>NC_041383.1:632075352-632175174 GCF_002162155.2 Triticum dicoccoides
CCCTCCTTCAGTCGTCGCCATCTCTCTCCATCGCCGCTCCTCCTCCCTCGTCCCCCGGTCCTTCTTTCAGCTCGCTCGCTTCTGGATCTGGCGCTAGGAACAGGTTTTGGGCCTTGTCGTCGGACGAGGCGGATGTGGATTCCGATCTGGAGGTTGGTTCTCCAACCCTCTCTCTGGCTTCTCCTCCGTTCGCTTCGCGGGCGGTGGAGTCGATGGTGGCTGGTAAGGTTCGGAAGTTTGCTCCGGGCGGCCGTGGCCGTCCAGTGGTCTCTGTTGAGGGGGATGGCTCGGGCTGGCTCCAGGTGAGGCGCGGCCGGCGACAGAAGCGCTCGGGGACGCTCTCCTCGCCAGGCAGTGCGGGTCTTGGTGGTGCTTCCTCTCAGGCGGGTGGCCCTGCTCCCTCCTCTTGCTCTCCGACAACCTCTCCGCTGGTGGTCTCGGTGGTGTCGGCGCCACTGGCGGTGACGGCGGTCGCCTTTCCTCCGCCTCCAACCCTAGATCCGTTTCCTATGCGTGAGGCTTGTGGGACATCCGTACCGTTTCAGTTGGGCCTTTATGGGCCGTCTGCTCAGGCTGGGCCGCCATCACTGTCGTCTTTTTCTGATTCCCCCCCCCCCTCTCCATTTTGGGCCCTGGGCTCCGCGCGAATCTCGTGCCCTCCTCTGCTTCGGCCGGCCCGGCCTGTTTCTCCCCCCTCTCGGCCTGGCTCGCACTGGGTATTTATGGGTCCGAAAGGGTTCGGCCCCCTCATTTCTAGGGTTTCCTGCATCTCACTCTGACCTGCGCCGTTTCCGTCTCCGCATCCCTACCTACCACAGATCTCCTCCCCCCACCTCTCTCCCTTCCTTTCGCGGCGGTGGTTGCCATGGATCGCTCCCGTGGGTCTTCGAGCGAGGCAGTGTCGGGCATGGAGCGGCGGCGGGAGGATGCGGGTGATGGGGTGGCCGATCTGGACCTCGAGGCGTCCCTCCGCTCCAAGCTTGAGGCCGAGCAGGCGGCTCGGCTGCAAGCGGCCCGCGAGCACGAGGCTAGGGCGGCGGGGCCCGAGCGGTTCCAGGGCGGCAAGCGCTAGGGCGGCGGCGCCAGCCATGGCGGGCTCTGGATCTGAGGCCCCCGGATCGGGAGGATCTGGGGCTGATCCATGGGAGGCCGCGGCGGCTGTTGGTGGCTCTGGTCCTGCAGCCCGTCCCCCTCCTCCTCCCCTGCATGGCCCGGCTCCCCTGGCTCGTGGTGGTGGTCGTGGCCCCGGTCCGTCTTCTGGGTTCGGTGGGCGCTCGTTGGGTCGCGGAGGCGGCGGCTCTGGCTCCCTCGGCCGTCGGCTCCCGGCGTCTAGCCCTGGTTCGTCCTCTGGTGCCTTGGGCGATGGGATCCTCCCTCCTCCCCCTCCTCCACCTGCCCGTCCATCTCCTCCGCATCTCCAACCTCCAAACCCTAATCTTACATGTTTTGCTTGCCACCAACCTGGCCACTTCCAATCCCGCTGTCTCAATCCCCCGTTCTGCCTGATCTGTAGAGAGGACGGCCATCTGACTGTGAACTGCCAAAACTGTCGCAAATCTGCTTCTTTTAAGCTTTTTGGCCAACGCCTTCCTGGTTGCTCCTTCTTCGCGCTTGATAGTGATATTCCTCAGGTGGCAGTGGCTCCTGCGCTCTCCAACGCTGCGATCATCTCAATCAAAGACCACAAAATCACCACCCAAATCCTCTTGGATGAGCTCAAACTGTGGGATGATGGGGGCTGGGATTGGCAGATCCGACAGCTGTCCGATTTTGATTTCGCGGTGGTCTTCCCCTCTAAGAGCAGCCTAAAGATGATTTCTTCCTGTACTAGTTTTACTCTCCCTCTTAACCAATTGGTAGTTTCGGTGAAGGCGGCCACCAATGGTCCTGTGCGCCTCAAGATCTGGGTTGTGGACCCCTTGTGCATTCATGGTTGTGTCGATGTTTTCCCTTATGCGGATGGTTTCAGGCTTCAGGTGCGTGTGGAAGGTGATGCCACTGCCCAATCCCCACCTCCGCCTCCTCCTCCTTCAGCCGATAACCGTGGCGGTGAGGGTGACAATGCTGGCAACATGAGCGGGGGCTCGCTTCCTCACTTCATGACCTCTGAGTGGGATGGAATGGGCTCAGAAAGCCGCGAGCTTTTCAAGGATAGTGCCCCGAAGACCAAGGAAGGAGGAAAGGATCAGATGGATGTGCATGTTTCTGCTCAGGCTGCCCCGCTTGTCCCACCTGCCGGTACTCCTGTGTCGGGGGTGTGATCCAACTTGCCGCCCCGGCTGGGCTCGCCGTCGCTCTCGGGCATTGAAGATCTTCCTGCTTCCCCGCACTGCGTTGCGACGGGCTCTCTTCCCAAGCGCAAGTCCTCGGTTCGCAAGTTCTCTGCTCGCAGTCGGGCTTCCTCTAGGACCAAGCTATCGGCGGATGGCCTATGTCGCTATCTTGATGGTGATATGGGCGACGTCGCGGGCCAGGCGTCTCCGGTGGAGGCTCGAGCTTCTCCGATCCGCTCCCCCTCTACGGCGCGCAAAAGTGGTCGGATCCGCGACAGTGGTCTGCAGGTGGCTGACAAGGCGGCTAGGCGTGCTGCGGCTCGTGATCTTCCTGCTTCAGGTACTCCTCCCGCCCCTTCTCAGTTGGTTCATAGTACCTCTTCCCCCACTCGGCTTGTTCTACCTTCTTACTCAGATGAGCACTTGACTAAGGTTCTCGCGGATTCTGGCATCTCTCTTGATCATAATTTTGGATCTCCTTGTTCTCTGATTGCTCTTATTAGGGCCAATGAGGTGGCCCATGCGGCTTTGGCCAAGGCTAAAGAGGCCGCCGCGGCTCCTCCTGCCACCTCAGTTGTGGCTGTTGGGGTTCCGGAGGAGGGGGTCTCTGCTAGCGGTATTGTTCCTCAGACTTCTGTGAAGAAGGGTGTTTCTAAACGTGCTAAAGCCTGCTTGGCACCCTGCAGGTCGAGTTTGCGCATTAAAAATCTCTCTTTCAAATGAAAGCCCTTTTCTGGAATATCAGAGGCTTCGACGCTCGGGGGCGCCGGGACCAAATTAAAGACATTGTCAGGGGTGATAATATAGACTTGATTGGCTTAGTCGAAACTTTCAAACCCTCCTTCTCTCCCCATGAGCTTTCTTCTATTGCGGGGGCCGATCACTTTGATTGGAATTTCCTTCCCTCTTCTGGCCACTCGGGTGGTATTCTGTTAGGGTCGAAACGTGATGTTTTTGATTTTGTCACCTTTGATCATGGTATCTTCTGGAACAGCTCCGTGCTTTTTCACCGCCAGCTCAATTCGCTTTGGGAATTTATGGTTGTATATGGCCCGGCGGATCACTCCCTCTCTCCTATCTTCCTGGACGAAATCTCGAACAAAGTCGAAGCTTGCACCCTCCCACTTGTGATCGAAGGCGACTTTAATTTGCTTCGCTCACCTGCGGATAAGAACAATAATATCTTTTCTTGGACGTTGGCTGACGCTTTTAACGAGTTCATTAGCTCCTGCGCCCTTTGTGAGATCCCTAGGGTGGGCTCTAGATTTACTTGGACTAACCATCAAGTTTCCCCTATCCGCTCCGTTCTGGATCGAGTCCTTGTATGTTCGAATTGGGACTCGCACTTCCCGCTAGCTATGCTTAAATCTAAGGCGATTGTGGGCTCGGATCATGCCCCTCTAATCCTTGATGCTAGGATTGGACCCGTCTCCTCCCCCCTAGGTTTCAGTTTGACGCGTCTTGGCTCCTTATTTATGGCTTTAGCGACCTCCTCGGCTCTAAAATTAGTGGCTTCCTTTCGGTGCCTCATCGTTCCTTTGGGCCCTTGGATGATTGGCATAATTGCTTGGCCCTGCTGCGTAAATTCCTCCGTGGTTGGTCCCGTAATCACTCGGCCCAGGACCACAGGGAGAAGGCCCTTCTCCTGGCCCAGATTGAGGCCCTTGACTCTCGGGCTGACGTCTCCGGCCTTTTTGATTCTGACTGGACCCTTCGCTTCTCCCTTGAATGCTCTCTGGTGCAGATTCACCGCCTTAATGAGATTTATTGGCGCCAGAGGGGCTGGATTAATTGGATGCTTAAAGGTGATTCCCCACTGCTTATTTTTTTGCTATTGCGAATGGGAGGCGGCGCAGATGTCTTATTGATAGCCTGATTATTGACGGGGTGCGGTCTTCTAACCAAGGCGCCATCCTAAACCATGTTGTGGCATTTTTTCCTCTCTCCTCTCTGCCAAACCTGACTAGGGGTTCAGGCTATCTTCTAATTTCTGGGACCAGGGGGTCTTGGTATCCTTGGAAGAAAATACTGATTTGATGATTCCTTACTCTGAAGAGGAGATGTGCTCTTCGATCACTAAATCAAACCCTAATTTTGCCTCGGGCCCGGACGGCTTTTCCATCCCTTTCTTTAAAAAATTTTGGCCTATTCTTAAAGAGCTTATATGTGCAGTCATTCAAGGCTATTGTTTGGGGACAGTAGATATTATGCAGTCATTTCCCTGATCCCTAAAATTAAGGGTGCCAAACTTATTTCTCAGTTTAGACCTATTGCGCTTATTAATAACTTCGCCAAATTCCCTGCCAAGTGTCTGGCCACTCGCCTTACCCCGGTGGCTCATCGGACCTTCTCCCCTACTTAGTCGGCTTTTGTCAAGGGTTGCTTCATCCTAGATGGGGTCCTCTGCCTGCATGAAATTATCCATGACATCCATAAATCAGGCAGCAAGGCTGTTATTCTAAAATTGGATTTTGAAAAGGCCTATGATTCGGTGAGTTGGAGCTTCCTTAAACAAGTCCTACTGGCTAAAGGATTTGATAGTGGGGTGGTTCACCATATTATGCAGTTGGTAATGGGAGGCCATACTGCCATTAATGTCAATGGGAAAGTTAGTAATTTCTTTAAGAACTCTAGAGGCCTCCGGCAAGGCGACACGGCCTCGCCCATCCTCTTTAACTTTGTGGAGGACGCTCTTTCTAATATCCTATCTAGAGCCGCGGAGGCCTGCCATATCTCTCCTGTTAGCTCATACCTTATCCCGGAGGGTATTACTCACCTTCAGTACGTAGACGACACTATTATTTTGGTGGAACTGAATGACCACTGCATTGCCCATCTCAAATTTCTGCTCCTTTGCTTCGAAGCTCTCTCGGGTCTTAAGATCAACTTCTCCAAAAGTGAAGTTATTGTCATTGGTGTGCCGGGTACCGAGGCCTTACGGGTGGCCCGCCTCTTGAACTGCTCTCTTGGCTCGTTCCCTATTAAGTATTTGGGTTTACCTATCACCTCTGGCAAGCTCCTTGCTAAAGATTTTGCTCCTACGGTGGCCAAGGTGGGTAATCGTGTAATGCCCTAAAGGGGCAGATACAACACTCAGGCGGGTAAAGTGGCCTTGATTAATGCGTGCCTCTCATCTCTCCCGATGTTCTTGATGGGTTTTTACCTTCTTTCTATGGGAACCCATGCTGGCTTTGATAAACATAGAGGTGCCTTTTATTGGAACGCGGCTGATAACAAGCGCAAATATCGCTTGGTCAAATGGGACCATATTTGTAAGCCAAAAAGCCTTGGGGGGCTGGGCATTATTAACACTCTTGTTATGAACAAATGTCTGATCATCAAATGGTGGTGGAAGATCAGGACCATCCCCCAGGATAAGCCCCTCTGGTTCAACATTCTCAAAGCGAAGTACTTTCCCTCTTCTAGCCCAATGGTTGCTCGGGCCTCGGGGGCATCTCAATTCTGGAGAAATCTTGTTAAGCTCAAGCCAATCTTTCAAGGCCTCGTCAAATTCGTTGTTCACAATGATAGGTCCACCAGGTTTTGGCTAGATTGGTGGTGTGGCTCTTCTTCGCTGGCTACTGCTTTTCCTGTTCTTTTTTCTTACTGCCCGGACCCTGAGATCTCAATCTTTGAGCTCGCGTTGAATAATTGGGACCTGCGTTTGCATCGTTCTCTCTCTCCCACAGAGTTGGAAGACTGGCCATGTCTTGTTGCTTTGTTCCCTTCGCTCTCGGAGGAGGAAGACACGGTTGTCTGGCCCCACTCCCCCTCTGCTCGCTTCTCGGTTAAATCCCTATATGGTAAGCTCATTGCTGGGTCCACCACCTCCAAATTCAATTGGATCTGGAGGGCTCGTATCCCTCCTAAGGTCAAGGTTTTCCTCTGGCAAGCCTCTCGTGGGCGTCTGCCGATGGGTGACCAAATTCGCAAGCATAATGGCCCGGGATCTGATAGGTGTGCTTTATGTGGTATGAGAGAAGACACGTCACATATCTTCTTCAATTGTGTGTTGGCTAATCTGTTTTGGTGTTGTATCAGATCCTGGTTGCGTGTTTCCTGGCCTCCGACCTCCTTTTCTGACCTACGCATCTTGGTTAACTCTTTGGTTGGGGCCCAGAGGAAATTGTTTTGGGTGGGCTTCGCAACCATGTGCTGGTCCCTTTGGATGACAAGGAATAAATTTACCATCGAACATATTTTCCATGTGAAGCCTACTGATTGCTTATTTAAGACCTGTATATTCCTACAGCAGTGGAGATTATTGACTAAGGAGGAAGACAGGGACGCCCTCGACGCCATGTTGGCCAAGATCCGAAATTCTGCTATCTCCATCTCCCAGTTCAAGCAGGCACTTAGTCGCTAATGGTCGGCTTTCGTTATCTCTCTATCTCCGGCCTGCGAGCCGTATACTGGCATGGGAGCCATGTACTTAGACTATTCTCTTGTGTTGTCTGGGTTGATACTTTTCTTGCTCTTGTGCTGGTCTCTTGGGGCTGTATTAACTCTGCCCGGTGGCTTTATTTATAAAGTCGGGCTCTGGCCTTTTATCTAAATGTTAGACGTTTGTTCCTGCTCGGTGATTGATGTTATGCTTGAAGCTGGCTTAATTTGAAAGTTGCATCTGTCGGTCACGGACGGGAGTACATCTTTGCGCAAAAACCAAACCAGGGCAATCATAAGAGGCAAGGAACAAATTGTTTGAAGGTTTCCAAGGACCAGTCATATTCTAACCTGAACTAAACCGGTTGTTTTTCACGGAGGCTCAAGGCGAGGCAGACTTTGAATTAAGAAAGTCATCAACCGGCTAGGATTACACCATACGACTTACAAAGTAACAAAAGAAGACGAAAACGGCTAGAAGATACAAGATGCTATGCGAAGAGCTAAAACGCATCTTCCAAACAACAATCAGGGTTTATCTAGGACTCATCTAAGTGACGCCATAGGCAAATTGATTGCCCCATTGTGTTTTGTCTTTTTTTTACCTTGTGTTCTCTTGACATCATATGCTGGGCTTTTTTTTTGACAAAACAAAAGGTGTTACGGGGTGGATCTAAGGCTACGGATAAAAGGCTTGTAAAGGCTTCAATAGTGATGTGCAGTTAATGGTAATTTAATTTATGTTACCCAAGTAATGAATGTAAGCAAAACCAAGGTTCTTTTGTACAATGTCAACTGTATGTATCCTATAGGTTATTGTTCTAAAAAAAATGCCACACCAAATGCGTACGTTGTGTACGAAATTAAAAAAATGTTTGTAAAATAAAAATATTCATGAAACAAAAAAAAGTTTGCAAATTTAAAAATTGTTCATAGAAGTAAAAGAAGATCAGAAATTTAATGTTTACCATGCATTTACAAAAGATGCATCTTGCATTTAAAAAATTGTTCAAGATTATTTGAAAATGTGTATCACTTCTTTAAAACAATGTTGAACTTATATTTAAAAATCTTCACTGAGTATTTAAACAAATATTCTTCTCACCTTTAAAAATTTCAATGCAAGTTATCACTTACATTTAAAATGTTCATTATTCATTTAAAAACTGTTTAACATTATTAAAAAACTGTACTTTGCTTATTTTGAAATGTCTTACTTATATTTATAGATGTTCGCCGTGTATTTAAAATTATATTCATCATCTATTTAAAATATGTTCTTGTTGAGAAGGGACAAGAAAATGAAAAACAAATTTTGAAAAAGTAGGAAAAGAAAATCGAAATAAAGAAATAGGAAAAAATGTGCTAACTATTAAAAATGTACTATTGATAGTGTTTTTCCAACAGAAGTACCAAAGAATAAAATGATGTTGGTAATTCGCCAATAACAACACGTTAGCCTTGTCATTCAAAACTATATTTTTGCAACCCCCTCCCTAAAAATGAAAACAAAATCAATACATATCAAGGGTGAGCATGCAAATGGTTCAGATTTGGTAAATTGTGTGTCCAAGATGGACATGCAACGGGGTTGGGGTCGGTGACAAGTTGCGTGTCAAGGGTGAACATGCAACTGGGCCCTAACACTTTCTTTGCCTCAGTTGCAAGAACACTATCGACTCACAACCCAGCTCGATCTGGGTCTGAATTCTTTCTTGTCCTTTGCAACTAAAGTCCGGTCCAGTGCATGTTGAGTGTGACTCCGCAACTAAGTCAAAAAGAATGGGTCAAGACCAAATCGACCCCAGTTGTGAGTCGATGGTTGACTTTCAACTGAAATAAAAGAAGTTCGGTCCCTATTGGGAGTTGGGAGTGGTCTTGCAACTATGAGGAAAAAAATTGGACCCAATTCGACTAGAGGGTGGACTTGCTATTGAGGTAGAAAAAAAGGCTGAGCCAAGATCGAGCCTAGTTACGAGTCAATGGTGGACTTGCAATTAGGAAGAAAAAAACTTCGGGTGCCGTTGCGAGCCAAAGGTGAACTTGCAACTAGGACAAAAGATGAGTGACCTTGCAACTAAAGGCAAAAAAAGGTCGTGCCCAGTTGCAAATTGAGGGTGACTTTGCAACTAAAGGCAAAAGGGTCGGTGTTGGAAATATGCCCTAGATGCAATAATAAAATGGTTATAATTTTATTTCCTTGTTCATGGTAATTGTCTATTGTTCATGCTATGATTGTATTAACCAGAAACAGTGATACATGTGTGAATACATAGACCATAACATGTCCCTAGTGAGCCTCTAGTTGACTAGCTCGTTGATCAATAGATAGTCATGGTTTCCTGACTATGGACATTGGATGTCATTGATAACGGGATCACATCATTAGGAGAATGATGTGATGGACAAGACCCAATACAAGCATAGCACAAGATCGCGTAGTTCGTTTGCTAAAACTTTTCTAATGTCAAGTATCAGTTTCTTAGACCATGAGATTGTGTAACTCCCGGATACCGTACGAGTGCTTTGGGTGTACCAAATGTCACAATGTAACTGGGTGACTATAAAGGTCCACTACAGGTATCTCCAAAAGTGTCTGTTGGGTTGGCACGAATCAAGACTGGGATTTGTCACTCCGTATGATGGAGAGGTATCTCTGGGCCCACTCGGTAATGCATAATCATAATGAGCTCAATGTGACCAAGTGGTTGGTCACGGGATCATGCATTACGGAATGAGTAAAGTGACTTGCCGGAAACGAGATTGAACGAGGTATTGGGATACCGACGATCGAATCTCGGGCAAGTAACGTACCGTGTGACAAAGGGAATTGTATATGGGATTACTTGAATCCTCGACATCATGGTTCATCCGATGAGATCATCGTGGAACATGTAGGAGCCAACATGCGTATCCAGATCCCGCTGTTGGTTATTGGCCGGAGAGTTGTGTCGGTCATATATGCATGATTCCCGAACCCGTAGGGTCTACACACTTAAGGTTCGGTGATGCTAGGGTTATTAGGAAGACTTGTATATGATTACCGAATGTTGTTCGGAGTCCTGGATGAGAGCCCGGACGTCACGAGGAGTTTCGGAATGGTCCGGAGGTGAAGATTTATATATGGGAAGTTGTAATATGGTCACCGGAAAAGTTCGGGGGCATACCGGTATTGTACCGGGGCCACTAGAAGGGTTCCGGGGGTCCACCGGGAGGGGCCACCTCTCCCGGAGGGCCTCGTGGGCCGTATAGGGAAGAGCACCAGCCCTTATAGGTCTGGGCGCATCCCCCCTTGGGCCCATGCGCCTAGGGTTGGGGAAACCCTAAGGGGGGCGCCCCCCTTGCTTGGGGGGCAAGTCCCCCCTAGAGGGGGCCGGCCCCCTTCCTCCTCCCCCTATAAATAGAGGGGTGAGGCGAGGGCTGCACACACACCTGCAAGGCACAGCTCCTCCCCTCCCCAACACCTCTCCTCCTCCGCAGAAGCTTGGCGAAGCCCTGCCGGAGTACTGCCTCTCCATCACCACCATGCCGTCGTTCTGCTGCTGGAGATCTCTTCCTCGACCTCTCCCTCCTCCTTGCTGGATCAAGGCGAGGGAGACGTCTCCGCTCTGTACGTGTGTTGAACGCGGAGGTGCCGTCCGTTCGGCGCTAGGATCATCAGTGATTTGGATCACGACGAGTACGACTCCATCAACCCCGTTCTCTTGAACGCTTCTGCTCGCGATCTACAAGGGTATGTAGATGCATCTCTCTCTCTCTCATTGCTAGATGACTCCATAGATTGATCTTGGTGTTGCGTAGAAATTTTTTATTTTCTGCAACGATCTCCAATAGTGGCATCATGAGCTAGGTCTATGCGTAGTTTCTATGCACGAGTAGAACACAATTTTGTTGTGGGCGTAGATTTCAATTTACTTGCCACTACTAGTCTTATCTTGTTTCAGCGACATCGTGGGATGAAGCGGCCCGGACCGACCTTACACGTACGCTTACGTGAGACAGGTTCCACCGACTAACATGCACTAGTTGCACAAGGTGGCTAGCAGGTGTCTGTCTCTCCCACTTTAGTCGGATCGGATTCGATGAAAAGGGTCCTTATGAAGGGTAAATAGAAATTGGCATATCACGTTGTGGTTTTGGCGTAGGTAAGAAACGTTCTTGCTAGAACCCTATAGCAGCCACATAAAAACTTGCAACAACAATTAGAGGACGTCTAACTTGTTTTTGTAGCATATGCCTTGTGATGTGATATGGCTAAAAGGATGTGATGAATGAAATATATGTGATGTATGAGATTGATCATGTTCTTGTAATAGGAATCACGACTTGCATGTCAATGAGTATGACAACCGATAGGAGCCATAGGAGTTGTCCTTATTTATTGTATGACCTGCGTGTCACTGAATAACGCCATGTAATTAATTTACTTCTTTGCTAAACCGTTAGCCATAGTAGTAGAAGTAATAGTTGGCGAGACAACTTCATGGAGACATGATGATGGAGATCATGATTATGGAGATCATGGTGTCATGCCGGTGACGATGATGATCATGTAGCCCCGAAGATGGAGGTCAAAGGAGCAAAATGATATTGGCCATATCATGTCACTATTTGATTGCATGTGATGTTTATCATGTTTTTGCATCTTATTTGCTTAGAACAACGGTAGTAAATAAGATGATCCCTCATAAGAATTTCAAGAAAGTGTTCCCCCTAACTGTGCGCCGTTGCAAAAGTTCGTTGTTTCGAAGCACCACGTGATGATCGGGTGTGATAGATCCTAACGTTCACATACAACGGGTGTAAGCCAGATTTACACATGCAAAAACACTTAGGTTGACTTGACAGGTCGAGCATGAGTGGTATAGAAGATACGATCAACATAGAGATGTTCACCGATGATGACTAGTCCGTCTCACGTGATGATCAGACATGGCCTAGTTGACTCGGATCATGTATCACTTAGATGACTAGAGTGATGTTTATCTGAGTGGGAGTTCATTAAATAATTTGATTAGATGAACTTAATTATCAAGAACTTAGTCTAAAACCTTTGCAAAATGTCTTGTAGATCAAATGGCCCACGCTCATGTCAACCTCAACTTCAACGGGTTCCTAGAGAAAACCAAGCTGAAAGATGATGGCAGCACCTATACGGACTGGGTCCGGAACCTAAGGATCATCCTCATAGCTGCCAAGAAAGCATATGTCCTAGAAGCACCGCTAGGTGAAGCACCCGTCCCAGCGAACCAAGACGTTATGAACGATTGGCAGTCGCGTGTTGATGATTACTCCCTCGTTCAGTGCAGAATGCTTTACAGCTTAGAACCGGGGCTCCAAAAGCGTTTTGAGCAGCACGGAGCATATGCGATGTTCGAAGAGCTAAAAATGGTTTTCCAAGCTCATGCCCGGGTCGAGAGATATGAAGTCTCCGACAAGTTCTACAGTTATAAGATGGAGGAAAATAGTTCTGTCAGTGAGCACATACTCAAATTGTCTGGGTTGCACAACCGCTTGTCCCAGCTGGACATTAACCTCCCGGACGAGGCGATCATTGACAGAATCCTCCAGTCGCTCCCACCTAGCTACAAGAGCTTTGTGATGAACTACAATATGCAGGGGATGGTCAAAACTATTCTTGAGGTATTTTCAATGCTGAAATCAGTAGAGGTAGAAATCAAAAAGGAACATCAAGTGTTGATGGTCACTAAAACCACTAGTTTCAAGAAAGGCAAGGGTAAGAAGAACTTCAAGAAGGACGGCAAGGGAGTTGCGGCGTGTAACGCCCCAGATTCGATGCGCCAGATGTCTTCCAGCTATTCGTCGTAGTTGCCATGTCATTGCTTGCGTGTTGCATTTTGCCATGTCAT
Organism: Triticum dicoccoides; assembly: GCF_002162155.2. NCBI lineage: Eukaryota > Viridiplantae > Streptophyta > Magnoliopsida > Poales > Poaceae > Triticum > Triticum dicoccoides. Next base: position 632,087,879 of record NC_041383.1, read on the forward strand.
CATCTGCATTTTATCTGCATGTTTTCCAAAACTTGCATCCGGTCTTTTTCCCCGTTGTCCGTTTCGCGATGCGACACTCTCGCCGTGCCCCATCGCCCCTCTCAGACTTTGTTTCATGAGCGGTACAAAAACGTTCTTGGAATTGACCGAGGTTTGCCGAGTGGCCTTGGTATATCACCGTAGACTGCCCGTCAAATTTCGTTCAATTTGGAGGTCGTTTGATGCCCCAACGGTTAACCGCGTAGCCCGAAACCCCTCTCTCTTTGCAGCCCAGCCCCTCTTCACCACATCCCTTGAGCCCATCCAAACCCCCTCCATGCTCTCGGTCGTTCGATCACGATCGTGTGGGCGAAAACCGCTCCTCATTTGGACTCTCCTAGCTCCCTCTACCTATAAATATGTGCATCCCGCTGAAATTTTGCGCAGATCAAACCCTAGCCTCTTCCCCTCTACGCCGTCGGACATGTCCACCCGCCGCCGGACGCGTCCACCGTCGCCAGCCACCGCCCGCCCGCAGCCCCTCCTCCACCGCCGCGTCGCCCAACCCCTCCTCCACCTCCGCAGGCCCGCTCGGCCCATCTAGAGCCCGCGTCAGGCCGCGCTAGGCCCGGATCAGCGCCGCGCCTCCTGCTCCGCTCCAGTGCCATGGCCTCGTCCCCGAGCTCCGCCTCCGCCCGAGCTCCCGCCGACGAGACGCCCTGCCGGCGACCAACTCCGGCGAGGCCAGGCCAGCCCATCGCGGGACCTCCTCCCCGCGCCCCTGCTTCTCACTTCTCCTCCCAGGCTCTCCCTCACGATCTCTCTCTCTCTCCCGTGCCAGGACGTCATGGATGGCCGTCCCAAGCTCAACCGGCAACAGCGCCACCCCGAGCTCCGTCCGCCGCCGCTCTTGCCCGGATCCGGTAGCCCATGCCCCGATCTACCCATTCCCGGCCTCCCCGGCCCTCGCCAGAGTCCCACGTAGCCCCACCATCGCCGTTGACTTCTGCCGGAGTAGTTCTGTACAAGGGAAGCAGCCAACCCCGATCTGCCAGTTTTTTTTCGCGAGGTGAAAAAAACGTCCAAGTTGCCAGATCAGCTACATTTTGTGCACCTGTTTATCATTCCATAACTTCATGTGTGCTGCTCCGTTTCATGCATATGACATGTTGAAATGTTCATCATGAGATGCTCTTAATTTCATTCCATTGTGCCATGCTTGTTTGAGTTCATCTTGATGCTCTAATCATCGTTGCAAGAGTGTTATATGATGTTAACTACTTTCTGTTAACATAACTTGCTATTTTGTCTTTTTCATTGCAATGGTTTGCTTGATGTCTACATGATTTTGAGCTACATCATGCCATCTTTACAGGGGTGCAATCCATGTATTTTTGTGTGCCTTGTAGTCAGTGCATCGAGCTCGTGAAGTAGGGTATTTGTTGTTGCTGTTTTGCTTGGCTGAATCTGCTATATCATGATGATATGTAAACCTGCTGCTAAAAGTTATTCTATGCATAATCTGGAGATGTTCACTAAGGATGTTTTGTTATAAATGTCATGCTCTATCCATCCATGCCCTAGTTTCATTTATAGCTTGCTTTAGCTTGTTGTAATCTTGCTCCAGAATTGCTAAATAATGTTGCTGTCAGCCTGTTAATATTAAGTTCAGTTTTGCCATGTGCTTTGCTAGTGATACATGCACCCTATGAAATTGTTCTTACCATGTATAGCTTCATAAACATGTATTATTACTGTTGGCCACCTTGTCATGCCATGTAGTGCTCTGTCTTGAGTGGTACAAGCTCACCAATATGCCTACTTATTGTTGTTCCTGCCATGTCTGAATCTGTCATATCATTTGCCATGTTTGCATGGATGCTACCATCTTTTATGTTGATCTTTGGATTTAGTTCAGTAAGGGAGTTTTGTTCTTAACCTTTTTTATTAGCTTTCCATGCCTTTGGTTGCCATGATAAGTTCCTGTAGCATGTTGTTTATTAGCTCTACACATTGCAACCTGATGTTGTTTCTGCTAAGTCTGTGAACCTGTTATTATTTGCAATCTTGCCATGTCTTTTTGAGCATGTTCTAGTAGTTTCTGAGATAGCTCAGTGTTCATGCTTTGTCATTCTATACCTGTACATCATGCCCATGCCTTTTGTTCTTATGTTGAGGTGTTGTAGCTTATTGTTTTGATGCTTGCAAGATGCCTAGTTGCTGTTTTGGACAGCTTGTCCTTAAACTTGTTTATGTGTTGAACCGTTGCTCCGTTTTGAGTGTGCTCTATATGAAACTTGCTTAGAATTGCATGTAGTTTCATATTATCATGTTGCATCCTTGTTTTGAGGTGTTTGCTTGATGTTTAGATGCATTTAGCATCAATGCCATGTTTAACTTGTTTTGCTCATATCTTCTAGGCCGTAGCTCTGAACCAAATGAACTTTATATGTAACTTGACTAGAATTTCGTGTAGATCCTCTTGGTGCATCTTAACTTGCTGGTTAACAACTTGAACATAAGGTTTATTCATATCTGGACCTATTTCGAAATTTGCATATGAGGACTTACCGGAATTGTTATATGTTGTTCCCGGCCTCATTTAAACTTGCTTTGATGTGTTGTTCTTGTTTGCATCATCTCTTGCCATGAGTAGCATCTTATAGCCATTGTCATGCATCATGTTTGGTTGTGCATCATGTCATGTCTATGTGTTGTGTGTTTACCTTGCTGTTTGCTTCTTTCCGGTTGTGCTTCTTCTCGATAGTTCCTGTTTCGTTGCGACCGTGAGGATTCGTTCGTCTACGCTTGATTCGTCTTCGTGGCTTCATCTTCTTCATGGACTCATTCTTCTTCCTTGCGGGATTTCAGGCAAAATGATCGTCACCTTGGATCTCATTACTATCATTGCTATGCTAGTTGCTTCGTTCTATCGCTATGCTGCGCGACCTATCTCTTTTTGATCAAGCCTCCCAAATTGCCATGTCAGCCTCTAACCTTTTCACCCTTTCTAGCAAACCATTGCTTGGCTATGTTACCGCTTTGCTCGGCCCCTCTTATAGCGTTGTTAGTTGCACGTGAAGTTGAAGATTGCTCCATGATGGACAGGATTATGTTGGGACATCACAATATCTCTTATTTAATTAATGCATCTATATACTTGGTAAAGGGTGGAAGACTCGGCCTTATGCCTGGTGTTTTGTTCCACTCTTGCCGCCCTAGTTTCCGTCATACCGGTGTTATGTTCCCGGATTTTGCGTTCCTTACGCGGTTGGGTGATTTATGGGACCCCCTTGACAGTTCTCTTTGAATAAAACTCCTCCAGCAAGGCCCAACCTTGGTTTTACCATTTGCCTCACCACCACCTATACCATTCCCTTGGGTCGGCCAACCCGAGGGTCATCTTTATTTTAGCCCCCCGGGCCAGTGCTTCTCTAAGTGCTGGTCCGAACCGAGCTGCCTGTGGGGCCACCTCGGGGAAACTTGAGGTCTGGTTTTACTCGTAGCTAGTCTCATACGGTGTTGCCCTGAGAACGAGATATGTGCAGCTCCTATCGGGATTGTCGGCACATCGGGCGGCTTTGATGGTCTTGTTTTATCATTGTCGAAATGTCTTGTAAACTGGGATTCCGAGACTGATCGGGTCTTCCTGGGAGAAGGTATATCCTTCGTTGACCGTGAGAGCTTGTGATGGGCTAACTTGGGACACCCCTGCATGGGTATAAACTTTGGAGAGCCGTGCCCGCGGTTATGTGGTAGATGGGAATTTATTAATGTCCGGTTGTAGATAACTTGACACCAGATTCGAATTAAAATGCATCAACCGCGTGTGTAGCCATGATGGTCTCTTTTCGGCGGAGTCCGGGAAGTGAACACGGTTTTGGGTTATGTTTGACGTAAGTAGGAGTTCAGGATCACTTCTTGATCATTGCTAGCTTCACGACCGTTCCGTTTGCTCTCTTCTTGCTCTTATTTGCGTATGTCAGCCACCATATATGCTTAGTCGCTGCTGCAACCTCACCACTTTACCCCTTCCTTTCCCATCAAGCTTTGCTAGTCTTGATACCCATGGTAATGGGATTGCTGAGTCCTCGTGGCTCATAGATTACTACAACAAAAGTTGCAGGTACAGGTTATGTGATGATCATGATGCGAGAGCGATGTTACTTGTTTTGGAGTTCTTGTTCTGCTTCTTCTTCGATCAGGGGATAGGTTCCAGGTCGGCAACCTGGGCTAGCAGGGTGGATGTCGTTTGAGTTTCTGTTTGTGTTTCATCCGTAGTCGGATGTTTCTCTTATGTATGATGTTGTTGAATTCGTGTGGCATTGTATGCCTCTTGTATGTATCCCCATCTATTATGTAATGTTGATGTAATGATATCCACCTTGCAAAAGAGTATCAATATGCGGTTCTATCCTTGGCGGGACCTTCGAGTCTCTTTAGGATATTATCGCATATTGGGCGTGACAGGCGCCCGGTAAGCCAGTTGCCGGGAAGAAGCCAAAGCACAGACCCAAACCTGAGACTGAGTGCTTTTATTGCAAGGGGAACGGTCACTGGAAGCGGAACTGCCCGAAGTACTTAGCGGATAAGAAGGCCGACAACACCAAAGGTATATGTGATATACATGTTATTGATGTGTACCTTACCAGTACTCGTAGTAGCTCCTGGGTATTTGATACCGGTGCGGTTGCTCATATTTGTAACTCAAAACAGGAGCTGCGGAATAAGTGCAGACTGGCGAAGGACGAGGTGACGATGCGCGTCAAGAATGGTTCCAAGGTCGATGTGATCGCCGTCGGCACGCTACCTCTACATTTACCTACGGGGTTAGTTTTAAACCTCAATAATTGTTATTTAGTGCCAGCTTTGAGCATGAACATTGTATCTGGATCTCGTTTAATGCGAGATGGCTACTCATTTAAATCTGAGAATAATGGTTGTTCTATTTATATGAGAGATATGTTTTATGGTCATGCCCCACTGGTCAATGGTTTATTCTTAATGAATCTCAAACATGATGTTACACATATTCATAGTGTGAATACCAAAAGATGTAAGATTGATAACGATAGTCCCACATATCTGTGGCACTGCCGCCTTGGTCACATTGGTGTCAAACGCATGAAGAAGATCCATACTGATGGACTTTTGGAGTCTCCTGATTTCGAATCATTTGACACGTGTGAACCATGCCTCATGGGAAAAATGACCAAGACTCCGTTCTCCGGAGCAATGGAGCGAGTAACCAACTTATTGGAGATTATACATACTGATGTGTGCGGTCTAATGAGCATTGGTGCTCGCGGTGGCTACTTAATGAAACACAAGTCTGAGACCTTTGAAAAGTTCAAGGAATTTCAGAATGAGGTAGAGAATCAACATGACAGAAAAATAAAGTTCTTACGATCAGATCGTGGGGGAGAATATTTCAGTCACGAGTTTGGTACGCACTTAAGGAAATGTGGAAGTGTTTCACAACTCACGCCGCCTGGAACACCTCAGCGTAACGGTGTGTCCGAACGTCGTAATGGCACTCTACTGGATATGGTGCGGTCTATGATGTCTCTTACCGATTTACCGCTATCATTTTGGGGATACGCTTTAGATATAGCTACATTGACTTTAAATAGGGCACCATCTAAATCCGTTGAGATGACACTGTATGAATTATGGTTTGGGAAGAAACCTAAGCCGTCGTTTCTAAAAGTTTGGGGATGCGATGCTTATGTCAAGAAACTTCAGCCTGAAAAGCTCGAACCCAAGTCGGAAAAATGTGTCTTCATAGGATACCCTAAGGAAACCATTTTGTATACCTTCTACCTCAGATCCGATGGCAAGATCTTTGTTGCCAAGAATGGGTCCTTTCTGGAGAAAGAGTTTCTCTCGAAAGAAGTAAGTGGGAGGAAGGTGGAACTTGATGAAGTACTACCTCTTGAACCGGTAAGTAGCGCAACTCAAGAAGATGTTCCTGTGGTGCCTGCACCAACTAGAGAGGAAATTAATGATGATGATCAAGGTACTTCGGATCAAGTTACTACTGAACTTCTTAGGTCCACAAGGACGCGTTCCACACCATAATGGTATGGGAACCCTATCATCATGTTGTTAGACAATGGTGAACCTTCGATCTATGAAGAAGCGATGGCGGGCCTAGATTCCAACAAATGGCTTGAAGCCATGCAATCCGAGATAGGATCCATGTATGAAAACAAAGTATGGACTTTCATAGACTTGCCCGATGATCGGCGAGCGATAGAAAATAAATGGATCTTTAAGAAGAAGACGGACGCGGATGGTAATGTTACCATCTATAAAGCTTGACTTGTTGCTAAGGGTTATCGGCAAGTTCAAGGAGTTGACTACGATGAGACTTTCTCTCCCGTAGCGAAGCTGAAGTCCGTCCGAATCATGTTAGCAATTGCCGCATACTATGATTATGAGATATGGTAAATGGACGTCAAAACGGCATTCCTTAACGGCTATATTAAGCAAGAGTTGTATATGATGCAGCCGGAAGGTTTTCTCGATCCTAAGAATCCTAACAAGGTATGCAAGCTCCAACGATCCATTTATGGGCTGGTGCAAGCATCTCGGAGTTGGAGCATTCGCTTTGATGAGATGATCAAAGCGTTTGGGTTTATTCAGACTTATGGAGAAGCCTCTGTTTACAAGAAAGTGAGTGGGAGCTCTGTAGCATTTCTCATATTATATGTGGATGACATACTTTTGATGGGAAATGATATAGAACTTTTGGACAGCATAAAGGCCTACTTGAATAAGTGTTTTTCAATGAAGGATCCTTGGAGAAGCTGCTTATATATTAGGCATCAAGATCTGTAGAGATAGATCGAGACACCTCAGAGGTCTTTCACAAAGCACATACCTTGATAAGATATTGAAGAAGTTCAATATGCATCAGTCGAAGAAGGGGTTCTTGCCTGTGTTGCAAGGTGTGAAATTGAGCTCGGCTCAATCCCCGACCATGGCAGAAGATAAAGAAAAGATGAGTGTCTATCGGCGTTCTGGGAACGGGGGTCCCCAAACTTGCCTGCCTGCGGTCTGCGGCGTGGCTCAAGGGGCAGCCCAGCACGGCCCATCTTCATCAGCACGAGCTCAAGACCCTCACGAGGGGCCAAGCCTCGTGTGGTGGACGACAGGAAGCTTCCTCAGGCACGGCCTCATCAGGCTGGCTCACGAGGAGGCGGAGAGATCAAGGCGGGGTACCTCACGAGGTGCCCATGATGCAAGCCATGACGACCAGAGCCAGGCGGGCGCCAGGCGGGCGCCAGCCCGCGCAGTGTCCTTATTTCCTCTTTGGTGCAAAGGGAGCAAGCGCAGGCGAGAGCATCAAGCAAAGGCATCCGTTTCGGTGCAACAAGACCAAGACCGATGCAACGGCAGGAAGGAGGTCATTGTGGAGCCCAAGCCGGCGTCACCACCAGAGTCTTTGGCAGGCGAGGACCAACTTTAGTCAGGATAAGTGTACTAGATGTTCCCCTTCAAAATGGCCAATTGTTGGCGCCCTTCCCGCTCAATATTTGGGAAGAGGCCCAGGGCCTTTGCCTATAAATAGGACTAGCCACCCACAAGGTAGAGGCAGAGGATCATCACCCGGAAACCAGTAGAAAGAGCGACTGAACTCCCCCTAGCAGTTCATCGCACCAGCTCATGAGCAGACCCTCGCGAGGCTGTTCTTCCTTGTATTGTTCTTCATCGGCCCGAGAGGCAATCCACCACGCCACAAACTAGAGTAGGGTATTACACCACAATGGTGGCCCGAACTAGTATAAACTCTGTGTCTCTTGTGTTGCTCTTTCCATAGCTTAGATCCCAGCGAGGCGGTGAGGTGCAGGTAGGTAGAGGGCGAGATCTCTGAGCGCACCCCAGTGTTCGAACCTAGAGGGTCTGCCGGAACCCGAAATCCGACATTTGGCGCGCCAGGTAGGGGTGCGCCGGAATCCACCTTCTGCCGCTTTGCGTCCTGTCACATCGTCATCATCATGTCCGGTGACCAGGCAGGCAACCCTGATCCCTGGGCGGCCTGGCCCGCCCACGCAGAGCCGCTCGCCCCGGGCAACCCCATGCCCCAGGCAGCTCGCGGTCCGCAGGGTGCTGCGGGCCGCGGGCGGCGCAGACAGGCAAGGACAGCTCTCACATCGCGGCAGGCACGGTCAGCGGCGAGGGCCTCCCACCATGCTACGGCCACAGCGCCGTACACCCGGCGGGAGCAGGCGAACTCGAGGACCGCGCTCACAGTGGCCCGAGAGCTACTACAATGCAGGCTTCTGGAAGGCGGCCACGACGTGCTGCTAGAGCGGGTGGCGGAGCTCCTGGGCTTCGCCGCCTCGGGGCTCCCCCCTTCTGCACCCAACTCCCACCTCAGGTCCAGGGTGGCCCGCACGGAGGCTTCATGCACGCGCGTGCAGCCCCAAGCGGACTCCAAGGCCACCCCAACACCAGCCAGGCCGTCAGCACCGAGCCAGCAGCGGCGCTGCCTCCGCCCCTGGCCATCGAAGAAGGACTCGCCGCAACCCACGGCCCCGGTGGGCTGCCGCGCTACCACCCCCAGGCGGGCGCCTCAAGCAGCACTGCGTGGCACGCGGGGTGCTACGGCACGACCTTCGTGATGGCGGTCCCAGAAGAGTACGTGCCCCACATATGGACCAGGGGCGCGCGCTTGAGGACGAACAAGGCTCGCTCCTCGGCCCAAGCTGGGGGGACGAGGCACCAGAAGCTGAGCTCTTCCAGGAGCCCCGGGAGGGCCCGGTCGGCTACGCTGGAAGCAACGATTATTAGGTACCACTAATTCCTCAGGAGCAGGCATACGCCAACCATGGATCAGAGGAGGTGCAGGTCACCACAACGGGCGGCTGCCCCACTCCCGCAGCTTCCTACCCCTCAGGAGGAGGGCGCCGGGGGCTGCAGGAGAGGGGCCAAGATCCGAAATCACCACCGCGGCATTTGGAGCAAGGCGTTCTTAGAAGATAGGCCCTCTGCTGGGAAGGTGCCTCAGGGCCTGCCCCTGGCAGAGGACCCGTGGTCATCGGGGGAACCGCTGGCGACCGCTCTACCCCATCGGCGGCGTCCTGGTTTCTGGTCGTCGTCGGTGGCACTAGAGTGTGGCGCAAGGCGGGGCCCTCATCTGGCGATATGAAGCAAGGCCGATACCTGTGAAGAAGGCCCAGTGCCTGTGAAGCTCGCCGCCCCGTGACTCTCTCACGTAATAATGAGTGGGGCTGTACACGCCCCGGAGTCTCAGGGGTGCCGGCGTTAGGCCCTGGGGCTCCCTCCCATGCCCAGTGGTAGCACTTAGCTCCGCGCTGGTGAGAAGACGTCCAAGACTAGACTAGGTGCCGGATGCGGCCTTTTTTCTGCTTTCATTGCTTTTCCCCTTGGTTGTCGTTTTCCCCCGTTGAATTTAAGATGGATTTGAGCTCGAAGATTTGCGTGTGTTCGGGGAAGGGGTGTTTAGTCTTGTTCGAGCAATCTCTCGCGTTCTGGTTACCACTTTGTCTCAGCTGCCTCCCCTCGTGAGCCCCTCGCGAGCCGGGCTAGGCCTAGCTTGCGCGCAGCCCAGACTGTCGTCGCCGCGCCCTCTCAGGAGGTTTTCATTACAGGTTCGATGGGCTCGTTCAAGAGACGCTCCAGACACCACAGCCCTCCGTAGGCTAACTCGAGGCCCTAGCGGGTCGAAGGTAAACAAGCCAGCCAGCTCGTCGCAAAGTCAGCCGCTTGGCGCAGGCGTACGGGTGATATCACATCTACTAATACGCTGAATGCGAGTTTTTACATGAGGGGCTCCCCCTTCCAAAATGCTCTTACAACCTTCAGGGCAAGGCCCGAACTCTATGTGCGCAGGGTAAAGAAGCAGGGACAACACGTGGTCAGTCGGATAAATCCCCCAATGCATCCTCAGGGGCGCCTCCTGAATCGTCCCTCGCGTCGCTGGCCTCGCCATCGCCCTCTGCGTTGCCATCAACGGCGCCAGGGCCGTTCACCATGTCGCCTTCATCAGCAGCCACGACCGCGTCGTTGTTATCAGAAGCGAAGGCCCTGACAAGGGCATCCACGTTGTCTTCCACCCAGCGCGCTAGGTCGCCCCGGATGGCCTGGGGCACTGGGGTGATGGCGGCGTCAAAGTCGAAGTTGGGGTCCATGTTCTGGAGGTGGCTGAAGACACGAGAGAAGGCGTGCCCGAGCAGGGCACGACTCCTCTCCTCCACCGGCCTGTTGGCTCTGACCGACCGCGCCTGCAGCTGCGTCACCACGTTGGTGAATAATTGAAGATTGCCAGCATAGTTAACTGCATGGGGCTCGTCAACAGCCGCCTCGCAGATGTTGCCCAAGGCTGCGTTGGCTCTCTCCCGGAGCGTGGCGAGCATGGGGCCGTGCTCATGCTCCAGAAGCCGCCGCTGGCGTATCTCGTCCTCGTTCTGCCGCACAACGGCCTCAGCCTCGTCCACCCGCTGGCGGAGAAGAAGCACCTTGGCACGGGAGGTAGTCAGCTCCTCCTGCGCCACGTCGAGGGCGGCCCAGGAAGCGTGGGCCCGCCGCGTCACTTCCTCCAGCTTGGCCCTCAGGGCGGTGGTCCTGCCTTCGGCCTCGACCCGGATCAACCCCAGCCTCTCCTCGAACTCGCGCTCAAGGTTCAAGCGGGCCGTCGTCACCCCGCGTTCAACCTCTTCCAGGACTCGGGCCTCGCGCGCAGCAACGTCATCCTCCGCCTATGTCACCAAGCACTCTCTCGTCTCCAGACGTTCAAGATCGCGTGCGCGCTCAGCGGCTTCCAGCGTCAGTGCCTCCTCACGCCTCTGGAGCTCTGCCTGGTCGACCAAAGCCACCTTCATCGATGCAAGGGCCGTCTCATGCAGCTCCACCTGCTGCTCCAGGGAGTGGCACTGGGCCTGGAGTTCCCGCGCCCGATCCTCCACCGCCTCACGCCGCTGGTCAGCCTCTCGGGCCTCCTGGACGGCCCGGGAACGAGCCTCCCGAGAGGCCACCAGAAATGCCTTGGCCTCCTCGTTGTCGAGGTCACGCTGGTGGCGCAGAAGGGCAACAGCCGCCTTCACCTTGCGCCTCTCTTCAGCCAGCCGCAGGCCCTCAGCCTCAAGGTGCGCATCTTCATCAGCAAGCTCTTTACCAAGCCGGCTCACCGCGTCGGCCACCCTCCGAAGAAACCCTTGGCGAAGGACGCGACGCTTCCGGGCATGCTCGAGCACGTCTTCCGCGCCGTCATCCGCCCCAAGTAAGCGCGGAGGGCCATGAATCAGCACTACCCCTCTGGGCAGGGGGCTGGGGGCTGGCGCCCTCGTGATGGCCGGGCGTGCCTCGCCAGAAGCTCGGCCGAGAGCCAGCCCATCCCCAAATGAAGAACGCAGGGCCGACCTCAGCCAATCGCCATCCACGACCAGACGCGAAGCCCAAGGCAGGCTGGCTATGCCCCGAGAAGGCTCGCGAAGAAGGGTTGTGAGGCGCGTAGAGCCGCGATGTGCCACCGGATGGCTCACCTCTCCGACTGGCTTCACCACAAGGGCTCTGCTTGAGCTCGGAGCACTCGAAGATGGTGGAGAGGGCGGAGCCTGGGGGGATGGCTCCTCAGCCATCTCCGTGAGCTCGGCGGGAAGGGCCCTGCAGAGCAAGGATCAGCCAAAGCAACGGGAGGATCAGGAGCTAGGAAAGGAGAAGGCTTACTCACCAATGGCGAAATACTTCCTACGCTTCAGCAGGCGGCAAGGGTAATCATCACCCAAGGCCTCCCTTCTCTTCCAGAGAGCCTCGAAGTCCACACGGAAGCGACCCAAAATCTGAGCGCAGGGGTCAGCCTGCGATGAGGAAGAAGCGTCAAGATGCCCAGCATCCGGGGCGTCGTCCTGATGCACGCCGCCGGTCTCCTCACCAAGAAGGATAGCTGGGGCCCCAGGGGCCTCAACCACGGGCGCCGTGGGCAGGGGCTCAACGCCACCAGCCGCGACAGTACGGGCCTCAGGAGCTGCCCCCTCAGGAGTGCCGCCTGGCGTCGTCACTCCGGCGGGAGCCCCCTCAGCCTCCGGCGGCCCATGCCTCCCTGCTCCGCCACTCGAGGAAGGACCGCCGAGGGTGACTGGGAGGGTAGTCACCACCACTGGGTTCTCACGAGGCCCCGTGAGGCTTGCGGGGCGTAGCTCCCATTCGTCGAAGCTGGGCATCTGCTTCACAAAGTCGCCCCTGTTTGAGCAAAGGTACAGCAAAGCCCCCTCTCGCCGGACGCTACCGGGGGAAGGGTCCCCCATCAAGACCAAGAGCACCTTCCGCAGCGCTTCGGGTGTCAGGTCCTCCTCCTGGAGCCTCATGCGATCTTCACGCCTGCTGAAGGCCCACATCCGGCGGGAGTGGCGCTGGAGAGGAGCAATGCGCCGTAGCAGGAACTCCTTCACCACCTTGGGCGCCCTCACGCCGAGCTCCCTCAAGAGCACGAAGTGATGCCAAACAAAGATGAGCCGGGGGCTCGTGAGCGTCTCCTGGCCCCAGCCTGAATTGGGGACAGCGGGCGATGTTGGCTCCGAAAGCAGGGGGCTGGGCACCCCTACATCCACGTACAGACACCGCTCGCGGAACCCAGGAGCGGAAGGAGGAAGGCTGAAATCAATCCCAGAAGACGCTGTTTCTAGCACGGAAATGAAGCTCACGCACCCTGAGCATTGGGTGGGATCGACGAGGCGCAGAGAGAAGAAGTGACGCAGCAAGGCAACTGAAGGAGGTATGCCCATCATCGCCTCACAGAAAAAGGCGAAGACGGCAAGAAGAGTAATGGATTCAGGACCCAAATGCATCATATGGATCTGGTAATGGGAAAGCACAGCGTTGAAGAAATCGGAAAAGGGGGGAACCAATCCCGCCCACAGGGCGTCGGCAAAGTACTGGACCTCGGTGACTATTCTGTCGATGGAGAAGTGGTTTGCGGGCCAGGTCGTCGTCCTCCCGCACTCGTTGAAGATGGTGGCCAGAGCAGAGCTGACCTTGCCCAAGCCTTCTCGGTTGAGTATGATCAACCGATCGACGGCGGGAGCCGCCGGCGACGGCGAGCGAGGCGGAGGCACCGGTTTCTTCCCTTTTCCCTTCTTCGTCGGAGCCATGGCGACGGGAAGAGAGAGGATTCGAGATTGGATTGGAAGCAGAGAGCCGCGATGTGCCACAGGATGGCTCACCTCTCCGACTGGCTTCACCACAAGAGCTCTGCTTGAGCTCGGAGCACTCGAAGACGATGGAGAGGGCGGAGCCTGGGGGGATGGCTCCTCAGCCATGTCCGTGAGCTCGGCAGGAACGGCCCTGCAGAGCAAGGATCAGCCAAAGCAATGGGAGGATCAGGAGCTAGGAAAGGAGAAGGCTTACTCATCAATGCCGAAATACTTCCTATGCTTCAGCAGGCGGCAAGGGTAATCATCACCCAAGGCCTCCCTTCTCTTCCGGAGAGCCTCGAAGTCCACGCGGAAACGACCCAGAAGTTGAGCGCAGGGGTCAGCCTGCGATGAGGAAGAAGCGTCAAGATGCCCAGCATCCGGGGCGTCGTCCTGATGCACGCCGCCGGTCTCCTCACCAAGAAGGATAGCTGGGCCCCCAGGGGCCTCAACCACAGGCGCCGTGGGCAGCGGCTCAACGTCTCCAGCCGCAATAGTACGAGCCTCAGGAGCTGCCCCCTCAGGAGTGCCGCCTGGCGTCGTCACTCCGGCGGGAGCCCCCTCAGCCTCCGGCGGCCCATGCCTCCCTGCTACGCCACTCGAGGAAGGACCGCCGTGGGCGACTGGGAGGCTAGTCACCATCACTGGGTTCTCGCGAGGCCCCGTGAGGCCTGCGGGGCGTAGCCCCCATTCGTCGAAGCTGGGCATCTGCTTCACAAAGTTGCCCCTGTTTGAGCAAAGGTATAGCAAAACCCCCTCTCGCCGGACGCTACCGGGGGAAGGGTCCCCCGTCAAGAGCAAGAGCACCTTCCGTAGCGCTTCGGGTGTCAGGTCCTCCTCCTGGAGCCTCATGCGATCTTCTCGCCCGCTGAAGGCCCACATCCGGCGGGAGTGGCGCTGGAGAGGAGCAATGCGGCGTAGCAGGAACTCCTTCACCACCTTGGGCGCCATCACGCCGAGCTCCCTCAAGAGCACGAAGCGATGCCAGACAAAGATGAGCCGGGGGCTCGTGAGCGTCTCCTGGCCCCAGCCTGAATTGGGGACAGCGGGCGACGTTGGCTCCGAAAGCAGGGGGCTGGGCACCCCTACATCCACGTACAGCCACCGCTGGCGGAACCCAGGCGCGGAAGGAGGAAGGCTGAAATCAATCCCAGAAGCCGCTGTTTCTAGCACGGAAATGAAGCTCATGCACCCTGAGCATTGGGTGGGATCGACGAGGCGCAGAGAGAGGAAGTGACGCAGCAAGGCAACTGAAGGAGGTATGCCCATCATCGCCTCACAGAAAAAGGTGAAGACGGCAAGAAGAGTAATGGATTCAGGACCCAAATGCATCATATGGATCTGGTAATGGGAAAGCACAGCGTTGAAGAAATCGGAAAAGGGGGGAACCAATCCCGCCCACAGGGCATCGGCAAAGTACTGGACCTCGGTGACTATTCTATCGATGGAGAAGTGGTTTGCGGGCCAGGCCGTCGTCCTCCCGCACTCGTTGAAGATGGTGGCCAGAGCAGAGCTGACCTTGCCCAAGCCTTCTCGGTTGAGTATGATCGACCGATCGACGGCGGGAGCCGCTGGCAACGGCGAGCGAGGCGGAGGCACCTGTTTCTTCCCTTTTCCCTTCTTCGTCGGAGCCATGGCGACGGGAAGAGGGAGGATTCGAGATTGGATTGGAAGCAGAGAGTGGAGATCAAGAGGAGGAAGAGCAAGGGACGGTCGAGCAGCGAAAAGAGGAAAGACTATGTGCAACAACGGGTCCGCCTAGCTGGGCGCAAAATAAGGAGGCGTGGGGGAACAGGGCCGCCCACGTCCAATCAACCGCCACGCGGAGCCCGAGGCCGCAGGCTGTTAGGGCCTGCGGTGCTTCGCACTTGCCCCTTCGCTTCTCTGCTCAGCCAAGTCCGGGCGCGCCTTGGGCCCGGGGGCTAGTGTTGGCGTTTTGGGAACGGGGGTCCCCAGACTTACCTCCCTGCGGCCTGCGGCATGGCTCAAGGGGCAGCCCAGCATGGCCCATCTTCATCAGCACGAGCTCAAGACCCTCGCGAGGGGCCAAGCCTCGCGGGGTGGACGACAGGAAGCTTCCTCAGGCACGGCCTCATCAGGCTGGCTCGCGAGGAGGCGGAGAGATCAAGGCGGGGTACCTCACAAGGTGCCCATGATGCAAGCCATGATGACCAGAGCCAGGCGGGCGCCAGCCCGCGTAGTGTCCTTGTTTCCTCTTTGGTGCAAAGGGAGCAAGCGCAGGCGAGAGCATCAAGCAAAGGCATCCGTCTCGGTGCAACAAGACCAAGACCGACGCAACGGTAGGAAGGAGGTCATTGTGGAGCCCAAGCTGGCGTCACCACCAGAGTCTTTGGCAGGCAAGGACCAACTTTAGTCAGGATAAGTGTACTAGATGTTCCCCTTCAAAATGGCCAATTGTTGGCGCCCTTCCCGCTCAATATTTGGGAAGAGGCCCAGGGCCTTTGCCTATAAATAGGACTAGCCACCCACAAGGTAGAGGCAGAGGATCATCTCCCGGAAACCAGTAGAAAGAGCGACTGAACTCCCCCTAGCAGTTCATCGCACCAGCTCATGAGCAGACCCTCGCGAGGCTGTTCTTCCTTGTATTGTTCTTCATCGGCCCGAGAGGCAATCCACCACGCCACAAACTAGAGCATGGTATTACACCACAATGGTGGTCCGAACTAGTATAAACTCTGTGTCTCTTGTGTTGCTCTTTCCATAGCTTAGATCCTAGCGAGGCGGCGAGGTGCAGGTAGGTATAGGGCAAGATCTCCGAGCGCACCCCAGTGTTCGAACCTAGAGGGTCTGCTGGAACCCGAAATCCGACAGTGTCATCCCCTATGCCTCAGCCATAGGGTCTATTATGTACGCCATGCTGTGTACCATACCTGATGTAAATCTGGCCGTAAGTTTGGTTGCAAGACACCAAAGTAATCCCGGCATGGAACACTGGATAGCGGTCAAGAATATCCTGAAGTACCTGAAAAGGACTAAGGATATGTTTCTCGTTTATGGAGGTGACAAAGAGCTCGTCGTAAAGGGTTACGTCGATGCTAGCTTCAACACAGATCTGGATGACTCCAAGTCACAAACCGGATACATGTATATTATGAATGGTGGGGCAGTAAGCTGGTGGAACAGCAAGCAGAGCGTCATGGCGGGATCTACATGTGAAGCGGAGTACATGGCAGCCTCGGAGGCTGCGCATGAAGCAATCTGGATGAAGGAGTTCATCACCGACCTAGGAGTTATTCCCAATGCGTCGAGGCCGATCACTCTCTTCTGTGATAACACTGGAGCTATTGCCCTTGCCAAGGAGCCTAGGTTTCACAAGAAGACCAGGCACATCAAGCATCGCTTCAACTCCATTCAAGAAAATGTTCAAGATGAAGACATAGATATTTGCAAAGTGCATACGGATCTGAATGTCGCAGATCTGTTGACTGAACCTCTTCCGCGAGCAAAACATGATCAACACCAGAACTCTATGGGTGTTCGATTCATCATAGTGTAACTAGATTATTGACTCTAGTGCAAGTGGGAGACTGTTAGAAATATGCCCTAGAGGCAATAATAAAATGGTTATTATTATATTTCCTTTTTCATGATAATTGTCTATTGTTCATGCTATAATTGTATTAACCAGAAACAGTGATACATGTGTGAATACATAGACCACAACATGTCCCTAGTGAGCCTCTAGTTGACTATCTCGTTGATCAACATATAGTCATGGTTTCCTGACTATGGACATTGGATGTCATTGATAATGGGATCACATCATTAGGAGAATGATGTGATGGACAAGACCCAATCCTAAGCATAGCACAAGATCGTGTAGTTCGTTTGCTAAAGCTTTTCTAATGTCAAGTATCAGTTTCTTAGACCATGAGATTGTGTAACTCCCAGATACCGTAGGAGTGCTTTGGGTGTACCAAACGTCACAACGTAACTGGGTGACTATAAAGGTGCACTACAGGTATCTCCGAAAGTGTCTGTTGGGTTGGCACGGATCAAGACTGGGATTTGTCACTCCGTATGACGAAGAGGTGTCTCTGGGCCCACTCGGTAATGCATCATCATATTGAGCTCAATGTGACCAAGTGGTTGGTCACGGGATCATGCATTACAGAACGAGTAAAGTGACTTGCCGGAAACGAGATTGAATGAGGTATTGGGATACCAACGATCGAATCTCGGGCAAGTAACGTACCGTGTGACAAAGGGAATTGTATACGGGATTACTTGAATCCTCGACATCGTGGTTCATCCGATGAGATCATCGTGGAACATGTGGGAGCCAAGATGGGTATCCATATCCCGTTGTTGCTTATTGGCCGGAGAGCTGTCTCGGTCATGTCTGTGTGATTCTCGAACCCGTAGGGTCTACACACTTAAGGTTCGGTGACACTAGGGTTATTAGGAAGACTTGTATGTGATTACCGAATGTTGTTCGGAGTCCCAGATGAGATCCCGGACGTCATGAGGAGTTCCAGAATGGTCCGGAGGTGAAGATTTATATATGTGAAGTTGTAATACGGTCACCAAAAAAGTTCGGGGGCATATCGATATTGTACCGGGGCCACCGGAAGGGTTCTGGTGGTCCACCGGGAGGGGCCACCTCTCCCGGAGGGCCTCGTGGACCTTAGAGGGAAGGGGACCAGCCCTTAGAGGGCTGGGCGCATACCCCCTTGGGCCCATGCGCCTAGGGTTGGGGAAACCCTAAGGGGGGCGCCCCCCTTGCTTGGGGGGCAAGTCCCCCCCCCTTGGCTGCCGCCCCCCCTCCTCTAGATCTCATCTAGAGGGGGCCAACCCCCTTCCTCCTCCCCCTATAAATAGAGGGGCAAGGGGAGGGCTGCACACACACATCCAAGGCGCGGCCCCTCCCCTCCCCAACACCTCTCCTCCTCCGGAGAAGCTTGGTGAAGCCCTGCCGGAGTACTACCTCTCCATCACCACCACGCCGTCGTGCTGCTGCTGGAGATCTCTTCCTCAACCTCTCCCTCCTCCTTGCTGGATCAAGGCGCGGGAGACGTCTCCGCTCCGTACGTGTGTTGAACGCGGAGGTGCCGTCCGTTCGGCGCTAGGATCATCGGTGATTTGGATCACGACGAGTACGACTCCATCAACCCCATTCTCTTGAACGCTTCCGCTCGTTGCTAGATGACTACAAGGGTATGTAGATGCATCTCTCTCTCTCTCATTGCTAGATGACTCCATAGATTGATCTTGGTGATGCGTAGAAATTTTTTATTTTCTGCAACGATCTCCAACAGTTGGGCCCCAGATCGAGCCCAATTGCAAGTCGATGGTGGACTTGCAACTACGACAAAATGTTTTAGGCCTACTTGCGAGTCAAGGGTGGACTTTCAGTAGAAAAAAATTAGACCCTATTACGAGTCGAGGATGAACTTGCAACTAAGGAAGAAAACAAAGTCTAACACAAATCAAGTCGGACCGTGTTTGATGATGGGGATACAACTTGACACGGTTATTTAAAACAAACTAAAATGTCGGCCCAATTTGACCATGTTGCCAAATGCACACACACATGCTAGTTGCATGTGTTGACACAACAATACGTTAATGGAGGAGGTGATAAAAGCAAGTGGAAGACCCTTAACAACCAATTTCACAACGTGTGTAAAATCCACATAAAACATAAATAGTCACATATGAAATCACAACACACGCAGAACATGGGCTAAGGCAATGTCCTTGCGCGCGTCATAGAAAATGATGGCCCGACAAGGTACATAGCACATGACCAATAAAAACATAAATCACTAATTAAGGGTACCCTTTGAAAATGTCACTCCCTCCTTGGCGCATTACATGTGCGCCACTTGTTGCAACCTGAAAGTTTTGCCTTTTCATAGAATTTTTTGTTAAAAATATTTATCTCTTAAACCGCTCTTCCAAATCGCAAATCATTTTCATCGTTGGGTTTCTCGCGTCGAGATCTTCAAAACTATATCAGGTTTGAACAATTTTGCATGAAAAACCAAAAGCAAAAAAAAACCAAGCCAGAAGCACGATTTTCACCACTTCTTTACATTTCCCACGGAAGAAAATTTATGCCTCCACGCGAAGCAAATCTGTGCCTCTCGCAGAAGAAAAACACTTTTTTCTCTTTTGAAGAGGCACAGTTGTGCCTATCACGGAAGCAAACTTGTTCCTCTACACAAAGCAAATCAATGCATCCCGTAGAAGAAAAAAAGTGTTTTTCATTTTTTCCGAGAGGAACAATTGTTGGGGAATGAGGTAATTTCAAAATTTTCCTACGATCATGCAAGATCTATCTAGGTGATGCATAGAAACAAGAGGGGAGAGTCTGTCCACGTACCCTCGTAGACCGAAAGCGGAAGCGTTTCAATAACGCGGTTGATGTAGTCGAACGTCTTTGCGATCCAACCGATCCAAGTACCGAAAGTATGGCACCTCCGCGTTCAACACACATTCAGCTCGATGACGTCCCTCGTACTTTTGATCCAGTTAAGGCCGAGGGTTAGTTCCGTCAGCATGACGGCGTGGTGACAATGATGATGATGCTACCGATGCAGGGCTTCACCTAAGCTCCGCAGTGATATGATCGAGGTGTGTAACTGTGGAGGGGGGCACCGCACACGGCTAAAAGATCAACTTGTGTGTTCTAGGGTGCCCCCTTGCCCCCGTATATAAAGGAGGGAGGAGGGGCCGACCAACCCTTCTAGGACTCCAGATCCTAGTAGGTTTCCACCAAGGAGAGAGGGGGAAGGAAGGAGAGGGAGAGAGGAAGAAGGAAAGGGGGGCACCGCCCTACTTCCCTTGTCCTATTCGGACTCAAGGGGGGGCGCGCGGCCAGCCCTCCTCTCTCTCCTCTAAGGCCCATCGAAGGCCCATTAGTTCCCCGGGGCTTCTGGTAACCCTCCAGCACTCCGGTTTATCTGAAACTTCTCCAGAACACTTCTGGTGTCCGAATATAGTCGTCCAATATATCAATCTTTATGTCTCGACCATTTCGAGACTCCACGCCACGTCCGTGATCTCATCCGGGACTCCGAACAAACTTCGGTCATCAAAAACACATAACTCATTATACATATCGTCACCGAACGTTAAGTGTGCGGACCCTACGGGTTCAAGAACTATGTAGACATGACCGAGAAACATCTTCAGTCAATAAACAATAGAGGAACCTGGATGCTCATATTGGCTCCTACATATTCTACGAAGATCTTTACCGGTCAAACTGCATAACAACATATGTTGTTCCCCTTGTCATCAGTATGTTACTTGCCCAAGATTCGGTCGTCGGTATCATCATACCTAGTTCAATCTCGTTACCGGCAAGTCTCTTTACTCGTTTCGTAATAATTTATCCCGCAACTAACTCATTAGTCACAATGCTTGGAAGGCTTTATAGTGACGGGTATTACCGAGAGGGCCCAGAGATAGATCTTCGAAACACGGAGTGACAAATCCTAATCTCTATATATGCCAACCCAACAAACACCTTCGGAGACACCTATAGAGCACCTTTATAATCATCCATTTACGTGGTGGCGTTTGGTAGCACAAAGTGTTCCTCCAGTATTCGGGAGTTGCATAATCTCATAGTCTAAGGAACTTGTATAAGTCATGAAGATAGCAGTAGGAATGAAACTGCCGCGATCATAATACTAAGCTAACGGATGGGTCATGTCCATCACATCATTCTCCTAATGATGTGATCCCGTTCATCAAATAACAACACATGTCTATGGTTAGGAAACATAACCATCTTTGATTAACGAGCTAGTCAAGCAGAGGCATACTAGGGACTATATATTTTGTCTATGTATTCTCACATGTACTAGGTTTACGGTTAATACAATTATAGCATGAATAATAAATATTTATCATGAATTAAGGAAATAAATAATAACTTTATTATTGCCTCTAGGGCATATTTTCTTCAGTCTCCCACTTGCACTAGAGTCAATAATCTAGTTCACATCACCATGTGATTTAACACCAATATTCACATCTATATGTGATTAACACCCATAGTTCACATCGTCATGTGACCAACACTAAGGTGTGATCATGTTTTGCTCGTGAGAGAAGTTTAGTCAACGGGTCTGTCACATTCAGAGCCGATGTATTTTGCAAATATTCTATGTCTACAATGATCTCCACGGAGCAACTCTAGCTAATTGCTCCCACTTTCAATATGTATCCAGATTGAGACTTAGAGTCATCTGGATCGGTGTAAAAGCTTGCATCGACGTAACTCTTTACGACGAGCTCTTTTATCACCTCCATAATAGAGAAACATTTTCTTAGTCGTCACTAAGGATAATTTTGACCGCTGTCAAGTGATCTACTCTTAGATCACTATTGTACCCCACGCAAAAACTCATGGCAAGGTACACAATAGGTCTGGTACACAACACAACATACTTTATAGAACCTATGACTGTGGCATAGGGAATGACTTTCATTCTCTTTCTATTTTCTGCCATGGTCTGCCTTTGAGTATTACTCATCTTTACATCTTGTAATACAGGCAAGAGCCCTTTCTTTGAATGATCCATTTTGAACTTCTTCAAAACTTTATCAAGGTATGTGCTTTGTGAAAGTCCAGTTAAGAGTTTTGATCTATCTCTATAGATCTTGATGCCTAATATGTAAGCAGCTTCATCGAGGTCTTTCATTGAAAAAACTCTTATTCAAATATCCATTTATGCTATCTAGAAATTCTATATCATTTCCAATCAACAATATGTTATTCACATATAATATTAGAAATGCTACAGAGCTCCCACTCACTTTCTTGTAAATACAGGCTTATCCAAAAGTCTGTATAAAACCATATGCTTTGATCACACTATCAAAGCGTTTGTTCCAACTCCGAGAGGCTTGCACCAGTCCATAAATGGATCACTGGAGATTGCACACTTTGTTTGCACCCTTTGGATCGACAAAACCTTCTGGTTGCATCATACACAACTCTTCTTTAAAAAATATCAATTTAAGGAATGCAGTTTTCATATCCATTTACTATATTTCATAAAATATGACAATTGCTAACATGCTTCGGACGGACTTAAGCATCGCTACAGTTGAGAAAATCTCATTTGTAGTCAACACCTTGAACTTGTCGAAAAACCTTTCGCAACAAGTCGAGCTTTGTAGATAGTAACACTACTATCATCGTCCGTCTTCCTCTTGAAGATCCATTTATTTTCTTTGGCCTGCCGATCATCGGGCAAATCCACCAAAGTCTATATGTTGTTCTCATACATGGATCCCATCTTAGATTTCATGGCCTTTAGCCATTTTGCGGAATCTGGGCTCATCACCACTTCCTCAAAGTTCCTAGGTTCATCATGGTCTAGTAACGCGACTTCCAGAATAGGATTACCGTACCACTCTGGTGCAGATCGTACTCTGGTTGACCTACAAGGTTTTGTAGTAACTTGATCTGAAATTTCATGACCATCATCATTAGCTTCCTCACTAATTGGTGTAGGAATCACTGGAACTGATTTCTATGATGAAATACTTTCCAATTCGGGAGAAGGTACAATTACCCCATCAAGTTCAACTTTCCTCCCACTCACTTCTTTCGAGAGAAACTCCTTCTCTAGAAAGGATCCATTTTAGCAAAAAAAGATTTTGCCTTCGGATCTGTGATAGAAGGTGTACCCAACAATTTCCTTTGGGTATCCTATGAAGACGCACTTCTCCGATTTGGGTTCGAGCTTATCAGGTTGAAGCTTTTTCACATAAGCATCGCAGCCCCAAATTTTAAGAAACGACAACTTTGGTTTCTTGCCAAACCACAGTTCATAATGCGTCGTCTCAACGGATTTTGATGGTCCCCTGTTTAACGTGGATGCAGCTGTCTCTAATGCATAACCCCAAAACGACAGTGGTAAATCAGTAAGATACATCATAGATCGGACCATATCCAACAAAGTGCGGTTATGATGTTCGGATACACCATTAAGATGTGGTGTTCCATGTGGCGTGAGCTGTGAAACTATACCACATTGTTTTAAATAGAGGCCAAACTCGTAACTCAAATATTCTCCTCTACGATCAGATCGTAGAAACTTTATTTTCTGGTTATGATGATTCTCCACTTCACTCTGAAATTCTTTGAACTTTTCAAATGTTTCAGACTTGTGTTTCATTAAGTAGATATACCCATATCTGCTCAAATCATCTGTGAAGGTCAGAAAATAACGATACCCGCCACGAGCATCAACACTCATTGGACCGCATACATCGATATGTATTATTTCCAATAAGTCACTAGCTCGTTCCATTGTTCTGGAGAACGGAGTTTTAGTCATCTTGCCCATAAGGCACGGTTCGCAAGCATCAAATGATTCATAGTCAAGTGATTCCAAAAGTCCATCTTTATGGAGTTTCTTCATGCGTTTTACGTCGATATGACCCAAACGTCAGTGCCACAAATATGTTGCACTATCATTATCAACTTTGCATCTTTTGGCATCAATATTATGAATATGTGTATCACTACGATCAAGATTCAATAAACCATCAACGTTGGCTGTATGACCATAGAAGGTTTTATTCATGTAAATAGAATAACAATTTATTCTTTGTCTTAGATGAATAATCGTATCACAAAAACATGATCTAATCATATTTATGCTTAACGCAAACACCAAATAACATTTATTTAGGTTCAACACTAATCTTGAAAGTATAGGGAGTGTGGAATGATGATCATACCAATCTTGGAACCACTTCCAACACACATCGTCACTTCACCCTCAACTAGTTTCTGTTTATTCTGTAACTCCTATTTCGAGTTACTAATCTTAGCAGCTGAACAAGTATTAAATACCCATGGGCTACTATAAACACTAGTAAGGTACACCTCAATAACCTATATATCAAATATACCCTTGTTCACTTTGTCATCCTTCTTATCCACCAAATATTCAGGGCATTTCCGCTTCTAGTGACCATTTCCTTTGCAGTAGAAGCACTCAGTTTCAGGCTTTGGTCCAACTTTGGGCTTCTTCACGGGAGTGACAACTTGCTTGCCATTCTACTTGAAGTTCCCTTTCTTTCCGTTTGCCCTTTTCTTGAAACTAGTGGTCTTGTCAATCATCAACACTTGATGCTCTTTCTTGATTTCTACCTTCGTTGATTTCAGCATCACGAAGAGCTCGGGAATCATTTTCGTCATACCTTGCATACTATAGTTCATCAATAAGTTCCAGTAACTTGGTGATGGTGACAAGAGAACTCTGTCAATCACTATCTTATCTGGAAGATTAACTCCCACTTGATTCAAGTGATTGTAGTACCCATACAATCTGAGCACATGCTCACTGCTTGAGCTATTCTCCTCCATCTTTTAGCTATATAACTTGTTGGAGACTTCATATCTCTCAACTCGGGTATTTGCTTGAAATATTAACTTCAACTCCTGGAACATCTCATATGGTCCATGACGTTCAAAACGTCTTTGAAGTCCCAATTCTAAGATGTAAAGCATGGTGCACTAAACTATCAAGTAGTCATCATATTAAGCTAGACAAACGTTCATAACATCTGCATCTGCTCCTGCAATAGTTTTGTCACCTAGCGGTGCATCAAGGACATAATTCTTCTGTGCAGCAATGAGGATAAACCTCAGATCACGGACTCAGTCTGCATCATTGCTAATATCATCTTTCAACTTAGTTTTCTCTAGGAACATATAAAAAACATAGTGAAGCTACAACGCGAGCTATTGATCTATAACATAATTTGCAAAACACTGTCAGGACTAAGTTCATGATAAATTAAAGTTCAATTAATCATATTACTTAAGAACTCCCACTTAGATAGACATCCATCTAGTCATCTAAATGATCACGTGATCCAAATCAACTAAACCATGTCTGATCATCACGTGAGAAGGAGTAGTTTTCAATGGTGAACATCACTATGTTGATCATATCTACTATATGATTCACGCTCGACCTTTCAGTCTCCAGTGTTCCGAGGCCATATCTGCATATGCTAGGCTCGTCAAGTTTAACCCGAGTATTCTGCGTGTGCAAAACTGGCTTGCACCCGTTGTATGTGAACGTAGAGCTTATCACACCCGAGCATCACGTGGTGTCTCGGCACGACGAACTGTAGCGAT
Organism: Triticum dicoccoides; assembly: GCF_002162155.2. Classification (NCBI taxonomy): domain Eukaryota; kingdom Viridiplantae; phylum Streptophyta; class Magnoliopsida; order Poales; family Poaceae; genus Triticum; species Triticum dicoccoides. The sequence continues at coordinate 632,113,160 of NC_041383.1, forward strand.
GGTGCATACTCAGGGGGAACACTTGTACCTTGAAGTTTAGTAAGGGGTCAACTTATAATGCTACCGATGTTCTATGCAAAATAAGATGCATAAAGGATAAACATCACAAGCAATCAAAATATGTGACATGATATGGCCATCATCATCTTGTGCTCATGATCTCCATCACCGAAGCATCATCATGATCTCCATCATCACCGGTGCGACACCTTGATCTCCACCGTAGCATCATTGTCATCTCGCCAACTATTGTTACTACGACTATCTCTACGGCTTAGTGATAAAGTAAAACAATTACATGGCGATTGCATTGCATACAATAGAGCGACAACCATATGGCTCCTGCCAGTTGCTGATAACTTTGTTACAAAACATGATCATCTCATACAACAATTTATATCACATCATGCCTTGACCATATCACATCACAGCAAGCCTTACAAAAACAAGTTATACGTCCTCTACTTAGTTGTTGCAAGTTTTACATGGCTGCTACGGGCTTCTAGAAAGAACTGTTCTTACCTACGCATCAAAACCACAACGATTTTTTTGTCAAGTGTGCTGTTTTAACCTTCAATGAGGACCGGGCATAGCCACACTCGACTCAACTAAAGTTGGAGAAACAGACACTCAGCAGACACCTATGTGTGAAGCACGTTGGTAGAACCAGTCTCGCGTAAGCGTACGCGTAATGTCGGTCTGAGCCACTTCATCCAACAATACCGCCGAATCAAAGTATGACATGCTGGTAAGCAGTATGACTATTATCGCCCAAAACTCTTTGTGTTCTACTCGTGCATATAACATCTACGCTTAGACCTGGCTCGGATGCCACTGTTGGGGAACGCGGTAATTTCAAAATTTTCCTACGATCACGCAAGATCTATCTAGGTGATGCATAGCAACGAGAGGGGAGAGTCTGTCCACATACCCTCGTAGACCGAAAGCGGAAGCGTTTCAATAATGTGGTTGATGTAGTCGAACGTCTTCGCAATCCAACCGATCCAAGTACCAAATGTACGGCACCTACGCGTTCAACACACGTTCAGCTCGATGACGTCCCTCGTACTCTTGATCCAGTTGAGGAAGAGGATGAATTCTGTCAGCACGATGGCATGGCAACGGTGATGATGATGCTACTGGCGTAGGGCTTCGCCTAAGCTCCGCAACGGTATGATCGAGCTGTATAACTATGGAGGGGTGCCCCGCACACGGATAAAAGACCAACTTGTGTGTTCTAGGGTGCACCTCTGCACCCATATATAAAGGAGGGAGGGGAGGCCGGCCAGCCCTCCTTGGTGCGCCCCTAGAGGGGGAATCCTACTAGGACTCCAAGTCCTAGTAGGTTTCCACCAAGAAGGAGAGAGGGGGAAAGAAGGAGAGGGAGAGAGGGAGAAGGAAAGGGGGGCGCCGCCCCCTTCCCTTGTCCTATTCGGACGCAAGGTGGCGCATGGCCAGCCCTCCTGTAGCCCTCCTCTCTCTCCACTAAGGCCCGTCGAAGGCCCATTAGTTCCCCGGGGGGTTCCGGTAACCCTCCCGCACTCCGGATTTATCCGAAACTTCTCCAAAACACTTCCGATATCCGAATATAGTCATCCAATATATCAATCTTTATGTCTCGACCATTTCGAGACTCCTCATCACGTTTGTTATCACATCCAGGACTTCGAACAAACTTCGGTCATCAAAACACATAATTCACTATACATATTGTCATCGAACGTTAAGTGTGCGGATCCTACGGGTTGAGAACTATGTAGATATGACCGAGACACATCTTCGGTCAATAACCAATAGCGGAACCTGGATGCTCATGTTGGCTCCTACATATTCTACAAAGATCTTTATCGGCCAAACAGCATAACAACATACGTTGTTCCCTTTGTCATCGGTATGTTACTTACCCGAGATTCGATCGTCGGTATCATCATACCTATTTTAATCTCATTACTGGCAAGTCTCTTTACCCGTTCCGTAATACTTTATCCCACAACTAACTCATTAGTCACAATGCTTGCAAGGCTTTATAGTGATGAGTATTACTGAGAGGGCCCAGAGATACCTCTCCGAAACACGGAGTGACAAATCCTAATCTCGATATATGCCAACCCAACAAACACCTTCGGAGACACCTGTAGAGCACCTTTATAATCACCCATTTACTTTGTGACGTTTAGTAGCACACAAAGTGTTCCTCCAGTATTCGGGAGTTGCATAATCTCATAGTCCGAGGAACTTGTATAAGTCATGAAGAGAGCAGTAGCAATGAAACTGGCACGATCATAATGCTAAGCTAACGGATGGGTCATGTCCATCACATCATTCTCCTAATGATGTGATCCCGTTCTTCAAATAACAACACATGTCTATGGTTAGGAAACATAACCATCTTTGATTAACAAGCTAGTCAAGTAGAGGCATACTAGGGACTATACATTTTGTCTATGTATTCACGCATGTTGTTGGGGATATAAATATTTGGTATGACTCGCCCAGGAGGGGTCGGGTTATACCTATGGCGATTCTTGATGTGAAGCCCACGAAGACATTAAAGATAGCGGTTAACAACCTAGGGCCCAAGTCCCAAGGGCGACTTAAGGCACGTAGGTATAAACCGCCATATATGTAAGACTTGTAATGTAAGGCATGTAAAGATAGTCACCGAGCCAGACATGTTGTCTATGAGCCGATCGGGACTCTGTGAGCCACTGGGCGTCGACCTATGTATATAAAGGGACGACTCAGTGGCGGTTCAGAACAAGGAACAACATATCAAAACCTAGGTCAAGCGGATTCGCTCCCTGGTAATCGAGACATAAGCAATACCACCTCAAACTGGATTAGGCCTTTACCTTCATCGCACGGGGCCGAACCACTATAAACTCCCATGTCCTTTGTCCCGTTTAACCCCTTTAAGCTAACCTAGAGGCGATGGCTCCATGACTAAGTCCTTTCACGAGGACATCTGCCGTGAGTATTCCACGACAGTTGGCACCCACCATGGGATCAGCGCACGGTTGTTTCGAGTTCTTGAAGGGCAGCTTCAAAGGGATCAAGGCATACGCTATGGGCCGGATGACCAAGAGTCATCGCGTCAAGCTATACATCGACGATGCAGGCTGGGACCCCGAGGCCGGCTCAATTGAGTATGGGTACCGGGTCCCCTTCGGCGGAATTCACGTTTTCATCGGCAAGATCAGCGAGCCGGGCCCTGAGCCGGACATCTGCACCGACATCATCGAGACGGCTCAGCGTGCAAGACCCGCCCGATCTCAGCCCACCGTGAAGCGTGCCTTCATGGGATTCATCCATGGAGTGGAATTTGATGAAGGATCTATGTTTGGCGGTGAGACGGCCATCTACTCCGATGGTGAGTCATCCACGGGCGAGACTACTTCATTGTATCAACTGCAAGATGGAGGCTTGGGGGCTATTCTGATGGCGACAGTATTCCGGACCCCTATGAGCCGCCGAACCGGGTTGCAATCTTTATGGCCGGGACGTAGCCAGTGTAGAATTCCTTAACTATGCCAGAAATGACCTCCGGGTCAGCAGTGGTGATGGCATCCGGGGCAGGAGGCCCTGTGTGCCCGCCGGCTCAAGTTTTGATAGACTTGTTGGATAAGTTGACGGTCTTGTTGACAACAGAGGTCAACCCGGCGAATCGAGATCAACACAATGCAAAAGTTACAAAGCTGCGAGAGGAGATAGAACAAGCCAAGGCAGATCTAGCGGCTAACGACGTCAGGATGGCCGCGGAGCGAGCTACCCTCGATGCCCAGGCGCAGCGGATCCAAGCAGAGACTTACCGTCTTATGATGGATCAGAACGCTTCAAATGAAGTCATGAGAAGGAGGCACAGGTCTCATCTACCTTCAGTCTACGAGGGGAGAAATCTTTTTTGCACGCCTGGAGCCGGGACTAGTAACCCGCCGTAGTTAAACTGGGTTGCAGCACTTGGGGCTGGAACGCCGGTTCAGCCATGCTTGATGGAGCCACCTCGTTTGAACACTGTTACGCCTCAGCATGTGCCAACACCACCGGGTCATTATTCTAACCCGTTGGATAATATGATCGTTGCAGCTACATGATTGGCGGCTCTCCCAGTGGAAGGCGATTCTCCAGCGGTAGTTGAAAGACGAAGGGTTAAGGAGCTTCTTCAAACGGCAATGGTACACCAGGAGGCATACTCTTACAGCCGAGACATGATTCATTCGACTCCTCATCCAAGTCGGAGCTATAGCAGACACCTGGACTCACCACATGTTTCCAGCAACGCCTAGCGCCGTGAGCAGGCATGGGCATGACCCATCGCGTGATGGTGTTCAAGGCGCGGTCGATCAGGGTAGGACGTGTTAATAACCTGAGCAGACTGCTTAGCCAGCGGTTTATCAGCAACTTCTGGTTTATCTGACAGCCTTGGTAGAGGCAGGTTTGACCTCTAGATCTATAGGTGTGCCCTGTCTAGTGCCGGCTCTGCGTAATGAGCGTTTACCCAAGGATTTCAAAGGACCTCATAAGGTGCCGAATTACACACCCGATTTACCCCCTGAGGCATGGATTGAGAGTTATGAGATGCCATGGAACTGCTGGAAGTCAGTGATGCTGCGTGTGCTAAATACTTCACCATGATGCTAGATGGGACGGCCCGTACTTGGTTAAAAGGACTGCCTGCCATCTCCATCAGGTCATGGGGGGAGCTGAAGGCCTGGTTTATTCAGAATTTCAAAGACACATGCAAACAACCCATGTCGATTGTGGACTTGGCTACTTGTGCCCAAGAGGAGGGTGAATCAACAACCCATTGGGCGCGTCGGTGTCGGTGTCAAAACTGGCGGATCTCGGGGAGGGGGTCCCGAACTATGCGTCTAAGGCTAATGGTAACAGGAGGTGGGGGACACGATGTTTACCCAGGTTCGAGCCCTCTCCATGGAGGTAATACCCTACTTCCTGCTTGATTGATCTTGATGATATGAGTATTACAAGAGTTGATCTACCACGAGATCGTAGAGGCTAACCCTAGAAGCTAGCCTGTGATTATGATTGTTCCTTGTCCTACGGACTAAACCCTCCGATTTATATAGACACGGGAGGGGCTAGGGTTACATAGAGTCGGTTACAGAGAAGGAAATCTACATATCCGAATCGCCAAGCTTGCCTTCCATCCAAAGGAGAGTCCCATCCGGACACAGGACGAAGTCTTCTATCTTGTATCTTCATAGCCCAACAGTCCGGCTGTCCGAGGACCCCTTAATCCAGGACTCCCTCAGTAGCCCCTGAACCAGGCTTCAATGACGATGAGTCCGGCGCGCAGATTGTCTTCGACATTGCAAGGTGGGTTCCTTCTCCAAATACTCCAAAGTAGATCTTGAACACAAGAATCGTGTCCAGCTCTGCAAAACAAATTCCACATACCACCGTAGAGAGTATACTATTTCACGAATCTAATATGCTGACAATTCCTTCATAGCGTGACATCACGCCACAACCCAATTATTATTCAAACCATTTTTCCCAACCTGCCACTACGTTTCACGAGGCGGTTTTATTGGCACGTCTTATCGAAGCAGAGGTCGTGTCCCCTTATTGCGGGATTCTCATCAATAAGGGCGTGGGTATCCCAACCGTTCTACTAATATAATTCTTTAGATTAGGCAAGTTCCAAACGGCCACGCGGAGGACGCTTGACATTCATCCCCTTTATAAAGGGGTCAAGACCTATCCTTTTCTCTCCATGCTTGATCCTTCCCTCCTCCCACCTCGAGTTCCAACACCCAAGGCTCAGCCCCAGTGCTTCAGACCTCCAAACATGTCCGGATCCAGCCTTCAAGGCTAGTGGATAGCTTCCTCTGTCACACAGGAGGATATCACAAAGCTTATGGAGGCTAGGTACTTGACCGCTGAAATCCTTCACAGGCTTCCTGCTCAAGGGCAGGTTATCCCTACTCCCAAACCCAATGAGAGTGTCTTATTCATCTCCCACTTCCTCCGAGGGCTCGGTTTCGGTCTTCATCCCTTTGTTAGAGGGCTCATGCTCTATTACGGGCTAGATTTCCATGATCTAGCTCCAGATTCCTTCTTTCACATCTCGACGTTCATCGTCGTGTGTGAGGCCTTCCTCCACACTACCCCACACTTCGTCTTATGGCTCAAGACCTTCAATGTGAAGCCGAAGATAATCGACGGGAAACACGCGGAGTGCGGAGGCGCTATAATAAGCAAAGGTGCTGATGCTTTATGGCCAAAGGGTTCCTTCCCGGAAGTGTCCGACCTATGGCAACGGGAGTGGTTTCATATCATAGCACCCCGAGGTAGAAAGTGGGCAGCTGCCCCTACCTTCCGCTCCGGTCCCCTACTGTAGCTTGCATCATGGGTCAACAAGGGGCTGGACTGGGGATCGGCCGACGATGTGCGGACATTGGAAAGTCGCATTCAGGATCTCATCAAGAAGGACATCGGTCTTGTCAAAGTAATTCAAGTAATGCTAGTTCGTCGGGTCCTGCCATGCCAACGACGACCTCTCCGTATGTGAGACTTCAATCCGGAAGGACCACAAGCTATTCAGCACTTCTTCGGCACATCGCTCGAAGGGATGTATCTATTATTCTTCGAATCACGAATAAAGTGTCCGGACACAACAGAGGATGCAGGCCTTGATTGCAACCACCCACATACTCTGGTAAGCACTCCACAACCGAATGTGTTTATCATAACGTTATTCTAAAAAAACATTTTCGGCCAGGGTTGGACAAAGAAGGCAGAGAGGATCAGGTGTTCGGCGCCCCTTCCCGAAGATTCAGCAGATCCGGTGTTAACAAGGATGCTGGCTCATGCACCATATCAGGTGCCATTGGGGGGAGACAGGGAGAGGGGTGGAAAGGTCAGGAGTAGCCTCCACACCTGTGGTGCTTTACGCACCATATCCGTTGGTATTCCCGTGTCAGAGGAGGAACCGGGAGAAGAATCCAGTATTCCCTCCCCCCACGGGAAGAAAAGGGCCGCCTCCGAGGACTTGGAGACAGAGGCCTCCAAGCAAGGGAAGAAATCCCTATCGGGGGGTCTTGTTATGGGGGGAAACATTGCCGAGCAGCGCCCTCAAGGGGGCTAGCCATCAGCAAAGACGTAAGTGAACAAAGGTGCTATGTAAGCACACTATGTTCTTTTCCCGTTTATGGTAGTAACATCTGAAATGTATGTTTTCGCAGTTCGGCCTATAGCCTTCCGCAACAATCTTCGTCCTCGGGGGATCTTCTTCCGGAGATGATGGAGAGCAAGACGCCTCCTCATACTTCCCCGCCTCATAAGGAGGACGACCCTGAAGTGTCGTCCCGAAGAATCTCTCCTGATCCACAAAGGAGGACGAGGCCAGAAGGTGAATCTTCGGCCGCCCGAGGTCCGGGGTGTTCGGCTCCTAGAGAGACCGTAAACAAAAGCCTCGGACTATTAGATGCACAGCTAGATACATTGATGGGTCTTCTACGGCAAGCGCTCGTTTCAGAAGAACATCGTACCTTAATGGGTACGGTGATTAAGAGGATTTCGTCCGCAAAAAGCGAACTGGATGAAGCCTTTATGAGCCTGTTAAGAGGCTTCGAGGTACGTAATATGGCATTTTTGTTTTATGCTGCAAACGCAGGTTGCACTGTGTGTAGATAGTAGCCCCTGAGACTCTAGTTGCCATCCAAACGGGGCGATCAGAGGATCCAAAATATGAATGATCTCAGGTAAGGACCCTGCGAATTTTGTACATAGGCAGCTGCAGCCCCGGCAACTGCTTGGTCTATCGAATTAGCCGAACTGAAGCGGCAACTTGATGTGGCGGATGAGGACATCACGCTCGTGCATAAGCGTCTTGACGAGGCACAAGGTATGTCTTCTGGGCGTTTAGTGAGTATAGATGAGAACATGATGTTAGGATTTATAATATGATTTAACTGCAGATGGTGTTGCCGCGATGGAGACTCTTCGGGCTGAGCTTGCGCGTGCCAAGGAGCAAGCCAGGATAAGCGACGCGGCTACTAAAAAGGCAGCTGGTGAATTGAAAGCCGAACAGGCTGCTCATCGCTGAAGTGTGGAGAAAATAGCCAGTATGGCTCTTGAGCTGAAGGATGCCGCTAGCCGAAATGAGCTGCTCGAAAGAGAGAGCCAAGAAAAAATGGCGGACCTGGAGAAGGCCTTACAACGGCAAAGGAAACTCGATTTGAGATCAGAGAGGCTCGTGAGGACCTCCGGCAAGCCGGCGAGATCGCGGCTGGGAAGCCCTTTTTACTGCCAACTAAATTCGGCGATCCAAAGTATGCTCCTCTTGATCAAATGTGGAGTTCTCCAGATGCATACTTGGACTTGTCAAAGAGTGTTGCTGATGCAACGCGGTTTTTCCAAGACCAGGAAGATCATGAAGCAGAAAAACTGTTCTGGTCGTAGTTCAGCATGCCAAGGCATCCGCTGCTGTTGAACAAGTAGATGGACGAATGGGCCGAGCTCCATAGGTTGTCCGGACTTGCCATGAAGGCTATCGTGGATCGCCTGTGGCCGGAGGAACCAAGTCCAGATAGTTATTTTGGTTTGGTGCAACGATTTACTCATGTTGTGCCACGTATCGACGCTGTCAAGCGGTTGGCGTGCATAGAAGGTGCGTGGATGGCCCTTGCCCGTGTTAAGACATAGTAGGCGAGCATGGAGGCCACCGATATTGCAACAAGGGGTCTGCCCGGGGGCTAGGACCTACCGGAGCACTATTTCGAAGAAGTGTCTTGGTCCATTAAGGAGGTGATAGTGCGACGAACAAGGCAATCAGACTATATAGCGTTAACACTTTCACTTAACCATAGGAGTTTGACGGTGGGGCTACTATATAGCCCCTGGTATGTCTGCGTTTTATTCGAATACGGTGCGTTTACATACATGACTGGGAAACCGGTCCTTCATTAATGCGGAGGAATCGCGCGGATTCCGTTGAGTAATCGAGTGGTTCACCAGTCTCTCGCTGTATCATGACAGTCAGTTTTCGGCTTTCTTTACTAAGGTGCTCATCCGGATGAACCAGGCACAATCGCAGTAGTTCTCCCTGTGCCGCCTTAGCCGATAGAGCGGAACGTAAGGTAGCAAAACACGGGAGCTGGGCTAACCCAACATTTGACCAAAGACATGATTCGGAGCTGATGCATATAAGGCCAAACTCGCGACGCCGAACACACCCGAAGGTATTTAGACGTTATAATATATACCGGGCTGAATTACAACCCCTGGTAATAAACCATGTATTTCAAGGTAGAGGCGACAATCCAGCGTGATGAAAGAATGCCAATAACAACAGTATCCCTCTAGGTCATTTTAAGTGCCAGGAGGGTATGCAACAACAAGAGATAATAGAAAGGTTTACGCAGGGGCTTAATCTGAAAAGAAACCTTGGGACGGGGCCCTGCTGCACGTCTGCGCCTTTATCTCTATTGTGATGTATCCTTGAGGGGTATAGAGTGGTGGCCATCTAAAAATCAAAGAAGAAACCAGGTGAAACAATCTGGTGTGACAATGAGTAAAATTGGTTTGTTTTAATGAACCATGAAGATGTAACTTCTTGAGTCCGAATAGGGTCAAGCCAAACTATGGACCTTTTGTATGTGGGCGGCCCCACACACCACACAAGGAGTTTTGAATGCATATTTATATATACAGGGAGACATGTACAATCTTCTTATGGTCTGTTCTTGTGGGGGCATAGCCGCTAATCAAGCTCAGGTTTATTTGAGCTGCTACACCTAGGTGTGCGCCGAACACGTCTAGTTGTGTCCGAAGTCTCGGAGACCGATGAGTTCCTTGGTTTGAAAAGGCCACTCCATGATTCAGCTGCTAGAGCCGCCATGTATTCTTCCGTACGAAGAGAACGCTCTGTGTTTCCGTTGATTGTGATGATGCCACGTGGACCGGGAATCTTGAATTTCAGATAAGCGTAATGCGGGACTGCGTTGAAGCGGGCGAATGTCGTTCTTCTAAGGAGTGCATGGTAACCGCTTCGGAACGGAGGAATGTCGAAGATTAGTTCTTCGCTTCGGAAGTTATTGGGAGAACAGAATACAACTTCCATCGTCAGAGAGCCAATGCATCGGGCCTCTACGCCTGGTATCACTCCTTTAAAGGTAGTGTTGCGTTGCTTAATTCTTGACGGGTCTATCCCCATCTTGCGGACAGTGTCCTGATATATCAGATTGAGACTACTGCCGCTGTCCATGAGGACTCGGGTGAGGTGGTATCTGTCAATTATTGGGTCGAGCACAAAGGCAGCCGAGCTCCAATGACGGATACTAGTCGGATGATCCCTACGATCGAAGGTGATTGCACAGGCCGACCATGGGTTGAATTTGGGGGCAACGGGCTCTACAGCATATACGTCCCGGCGTGCGCGTTTGCGCTCCCTCTTTGGGAGGTGAGTGACGTAAATCATGTTCACTATTTTTACCTCCGGGGGAAATTTTTTCTGTCCCCCTGTGTTCGGATTGTGAGATTTGTCCTCGTCTTCACTTTGCGGCGCCTTCCCTTTGTGTTTGGCGTTGAGCTTGTAGGCCTACTTAAAGACCCAACATTCTCTGTTGGTATGGTTAGCTGGTTTATCGGTGGTGCCGTGCATCTGACAAGGCATGTCTAGAATTTTATCTAGACTGGGCGGGCCATCTCTACTGCCTTTAAATAACTTTTTCTGTTGACTGGGCCTGGAACCCCTGAATTCGGCATTACCGCTGTATCGTTTGGGTTGTCTTCATTGTTTCGACGTTTGTTTGCGTCGTGGTTTTCCATTGCCATCCCTGATTTCGGATGTGCCTGGGTCGCTGGTGCTGCTATGGGCCAACCAGCTGTCCTCACCCGTGCAAAAGCGGGTCAGGAGGGTGGTTAGGGCTGCCATTGCCCTGGGCTTTTCTTGGCCGAGGTGTCTAGCGAGCCATTCGTCCCGGACACTATGCTTGAAAGTTGCTAAGGCTTCGGCGTCCGGACAGTCGATGATTTGGTTTTTCTTGGTGAGAAATCTGTTCCAAAGCTTACGGGCTGACTCTTCGGGTTGTTGGGTTATGTGACTTAGATCGCCTGCATTCGTAGGTCGGACATAGGTCCCTTGAAAATTTGCCCTGAAAGTATCCTCGAGCTCCTCCCAGCTTCGGATAGAATTTTCGGGGAGGCTTTTCAGCCAGTGCCGAGATGGTCCCTTGAGCTTGAGGGGTAGGTATTTGATGGCGTGGAGATCATCTCCGCATGCCATATGGATGTGAAGAATAAAGTCCTCTATCCAGACTGCAGGGTCTGTCGTTTCGTCGCATGCCTCGAAATTTACGGGTTTAAACCCTGATGGAAATTCATGATCCAGCACCTCATCGGTGAAGCACAGGGGGTGCGCCGCACCCCTGTATTTAGCTGTGTCGTGGCGTGGGTCCGACGGTTGTGGTGTTCGGTATTGATTCTGAACTGGTAATCCACTGTTATAGTTGGTTTTGTGGCCATGATCCTGTATAGGAACACGTTCTCGAGATCCCTAGATGGACCTTGTTATGCCAGCCCTTTTGTCCAGGTCTTCACGTAAATCGTGTTGCTGGTCCTAGGTTGCTACCTCCCTTTCTTCATGGAGAGGGGGTGCGGGTTTGTGTACGGCGGTATTAGCCACTCTGTCCCGGCCACGAGGCGGTCAATTCGGTTGGTCGGCCGTATAGTTATTCAGCGGTATGGGCGCTATAGCCTCGTCGTCGAATTCGGGCAACAATTTACGTTTGGGATAGCTCTGTGTTTGGCAATTACCGCCGTAGTTTTCCTCGGTGTCGAGCACATCATTCCATCTATGATTGAGCATATCCTGTGCAGCTTTAAGCCGTTGCTTCTGCTTCTTCAAGCTCCTTGCAGTGGCGATAAGTCTCTGCTAGAGGTGTTCTCTTTCCTCTTGTTTTTCAGGGATGATGAATGCATCATCCTCCAGGCTGTTTTCCTCTTCAGAGACAGGTTGATAAGTGGTGTCTTCGGCATCGCTGTGATTAGACAGCGGCCCTGGAATATGGTCGCCATCTCCATTGTCTTCGACATTGTCCGGGGTGTTATTTTCTCTTGTGCCGGTATCACTATTTTTACCGTGGTGTGGTTTGGATCGGTGTCGCTGATGTTGTCGCTTTGGCTGCTTCTCAAGAGGCTTGTCCTCAACTGTATCATGTTTGTCCTTGCCATTGTCTTCTTTGGGGGTATCCATCATGTAAACGTCATATGATGAGGTGGTTGTCCAGCACCCTGTGGGCGGTGGTTCTTTTTCTTCTCCTGCATCATCATCCATACCGTCGATGTCTTCGGAGTCGAAGTCAAGCATGTCGGTCAAGTCATCGACAGTGGCTATCAAGTGGCTGGTGGGTGGGCAACAAAGTTCTTCATCGTCCGCTTCCCACTCAAGACGGACATAGTTCAGCCAAGAATCTCCTGATAAGGAGAGAGCTTTTAATGAGTTTAACACATCACCTAAGGGCGAGTGTTGAAAGATGTCCCTGATACGTCTCCAACTTATCTATAATTTTTATTGTTCCATGATATTATATTACCCCTTTTGGATATTTATGGGCTTTATTTTACACATTTATATCATTTTTGGGACTAACCTACTAACTGGAGGCCCAGCCCGTATTGCTGTTTTTTTTTGCCTATTTCAATATTTCGAAGAGAAGGAATACCAAACGGAGTCCAAACGGAATGAAACCTTCGGGAGCGTGATTTTTTGAACGAACGTGATCCAGAGGACTTGGAGTGCAAGTCAAGAAGCAGCCGAGGCTCCGACGAGATAGGAGGGTGCACCCCCCTGTAGGGCGCGCCCCCCTGTCTCGTGGTGCCCTCGGGCGTCCACCGACGTACTTCTTCCTCCTATATAAGCCTACGTACCCCGAAAACATCCAGGGGCAGGACGAAACACAATTTCCACCATCGTAACCTTCTGTATCCGCGGGATCTCATCTTGGAGCCTTCGCCGGCACTCTGCTAGAGGGGGAATCGACCACGGAGGGCTTCTCCATCAACATCCTTGCCTCTCCGATGAGTTGTGAGTAGTTTACCATAGACCTACGGGTCCATAGTTATTAGCTAGATGGCTTCTTCTCTCTTTTTGGATCTCAATACAATGTTCTCCCCCTCTCTTGTGGAGATCTATTTGATGTAATCTCTTTTTGCGGTGTGTTTGTCGAGATCCGATGAATTGTGGGTTTACGATCAAGTTTATCTATGAATAATATTTGAATCTTCTCTGAATTCTTTTATGTATAATTGAGTTATCTTTGCAAGTCTCTTCGAATTATCAGTTTGGTTTTGCCTACTAGATTGGTCTTTCTTTCCATGGGAGAAGTGCTTAGCTTTGGGTTCAATCTTGCGGTGTCCTTACCCAGTGACAGAAAGGGTCGCAAGGCATGTATTGTATTGTTGCCATCGAGGATAACAAGATGGGGTTTATATCATATTGCTTGAGTTTATCCCTCTACATCATGTCATCTTGCTTAATGCGTTACTTCGTTCTTTATGAACTTAATATTCTAGATGCATGCTGGATAGCAGTCGATGTGTGGAGTAATAGTAGTAGATGCAGGCAGGAGTCGGTCTACTTGTTATGAATGTGATACCTATATACATGATCATGCCTAGATAACATCATAATTATTCGCTTTTCTATCAATTGCTCGACAGTAATTTGTTCACCCACCGTAATACTTATGCTCTGAAGAGAAGCCTCTAGTGAAACCTATGGCCCCCGGGTCTATCTCTTATCATATTTGCTTTCAATCTACTTTTATTTGCATCTTTATTTTCTGCATCTATACTATAAAATACCAAAAAAAATATTTATCTTATCATACTATCTCTATCAGATCTCACTTTCGCAAGTGGCCGTGAAGGGATTGACAACCCGTTTGTCGTGTTGGTTGCGAGTTCTTTGTTTGTTTGTGTAGGTTCGTGGGACTTGTGAGGAGCCTCCTACTGGATTGATACCTTGGTTCTCAAAAACTGAGGGAAATACTTACGCCAATATTGCTGCATCACCCTCTCCTCTTCGAGGAAAACCAACGCAAGCTCAAGTCGTAGCAAGAAGAATTTCTGGCACCGTTGCCATGGAGGTCTTCGCTGAAGTCAAGACATACCAAGTACCCATCACAAACTCATCTCCCTCGATTTACATTATTTTCCATTTTCCTCTCGTTTTCCTCTCCCCCACTTCACCCTTGCCATTTTATTCACCCTCTCTTTCCCAATCTCCTTCTCTCTTTTCGCTTGCCTTTTTCCGTTTCCCGTGTGTTTGCTCGTTTGCCTTGTCGGTATGGCTAGTTCCTTATCCGCTCCTTTGTCTCCCGAGTTTGATGTTCTTCATTTCAAGCAAAGGCAAGGAGAAAATTTGAAATATGCTTGGTTTAGGATGATGGAATCTTATCGCAAGTGCACCCTAGAGGTGAACTTTAGAATTCTTCTTCGCAATTTTTTTGTTGTGCTAAGCATGACGCATAGACAACTCTTGGACTGCATCGCCAAGGGAAACTTCATTGAAATTGATCCTATTATTGCGCATGAATTTATAGAGGGAACAGTGGGAACAATACCTCAAAAGGGAGGACCATATCCTACCCACTAGGAAACCCAAGTGTTCGGGAAGATTTGCGAAGTAACAAATTTTTTACAAAAATCTCTTGAGCCTCTTAAAAGTTTTAGCGGAAATCTTCACCGCATGAATATGTTGATTACCCTTTGTAATAAGCAGTTGGATTCTTTGGATCTAAAAATTTCTGAGTATGAAGGGAAACGTAAAGAACCTCCCGGATTCGAGCATGACTCCGCTAAGAAACTGAAAATCAAAGATGGCACTACTTAGATCTATCCTTGCTTTTATGCCTAGCTAGGGGCGTTAAACGATAGCGCTAGTTGGGAGGCAACCCAATTTTTCTTTGTGTTTTTTGTTTTTGTTCCTGTTTAGTAATAAATTTTGCATCTACTTTCTGTTTACATGTGTTTTTATGTTTTATTTAGTGTTTGTGCCAAGTAGAACCTATAGGATAAACTATGATGATAGTTGATTTGATTCTGCTGAAAAACAGAAACTTTGCGCTCACGAGAAAAAAATCAATAAATCACAGAAACGTGATTTTGCATTGATTCTTTTTGCTTCTGATCAATAATTTTTTTTTTCCAGTACGTCCTATTTTGGTAGGATTTTTAGAGTTCCAGAAGTTTGCGTTAGTTACAGATTGCTACAGACTGTTCTATTTTTGACAGATTCTGTTTTTCGTGTGTTGTTTGCTTATTTTGATGCATCTATGGCTAGTAAAATAGTTTATAAACCATAGAGAAGTTGGAATACAGTAGGTTTAACACCAAAATAAATAAAGAATGAGTTCATTACAGTACCTTATGTGGTGGTTTTGTTTTCTTTCACTAATGGAGCTTATAAGATTTCCTGTTGAGTTTTGTGTTGTGAAGTTTTCAAGTTTTGGGTAAAGCTTTTATGGACTATGGAATAATGAGTGGCAAGAGCCTAAGCTTGGGGATGCCCAAGGCACCCCAAGATATTCAAGGATAGCCAAAAGCCTAAGCTTGGGGATGCCCTGGGAAGGCATCCCCTCTTTCGTCTTCGTTCATTGGTAACTTTACTTGGAGCTATGTTTTTATTCACCACATGATATGTATTTTGCTTGGAGCGTCGTGTATTATATTAGTCTTTGCTTTTTAGTTTACCACAATCATCCTTGCTGTACACACCTTTTTAGAGAAGCCTATTTGTGTAGAATTTGCTGGAATACTCTATGTGTTTCACTTATATCTTTTGAGCTTGATAGTTTTTGTTCTAGTGCTTCACTTATATCTTTTAGAGCACGGTAGTGACTTGATTTTATAGAAATTTCTAGTCTCTCATGCTTCACTTATATTATTTTGAGAGTCTTTTATAAAACCATGTTAGTTGCTACGGTTATAATTTAGTCCTAGAATGGTGAGCATCCAAGTTGGGTATAATAAAAACTATCATAGGAAGTGAATTGGATGCTATGATCAATTTGATACTTGATAATTGTTTTGAGATATGGAGGTAGTGATATTAAAGTCATGCTAGTTGGGTGATTATGAATTTAAAGAATGGTTGTGTTGAAGTTAGCAAGTCCCGTAGCATGCACGTATGGTTAAAGTTATGTAACAAATTTGAAACATGAAGTGTACCTGGCTTGTGCATCCTTATGAGTGGCGGTCGTGGACGAGCGATGGTCTTTTCCTACCAATCTATCCCCCTAGGAGCATGCGCGTAGTACTTGGTTTTTGATGACTTCTAAATTTTTGCAATAAGTATATGAGTTCTTTTGACTAATGTTGAGTCCATGGATTATACGCACTTTAACCTTTCCGCCATTGCTAGCCTCTTCGGTACCGTGCATTGCCCTTTCTCACCTTAAGAGTTGGTGGAAACTTCGCCGGTGCATCCAAACCCCGTGATACGATACACTCTATCACACATAAACCTCATTATATCTTCCTCAAAAGATCCACCATACCTACCTATTATGGCATTTCCATAGCCATTCTGAGATATATTGCCATGCAACTTTCCACCGTTCCGTTTATCATCATGACATACATTACTTTTGTCATATTGCCATCGCATGATCATGTAGTTGACATCGTATTTGTGGCAAATCCACCATGCATTATTTTTCATACATGTCACTCTTGATTCATTGCACCGTCCCAGTACACCGCGGGAGGCATTCATATAGAGTCATATCTTGTTCTAGTTTCGAGTTGTAATTCATATGTTGTAATCAATAGAAGTGTGATGATCATCATTTTTAGAGCATTGCCCAAAGAAAAAAGAAGAAGAAAGGCCAAAAGAAAAAGAAAAAGGTCCAAAAAAGAAAAAAAAAGGGCAATGCTACTATCTCTTTTTCCACACTTGTGCTTCAAAGTAGCACCATGTTTTTCATATAGTGAGTCTCATAAGTTATATTTTTCATACTAGTGGGAATTTTTCATTATAGAACTTGGCTTTTATATTCCTACAATGGGCTTCCTCAAATGCCCTAGGTCTTCGTGAGCAAGCAAGTTGGATGCACACCCACTAGTTTTCTTTTGTTGAGCATTCATTTATAGCTCTAGTGCATCCATTGCATGGCAATCCCTACTCCTCATGTTGACATCAATTGATGGGCATCTCCATAGCCCGTTGATTATCCTCGTCAATGTGAGACTTTCTCCTTTTTTGTCTTCTCTAGACAATCCCCATCATCGTATTCTATTCCACGCATAGTGCTATATCCATGGCTCACGCTCATGTATTGCGTGAAGGTTGAAAAAGTTTGAGATTATTTAAGTATGAAACAATTGCTTGGATTGTGATCGGGGGTATAGAAGTTGGGAACATCGTTGTGTGACGAAAATGAAGCATAGCCTAACTATATGATTTTGTAGGGATGAACTTTCTTTTGCCATGTTATTTTGAGAAGACATGATTACTTTGATTAGTATGCTTAAAGTGTTACAATTTCTTTTATCAAAATGAACTTTTATTTTGAATAATTTGGATCTGAACATTCATGCCACAATAAAGAAAAATTACATTGAGAATTATGCTAGGTTGCATTCCACATCAAAAATTCTTTTTTATCATTTACCTACTCGAGGACGAGCAGGAATTAAGCTTGGGGATGCTTGATACGTCTCCAATGTATCTATAATTTTTTATTGTTCCATGCTATTATATTACCCCTTTTGGATGTTTATGGGCTTTATTTTACACATTTATATCATTTTTGGTACTAACCTACTAACCGGAGGCCCAGCCCGTATTGCTGTTTTTTTGCCTATTTCAGTATTTCGAAGAAAAGGAATATTAAACGGAGTCAAAATGGAATGAAACCTTCGGGAGTGTGATTTTTGGAACGAACGTGATCCAGAGGACTTGGAGTGCAAGTCAAGAAGCAGCCGAGGCTCCCATGAGATAGGAGGGCGCCCCTCCCTGTAGGGCGCGCCCCCTGTCTCGTGGGCCCCTCGGGCGTCCACCGATGTACTTCTTCCTCCTATATAAGCCTACATACCCCGAAAACATCCAGGGGCAGGACGAAACACAATTTCTACCACCGTAACCTTCTGTATCCGCGGGATCTCATCTTGGAGCCTTCGTCGGCACTCTGCCGGAGGGGGAATCGACCACGGAGGGCTTCTCCATCAACATCCTTGCCTCTCCAATGAGTTGTGAGTAGTTTACCACAGACCTATGGGTCCATAGTTATTAGCTAGATGGCTTCTTCTCTCTTTTTGGATCTCAATACAATGTTCTCCCCCTCTCTTGTGGAGATCTATTCGATGTAATCTCTTTTTGTGGTGTGTTTGTCGAGATCCGATGAATTGTGGGTTTATGATCAAGTTTATCTATGAATAATATTTGAATCTTCTCTAAGTTCTTTTATGTATGATTGAGTTATCTTTGCAAGTCTCTTTGAATTATTAGTTTGGTTTGGCCTACTTGATTGGTCTTTCTTGCCATGGGAGAAGTGCTTAGCTTTGGGTTCAATCTTGCAGTGTCCTTACCCAGTGACAGAAAGGGTTGCAAGGCACGTATTGTATTGTTGCCATCGAGGATAACAAGATGGGGTTTATATCATATTGCTTGAGTTTATCCCTCTACATCATGTCATCTTGCTTAATGCGTTACTCCGTTCTTTATGAACTTAATACTCTAGATGCATGCTGGATAGCGGTCGATGTGTGGAGTAATAGTAGTAGATGCAGGCAGGAGTCGGTCTACTTGTTATGGATGTGATGCCTATATACATGATCATGCCTAGATAACGTCATAATTATTCGCTTTTCTATTAATTGCTCGACAGTAATTTGTTCACCCACCGTAATACTTATGCTCTCGAGAGAAGCCTCTAGTAAAACCTATGGCCCCCAGGTCTATCTCTTATCATATCTGCTTTCAATCTACTTTTATTTGCATCTTTATTTTCTGCATCTATATTATAAAATACCAAAAATATATTTATCTTATCATACTATCTCTATCAGATCTCACTTTCGCAAGTGGCCGTGAAGGGATTGACAACCCCTTTGTCGCGTTGGTTGCGAGTTCTTTGTTTGTTTGTGTTGGTTTGTGGGACTTGTTGAGGAGCCTCCTACTGGATTGATACCTTGGTTCTCAAAAACTAAGGGAAATCCTTACGCTACTATTGCTGCATCACCCTCTCCTCTTCGAGGAAAACCAACGCAATCTCAAGACGTAGCAGTCCGCAGAGGTAAACTCCAAGATCGGCGCCCAATTAGATTCGACGGGCGCGGACACACGCGGTTCGGATCCTATATCTGGAGACGAGTCCAAGGGTCCAATGGCACATACCTCATTAGAGGTTGGATCTGTGTTCGGCTCAGGCGCCGTAGAGTATGCGGCTTCCATGGTGGGGTCTAGACCCCCGTCCCCGGACGGCACGATCCGCTCTAGATCTAGGGCCAGGACAATTACAGGCGCTGTCTCTTGAGCATGGTACGATGGAAAATTTAAGTCATGTTCATCGTGGCTACAGGGAGCGGCTATCATAGGTTCGAATCCATCGAAGATCAAGTCTCCACGGATGTCGGCGATGTACTTCAAACTTTCAAACATGACCCGGTGGCCAGGGGCATAGCTATCGATTTGCTCCAGATGGCCAAGCGAGTTGGCCCGCAGTGCGAAGCCGCCGAATACGAAGATCTGTCCGAGGAGAAAAGTCTCACCCTGGACTACGTCGTTGTAGATGATTGAAGGATCCATCAAGCCTTATGATGACGACACAGTGGAACTCTCAATGAAAGAACCAATGTCGGTGTCAAAACCGGCGGATCTAGGGTAGGGGGTCCCGAACTATGCGTCTAAGTCTAATGGTAACAGGAGGCGGGGGACACGATGTTGACCCAGGTTCGGGCCCTCTCTATGGATGTAATACCCTACTTCCTGCTTGATTGATCTTGATGATATGAGTATTACAAGAGTTGATCTACCACGAAATCGTAGAGGCTAACCCTAGAAGCTAGCATGTGATTATGATTGTTCCATGTCCTACGGACTAAACCATCCAGTTTATATAGACAGCGGAGGGGGCTAGGTTTACACATAGTCGGTTATAGAGAAGGAAATATACATATCCGAATCGCCAAGCTTGCCTTCCATGCAAAGGAGAGTCCCATTCGGACACGGGACGAAGTCTTCTATCTTGTATCTTCATAGCCCAACAGTCCGACTAAAGTATATAGTCCAGCTGTCCGAGGAGCCCTTAATCAAGGACTCCCTCAGCCGGGTCAAAGCTATTATACATTCGTCTGATAACATGAATGCCGGCTCTGCAGTCATAATGTTGGAGAAAAAATGTCGTTTTTGCCTCTTAAGCAGAAGCTGGGGCAGCTCAAGCGTGATTTTAATGATATGGGGCAGCTGATGGCAGCTCTAATCACATATGCTGACTCTGATAGTACCAAGGACCCCGAGTCTGATGATGATAAGCCGGGAAAGGGAAAGAAGAATGGCAACGCCAAGGGGGGCAACGGTAAATGCAAGGCTGATGGTAGCTCGGAGTGTGTGGCTAACACCAATGCACAGGGCAATAATCAACATTGTAAGGGGAGGCCGCCTCCTCGGACCAGTGGATCAGGTCCTACTCTTGAGCAGTTGCTGAATGAGCCCTGTCCAAGGCATGGCACGCAGGAGAAACCAACTACTCACCTTTGGAAAGATTGTATGATTATGAAGGCTTTCAAAAATTCTAACTCGTTTGACAGCAATCACGGGCCGGGTGGCGGCTCAGGTGCGGCGGTTCTCATGGCCCGGGTTATGGAGGTGGCGGTTCTAATTCCGGCTTCAAGAGCCACCAAAATAATCAGGGTAGATATAATCAAGGTAGACAGGGTGGTTACAATCAGCAATCCGGCCAGAGGGGTTAGCAGCAGCAGCAATCTAGATATCGAAGTCATCCAAAGCAGTCAAATAGTGGGTAGTATCATGTTTTAACCACAAGTTTGTCGGGACCAGAAGCTTCACAAGAGGGTTGTGAACGCCGTTGAGCCGGCAGTTCCCCAATACTTGCGATGGTCTCAACAACCCATTATGTGGAGCTGGGAGGATCACCCACCCCGGGTCGATAACCAGGGTCACTTGGCTTTGGTGGTGGCACCCCAAGTTGGTGGATACAAGTTCGCTAAGGTACTCATGGATGGAGGTAGCAGCATTAATATCATTTATTATGATACTTTCCTTCGCATGGGGTTAACTGATAAAAATCTTAAGATATCCCATACTGTTTTCCATGGAGTGGTACCTGGTAAGTCGGCATACCCAGTTGGCAAGATTGAACTAGAAGTGGCCTTTGGAGAGGAGCATGATTCCAGAGCTGAGAAGTTAACCTTTGAAGTGGTTAAAATCAGAAGCCCGAACCATGCTCTGTTTGGACGGCCGGCTTATGCCAAGTTCATGACGCGGCCGTGTTATGTTTATTTACAACTCAAGATGTCGGGTTACAAGTTGACTATCATAGTGCATGGGAGTCGGAAGATAGCCTTGGAGTATGAGGAAGGTGACGCTGCTTATGCTAAGTCTGTCTGTGCAACAGAGGAGTTGAAATTTTATAAGGATAATGTTGACCCAGTGGATATGACGTCTTTGAAGAAGCCAACTGCAGAGCATGATCCGGTGCTGAAGTTTAAATCGGCCGATGACACCAAGCTCATTGACTTTATTCCTGGCGATTCATCCAAGCAATTCAGTATCAGTGCTAATCTGAATCCTAAATAGGAAAGCACGCTCATCGAGTTCATCCGTGAGAACCGGGACATCTTTGCATGGAAACCTTCTGACATGCCGGGTGTACCGAGGGAACTCGCTGAGCACACTCTTAATATTGATCCGAAATTTAAGCCGGTCAAGCAATTCCTTTGTCGCTTCAATCAGGAAAGGCGTAAAGCTATTGGCGAAGATGTGGCCCGGCTCTTAGCAGCTGGGTTCATCATTGAAGTTTTTCACCCTGAGTGGTTGGCTAATCCGGTGCTGGTGCTTAAGAAGAATGGCACTTGGCGTATGTGTCTAGATTACATGGACTTAAACAAGGCTTGTCCGGATGGTCCTTTTGCTCTCCCTCGTATTGATTAGATCATTGATGCTACAGCGGGATGCGAGCGTTTGAGTTTTGTGGATGCTTACTCTGGTTATCATCAAATCAAGATGGCAGTTAAGGACCAGGAGAAGACAACCTTTATTACTCCCTTCGGGGCCTTCTGCTATGTGTCTATGCCTTTTGGGCTCAAGAGTGCCCAGGCGACTTACCAGCACTGTGTGCAGAATTGTCTTCACAATCAGATTGGGTGCAATGTTCACGCTTATGTGGATGATATCGTGGTGAAATCCAGAGAGAAAGAAATTTTGGCAGATGATTTGAAGGAGACCTTTGATAATCTCTGGGTTTACAATATTATGCTTAACCCGACCAAATGTGTCTTTAGTGTGCCAGCAGGCAAGCTTTTGGGATTTCTAGTTTCTAACAGAGGCATTGAGGCTAACCCGGAGAAGATCAAGGCCATTACTTCTTTGGCAAAGCCGGCGTGTATCAATGATGTTCAGCGTCTGGCGGGTCGTATTGCTGCTTTAAGCCGGTTCATAAGCTGGTTAGGTGAGAAGACCATACCACTATATCATATGATGAAGAAAACAGACAATTTTGTCTGGAGTGATGCTGCTAATGACGCGTTTGAAGCCTTGCAGAAACAACTAGCTGAGCCGCCAGTCCTTGCAACTCCTATTGATAAGGACCTATTGTTGTTATATGTGGCTGCTAACGCCCGGGCTGCCAGTGTGACTGTTGTGGTGAAACGGAAGGAAGCAGACAAGGAATATCCGGTTCAACGGCCAGTTTCGTATATCAGTGAGGCGCTCATTGAGTCCAAGCAGAGGTATCCACATTGGCAGAAGCTTGTTTATGGGGTGTTTATGGCCAGCCGGAAGCTTAAGCAGTATTTTCTGGGTCATTCCATCACTATGGTCAGTTCTGCTCCTTTGGGAGATATTATTCAAAACAGAGAAGCCACAGGGCGAGTATCCAAGTGGGCCATTGAACTTGGGCCTCATGGTTTGAAGTACGTGCCTCGCACCACCATTAAGTCTCAGGCGCTTGTGGATTTCATCAATGATTGGACAGAACTGCAGATGCCTAAAGAGAAGCCAGATAACACATATTGGATTATTCACTTTGATGGGTCCAGGCAATTGGAAGCCTCACGGGCTGGAGTGGTTTTAGCTTCCCCTCGAGGTGACAAGTTATGTTATGTTTTAAGGTTGATGTTTCCCTGTACTAACAATGCAGCTGAGTATGAAGCCTTGCTCCACGGTCTTCGGATGGCTAAGGAGATGAACTTAAGCTGGGTGCGATGTTTTGGCGACTCATTCTTGGTAGCTCAACAGGTTTCAGGCAAATGGGATTCCAAGGACCCACTCATGGCGGCTTATCGCTGTGAGGTTGATGTTATTGCAGGACACTTCAAGGATTATCACGTGGAACACATTTATCGTAGGAAAAATGAGGCGACTAACACCTTAAGCCGCTTGGGATCTCAGTGTAAGCCAGTCCCACCTAACACCTTCTTGGGTGTTCTTCATAATCCTTCTGTTAAATTGCCCACAGAAGAGGATCTGGCTGTTCCTGACCTGGAGGCACAATTGGTGGCGGCTCTTCACGCTATCCTAGATTTGACAGTACCCTATTTGGCTTATATGACCCGAGGAGAGTTACCTGAGGATGAAACTTTAGCCAGGCAAATAACCTGGCGGTCTAAGTCAATGACAATTGCCAATGGCGAGTTACACCATCGCAGTGTCACTAGGGCATTTCAATGTTGCGTCTCTCCTGAAGAAGGCCGTGAGATTCTTCGTGAGACTCATGAAGGGGACTGTGGTCATCATGCTGGTTCAAGGTCCCTTGTGGCCAAAGCTTTTCGTCATGGATTTTATTGGCTGAAGGCTCATGCTGATGTAGAGGATTTGGTCAGTAAATGTGACGGTTGTTAGAAATTCTCACAGCGAGCTCATGTGCCGGCTCAAGAATTGAGGAGATTCCAATTACTTGGCCGTTTGCACTCTGGGGGCTTGATATGGTTGGGCCTTTTAAAAGGTTCAAGGACAAAAAGACCCACCTTTTGGTGGCGGTTGATAAATTCACAAACTGGGTTGAGGCGGAGCCAGTCAGTAAGTGTGACGCAGCCACGGCGGTTCAATTCCTGAAAAAGGTGATTTTTCGCTTTGATCTTCCTCACAGCATTATAACTAACAATGGCACTAATCTGTCCAAGGGTGCCATGGAGAAGTTTTGTCAACGTGAGCACATTCGACTTGACGTTTCTTCAGTAGCTCACCCCCAGTCCAATGGTCAAGATGAAAGAGCCAATCAATAAATTTTGAGAGGCATCAAGCCCCGGCTTATGGTTCCTTTGCAACGGACGCCGGGTTGTTGGGTGGAGGAGTTACCTTCAGTGCTATGGAGTATCAATACTACCCCCAACAGATCTACGGGTTACACACCTTTTTCATGGTTTATGGAGCAGAGGCGGTTCTTCCTAGTGACATCCGTCATGACTCGCCCCGCGTGGCGGCTTACGTTGAAGCTAATAATGAACAAGCGCGTCAGGATGCACTTGACCTGTTAGATGAGAAGCGCGACCTGGAGGCAGCCTGCTCGGCGATTTACCAACAAGATCTGCACCGTTATCACAGCCGCCGGGTCAGGTCCAGAACCTTTCAAGAAGGTGATTTGGTGCTCCGGCTTATCCAGGATCAAACTGATGCGCACAAGCTATCCCCTCCTTGGGACGGGCCCTTTGTGGTCAGCAAGAACTTGAACAATGGGTCATACTACCTTATCGATATTCGAGAGAACAAGGACTCAGGTAAGTCGGAGGAGGAGACCCGCCGGCCGTGGAATATTTCTCATCTTCGGCCTTACTACACTTGAGCCGCTGGCTCTTATGATGTACATATTTTGACAATGTATATATTATGATGATTATAATAAATGAAGGAAATATGCCCTAGAGGCAATAATAAAGTTATTATTTATTTCCTTATATCATGATAAATGTTTATTATTCATGCTAGAATTGTATTAACCGGAAACATAATACATGTGTGAATACATAGACAAACAGAGTGTCACTAGTACGCCTCTACTTGACTAGCTTGTTGATCAAAGATGGTTATGTTTCCTAACCATAGACATGTGTTGTCATTTGATTAACGGGATCACATCATTAGGAGAATGATGTGATTGACATGACCCATTCCGTTAGCTTAGCACACGATCGTTTAGTATATTGCTATTGCTTTCTTCATGACTTACATGTTCCTATGACTATGAGATTATGCAACTCCCGTTTATCGGAGGAACACTTTGTGTGCTACCAAACGTCACAACGTAACTGGGTGATTATAAAGGAGCTCTACATGTGTCTCCAAAGGTACATGTTGGGTTGGCGTATTTCGAGATAGGATTTGTCACTCCGATTGTCGGAGAGGTATCTCTGGGCCCTCTCGGTAATGCACATCACTTAAGCCTTGCAAGAATTGCAACTAATGAGTTAGTTGTGAGATGATGTATTATGGAACGAGTAAAGAGACTTGCCGGTAACGAGATTGAACTAGGTATTGAGATACCGACAAAAGAATCTCGGGCAAGTAACATACCGATGACAAAGGGAACAATGTATGATGTTATGCGGTCTGACCGATAAAGATCTTCGTAGAATATGTGAGAGCCAATATGAGCATCCAGGTTCCGCTATTGGTTATAGACCGAAGACGTGTCTCGGTCATGTCTAGATTGTTCTCGAACCCATAGGGTCCGCACGCTTAACGTTACGATGATAGTTTCATTATGAGTTTATATATTTTGATGTACTGAAGGTTGTTCGGAGTCCCGGATATGATCACGGACTTGACGAGGAGTCTCGAAATGGTCGAGACATAAAGATTGATATATTGGACGACTATATTTGGACACCGGAAAGGTTCCGGGTGAGATTGGGACAATACCGGATCACCGGGAGGTTATCGGAACCCCCCGGGAGGTATATGGGCCTTATTGGGCCTTAGTGGAAAGGAGGGGAAAGGAGCAAGGGAGTCCCCCCCCCAAGCCCAATCTGAATTGGAAGGGGGGCCGGCCCCCCTTTCCTTCCTCCCTCCTTCCTCTTCCTTCCCTCTCCTACTCCTAATAGGAAAAGGGGGAGTCCTACTCCTGGTGGGAGTTGGACTGCCCCCCTTGGGCGCGCCACCCCCCTTGTCCGGCCCCCTCCTCCACTCCTTTATATACGGAGGAGGCGGGCACCCCATAGACACAACAATTGATCCCTTGGATCTCTTAGCCGTGTGCGGTGCCCCCCTCCACCATAGTCCACCTCGATAATACTGTAGCGGTGCTTAGGCGAAGCCCTGCGACGGTAGAACATCAAGATCGTCCCCACGCCGTCGTGCTGACAGAAATCTTCCCTGACAATTTGCTGGATCGGAGTCCGGGGATCGTCATCGAGCTGAACGTGTGCTAGAACTCGGAGGTGCCGTAGTTTCGGTGCTTGATCGGTCGGGCCGTGAAGACGTACGACTACATCAACCGCGTTGTTATAACGCTTCTGCTATCGGTCTACGAGGGTACGTGGACAACACTCTCCCCTCTCGTTGCTATGCATCACCATGATCTTGCGTGTGCGTAGGAATTTTTTTTTGAAATTACTACGTTCCCCAACAGTGGTATCCGAGCCAGGTTTTATGCGTAGATGTCATATGCACGAGTATAACACAAGTGAGTTGTGGGTGATATAAGTCATACTGCTTACCAACATGTCATACTTTGGTTCGGCGGTATTGTTGGATGAAGCGGCCCGGACCGACATTACGCGTACGCTTACGCGAGACTAGTTCTACCGACGTGCTTTGCACACAGGTGGCTGGCGGGTGTCAGTTTCTCCAACTTTAGTTGAACGGAGTGTGGCTACGCCCGGTCCTTGCGAAGGTTAAAACAGCACTAACTTGACGAACTATCGTTGTGGTTTTGATGCGTAGGTAAGAACGATTCTTGCTCACCCCGTAGCAGCCACGTAAAATTTGCAACAACAAAGTAGAGGACGTCTAACTTGTTTTGTAGGGCATGTTGTGATGTGATATGGTCAAGACGTGATGCTATATTTTATTGTATGAGATGATCATGTTTTGCCCGAGTTATCGGCAACTGGCAGGAGCCATATGGTTGTCGCTTTATTGTATGAAATGCAAGCGCCCTGTAATTGCTTTACTTTATCACTAAGCGATAGCGATAGTCGTAGAAGCAATAGATGGTGAAACGACAACGATGCTACGATGGAGATCAAGGTGTCGCGCCGGTGATGATGGTGATCACGACGGTGCTTCGGAGATGGAGATCACAAGCACAATATGATGATGGCCATATCATATCACTTATATTGATTGCATGTGATGTTTATCCTTTATGCATCTTATCTTGCTTTGATTGACGGTAGCATTATAAGATGATCCCTCACTAAATTATCATAGTAAAAGTGTTCTCCCTGAGTATGCACCGTTGCGAAAGTTCTTCATGCTGAGACACCACGTGATGATCGGGTGTGATAGGCTCTATGTTCAAATACAACGGGTGCAAAACAGTTGCACACGTGGAATACTCAGGTTAAACTTGACGAGCCTACCATATAACAGATATGGCCTCGGAAAACGGATACCGAAAGGTCGAGCATGAATCATATAGTAGATATGATCAACATATTGATTTTCACCGTTGAAACTACTCCATCTCACGTGATGATCGGACATGGTGTAGTTGATATCGATCACGTAATCACTTAGAGGATTAGAGGGATGTCTATCTAAGTGGGAGTTCTTTAGTAATATGATTAATTGAACTTAAATTTATCATGAACTTAGTACCTGATAGTATCTTGCTTGTCTATGTTGATTGTAGATAGATGTCCCGTGCTGTTGTTCCGTTGAATTTTAATGCGTTCCTTGAGAAAGCAAAATTGAAAGATGATGATAGCAATTACATGGACTGGGTCCGTAACTTGAGGATTATCCTCATTGCTGCACAGAAGTATTACGTCCTGGAAGCACCGTTGGGTGCCAGGCCTGCTGCTGGAGCAATGCCAGATGTTATGAATGTCTGGCAGAGCAAAGCTGATGACTACTCTATAGTTCAGTGTGCCATGCTTTACGGCTTAGAACCGGGTCTTCAACGATGTTTTTGAATGTCATGGAGCATATGAGATGTTACAAGAGTTGAAGTTAATATTTCAAGCAAATGCCCGTATTGAGAGATATGAAGTCTCCAATATGTTCTACAGCTGCAAGATGGAGGAGAACAGTTCTGTCAGTGAGCATATACTCAAAATGTCTGGGTATAATAATCACTTGATTCAACTGGGAGTTAATCTTCCGGATGATAGAGTCATTGACAGAATTCTCCAATCACTGCCACCAAGCTACAAGAGCTTTGTGATGAACTATAATATGCAAGGGATGGAAAAGACTATTCCCGAGCTCTTCGTGATGCTAAAAGCTGCGGAGGTAGAAATCAAAAAGGAGCATCAAGTGTTGATGGTTAACAAGACCACTAGTTTCAAGAAAAAGGGCAAAGGGAAGAAGAAGGGAAACTTCAAGAAGAACAACAAACAAGTTGCTGCTCAGGAGAAGAAACCCAAGTCTGGACCTAAGCCTGAAACTGAGTGCTTCTACTGCAAGCAGACTGGTCACTGGAAGCGGAACTTCCCCAAGTATTTGGCGAATAAGAAGGATGGCAAGGTGAACAAAGGTATATGTGATATACATGTTATTGATGTGTTCCTTACTAATGCTCGCAGTAGCACCTGGGTATTTGATACTGGTTCTGTTGCAAATATTTACAACTCGAAACAGGGACTACGGATTAAGCGAAGATTAGCTAAGGACGAGGTGACGACGCGCGTGGGAAATGGTTCCAAAGTCGATGTGATCGGGGTCGGCACGCTACCTCTACATCTACCTTCGGGATTAGTTTTAGACCTAAATAATTGTTACTTGGTGCCAGCATAGAGCATGAACATTATATCTGGATCTTGTTCAATGTGAGACGGTTATTCATTTAAATTAGAGAATAATGGTTGTTCTATTTATATGAGTAATATCTTTTATGGTAATGCACCCTTGAAGAGTGCTCTATTTTTATTGAATTTCGATAGTAGTGATACACATATTCATAATGTTGAAGCCAAAAGATGCAGAGTTGATAATGATAGTGCAACTTTTTTGTGGAACTGCCGTTTATGTCATATCAGTGTAAAGCGCATGAAGAAACTCCATACTGATGGACTTTTGGAACCACTTGATTATGAATCACTTGGTACTTGTGAACCGTTCCTCATGGGCAAGATGACTAAAACACCGTTCTCCGGTACTATGGAGAGAGCAACTGATTTATTGGAGATCATACATACAGATGTATTTGGTCCGATGAATGTTGAGGCTCATGGCGGATATCATTATTTTCTCACCTTCGCAAATGATTTGAGCAGATATGGGTATATCTACTTAATGAAGCATAAGTCTGAAACATTTGAAAAGTTCAAAGAATTTCAGAGTGAAGTTGAAAATCATCGTAACAAGAAAATAAAGTTTCCACGATCTGATCGTGGAGGAGAATATTTGAGTTACGAGTTTGGTCTACATTTGAAACAATGTGGAATAGTTTCGCAACTTACGCCACCCGGAACACCACAGCGTAATGGTGTGTCTGAACATCGTAATCGTACTTTACTAGATATGGTGCGATCTATGATGTCTCTTACAGATTTACCGCTATCATTTTGGGGTTATGCTTTAGAGACAGCCGCACTCACGTTAAATAGGGCACCATCAAAATCCATTGAGACGACGCCTTATGAACTGTGGTTTGGCAAGAAACCAAAGTTGTCGTTTCTGAAAGTTTGGGGCTGCGATGCTTATGTGAAAAAGCTTCAACCTGATAAGCTCGAACCCAAATCGGAGGAATGTGTCTTCATAGGATACCCAAAGGAGACTGTTGGGTACACCTTCTATCACAGATCCGAAGGCAAGACGTTTGTCTCTAAATTCAGAAACTTTCTAGAGAAGGAGTTTCTCTCAAAAGAAGTGAGTGGGAGGAAAGTAGAACTTGATGAGGTAACTGTACCTGCTCCCTTATTGGAAAGTAGTATATCGCAGAAACAGGTTTCTGTGACACCTACACCAATTAGTGAGGAAGATAATGATGATGATCATGAAACTTCCGATCAAGTTGTTACTGAACCTCGTAGATCAACTAGAGTAAGATCCGCACCAGAGTGGTACGGTAATCCTGTTCTGGAATTCATGTTACTAGACCATGATGAACCTACGAACTATGAATAAGCGATGGTGAGCCCAGATTCCGCAAAATGGCTTGAGGCCATGAAATCTGAGATGGGATCCATGTATGAGAACAAAGTGTGGACTTTGGTTGACTTGCCCGATGATCGGCAAGCAATTGAAAATAAATGGATCTTCAAGAAGAAGACTGACGCTGACGGTAATGTTACTGTCTACAAAGCTCCACTTGTCGCGAAAGGTTTTCGACAAGTTCAAGGGGTTGACTACGATGAGACCTTCTCTATAGCGATGCTTAAGTCTGTCCGAATCATGTTAGCAATTGCCGCATTTTATGATTATGAAATATGGCAGATGGATGTCAAAACTGCATTCCTGAATGGATTTCTAGAAGAAGAATTGTATATGATGCAACCGGAAGGTTTTGTCGATCCAAAGGGAGCTAACAAAGTGTGCAAGCTCCAACGATCCATTTATGGACTGGTGCAAGCCTCTCGGAGTTGGAATAAACGCTTTGATAGTGTGATCAAAGCATTTGGTTTTATACAGACTTTTGGAGAAGCCTGTATTTACAAGAAAGTGAGTGGGAGCTCTATAGCATTTCTGATACTATATGTATATGTCATATTGCTGATCGGAAATGATATAGAATTTCTGGATAGCATAAAAGGATACTTGAATAAAAAAATTCAATGAAAGACCTCGGTGAAGCTGCTTACATATTGGGCATTAAGATCTATAGAGATAAATCAAGACTCTTAATTGGACTTTCACAAAGCACATACCTTGATAAAGTTTTGAAGAAGTTCAAAAATGGATCAAGCAAAGAAAGGGTTCTTGCCAGTGTTACAAGGTGTGAAGTTGACTAAGACTCAATGCCCGACCACTGCAGAAGATAGAGAAAAGATGAAAGAAGTTCCCTATGCTTCAGCCATAGGATCTATCATGTATGCAATGTTGTGTACCAGACCTGATGTGTGCCTTGCTATAAGTTTAGCAGGGAGGTACCAAAGTAATCCAGGAGTGGATCACTGGACAGCGGTCAAGAACATCCTGAAATACCTAAAAAGGACTAAGGATATGTTTCTCGTTTATGGAGGTGACAAAGAGCTCATCGTAAATGGTTACGTTGATGCAAGCTTTGACACTGATCCGGACGATTCTAAATCGCAAACCGGATACGTGTTTACGTTGAACGGTGGAGCTGTCAGTTGGTGCAGTTCTAAACAAAGCATTGTGGCAGGATCTACATGTGAAGCGGAGTACATAGCTGCTTCAGAAGCAGCAAACAAAGGAGTCTGGATGAAGGAGTTCATATCCGATCTAGGTGTCATACCTAGTGCATCGGGTCCAATGAAAATCTTTTGTGACAATACTGGTGCAATTGCTTTGGCGAAGGAATCCAAATTTCACAAAAGAACCAAGCACATCAAGAGACGCTTCAATTCCATTCGGGATTTAGTCCAAGTGGGAGACATAGAAATTTGCAAGATACATACGGATTTGAATGTAGCAGACCCATTGACTAAGCCTCTTCCACGAGCAAAACATGATCAGCACCAAGGCTCCATGCGTGTTAGAATCATTACATTATAATCTAGATTATTGACTCTAGTGCAAGTGGGAGACTGAAGGAAATATGCCCTAGAGGCAATAATAAAGTTATTATTTATTTCCTTATATCATGATAAATTTTTATTATTCATGCTAGAATTGTATTAACCGGAAACATAATACATGTGTGAATACATAGACAAACAGAGTGTCACTAGTATGCCTCTACTTGACTAGCTTGTTGATCAAAGATGGTTATGTTTCCTAACCATAGACATGTGTTGTCATTTCATTAACGGGATCACATCATTAGGACAATGATGTGATTGACATGACCCATTCCGTTAGCTTAGCACACGATCGTTTAGTATATTGCTATTGCTTTCTTCATGACTTATACATGTTCCTATGACTATGAGATTATGCAACTCCCATTTACCGGAGGAACACTTTGTGTGCTACCAAACGTCACAATGTAACTGGGTGATTATAAAGGAGCTCTACAGGTGTCTCCAAAGGTACATGTTGGGTTGGCGTATTTCGAGATTAGGATTTGTCACTCCGATTGTCGGAGAGGTATCTCTAGGCCCTCTCGGTAATGCACATCACTTAAGCCTTGCAAGCATTGCAACTAATGAGTTAGTTGTGAGATGATGTATTACGGAACGAGGAAAGAGACTTGCCGGTAACGAGATTGAACTAGGTATTGAGATACCAGCGATCGAATCTCGGGCAAGTAACATACCGATGACAAAGGGAACAACGTATGTTGTTATGCCGTCTGACCAATAAAGATCTTCGTAGAATATGTGGGAGCCAATATGAGCATCTAGGTTCCGCTATTGGTTATTGACTAGAGACGTGTCTCGGTCATGTCTACATTGTTCTCAAACCCGTAGGGTCCGCACGCTTAACGTTACGCTGACAGTTTCATTATGAGTTTATATATTTTGATGTACTGAAGGTTGTTCGGCGTACCGGATATGATCACGGACTTGATGAGGAGTCTCGAAATGGTCGAGACATAAAGATCGATATATTGTACAACTATATTTGGACACCGGAAAGGTTCCGGGTGAGATTGGGACAATACCGGATCACCGGGAGGTTATCGGAACCCCCCGGGAGGTATATGGGACTTATTGGGCCTTAGTGGAAAGGAGGGGAAAGGAGCAAGGGAGGGGGCGTGCCCCCCAAGCCCAATCCGAATTGGGAGGGGGGCCGGCCCCCCTTTCCTTCCTCCCTCCTTCCACTTCCTTCCCTCTCCTACTCCTAATAGGAAAAGGGGGAGTCCTACTCCCGGTGGGAGTTGGACTGCCCTGCTTGGGCGCGCCACCCCCCTTGGCCAGCCCCCTCCTCCACTCCTTTATATACGGAGGAGGGGGGCACCCCATAGACACAACAATTGATCCCTTGGATCTCTTAGCCGTGTGCGGTGCCCCCCTCCACCATAGTCCACCTCGATAATACTGTAGCGGTGCTTAGGCGAAGCCTTGCGACGGTAGAACATCGAGATCGTCACCACGCTATCGTGCTGACAGAACTCTTCCCCGACACTTTGCTGGATCGGAGTTCGGGGATCGTCATCGAGCTGAACGTGTGCTAGAACTCGGAGGTGCCGTAGTTTTGGTGCTTGATCGGTCGGGCCGTGAAGACGTACGACTACATTAATCGCGTTGTTATAACGCTTACGCTATCGGTCTACGAGGGTACGTGGACAACACTCTCCCCTCTCGTTGCTATGCATCACCGTGATCTTGCATGTGCGTAGGATTTTTTTTTAAATTACTACGTTCCCCAACAATAAAGCAGGGCCTCTGTCATTTTTATTTCAATAATGAGTCTCCTTCATCATAATTTCATGACCATTGGGGGTTGATCGTATTCGAATCAAGCTTAACCCCTTTGGCACAGCTTCCTGATCGTATTCGAATCATAGATGTTCAAACCTCTTGATCACTTGGGGGCTGGATTGTATTCGTATCATAGCTTAACCCATTTTGGTCTGACTTTGCTGATCATATTTGAATCGGAGTCGCTAAACATTTAGACCATCGGGGGTTGATCGTATTCTAATCTAGCTTAACTCTTTTGGCACAGCTTCCTGATCGTATTCGAATCATAGCTTTTCAAACAACTTGATCATTTGGGGGCTGGATCGTATTCGAATCATAGCTTAACCCTTTTTGGTCCAGCTTACTGATCGTATTCGAATCAGAGTTGTCAAAAAGCTTCAAGGTCATTTGGGGGCTTCCTGTTCAAACATAGGTGTATTCACCAAGGAGTAGATAGCTGTCGGTACCCTCTTGATCGACACAATGCCAAACCCACTTGGGGGCTTCCTGATCATATTCAAATCATATCCATTAACCCTTTTGGTCCGGCTTACTGATCGTATTCGAATAAGAGCCTCGCGTTTTTCTCTCTTTTTGACTTAAGCTTTTTGAAACAGTATTTCGGGTTTATCTTGATACTTTTTTGCTCATATCTGAAGCATATATGTGGTTTCTAGTTAACTTGGCTTGACTTTGAACGATAAGTCGCCAGCATATGACAATCATAAATATTTGTAAGTATTGGCTTATAAAGATTGGGTTATCACCCTTACTGCACAAGTAACATAAGCCGGTGGTTCAATTCAGTATCACAGGTATGATATTTGTTGTTATAGTTATGTTTAAAGTTCTAGTTCATACCAGCCCTATATATGACTATTTTTTACACATCAATGATTATATATGAGATATTATGATCCGCCCTGCGGTGAACTGCCAAGGGTTCTTGTGATCTATTTGTGTGCAGGATCTATCAATATTTTTCATCCGCACCAATCGATGTCATGATAAGTCTCAAAAGATATTACCAAGTGGCGGTTTAACAATGTTGACATAACATAAACGTACACGATGGCAAGACAGAGCAAAGTTATGGCTACCTCTATTACATGACTCAAAGAGTCTAAATGATTAAATGTTTTTTCACATATCACCAATATGAACCGCCCCGCGGCTCAATCCTCTTGGCTCTGATGGCCTGACGCTTCTGGATCATCCCTCTCTGTGTCTTTGTCCTCTTCGACTTCCTAGAAGGTTGGGGATGACCAGTCAATGCCACTCAAAGCTTGGAATTCAGCTTCATCATCAATGAGTTCGTCTGGGTCAACTTCAGGGGCAAAAGTGTGCTTACGGATTGGGGGTATCAGATCATGCACTTTGTAAGATGGTGTTGGCATCTTCCGATTTTCTAAATCATAAGCCGGCTGATATTTGGACAGGTCCGTCTCATTCGCAATCAGACTCGCCGGGGGATGTATGTCGTTCATGCAAGCGGCAAAGTATTTCTTGCTAAACGAGGTACCGTCTTCCTTGATGCTCGGGTACCCGGTCGATATATCGGTCGGGTCTTGCTCTGGTAGCCAAGCCTTGGCCCGGCTCAAAGTCGTCACAGCTCCGACTCTTGCACATGATCGCTTCATCTCACTAAATCGCTCAGGAAGCACGGAAAGCTTGTTGGCTATCATTGCAGAAATTAAAATTTTCTACGCATCACCAAGATCAATCTATGGAGAAACTAGCAACGAGAGAGAGGGGAGTGCATCTTCATACCCTTGAAGATCGTGAAACAGAAGCGTTGCAAGAACATGGATGAAGGAGTCGTACTCGTAGCGATTCAGATCGCGGTGGATTCCGATCTAAGCGCCGAACAACGGCACCTCCGTGTTCAACGCACGTGCATCCCGGTGACGTCTCCCGCGCCTTGATCTAGCAAGGAGGAGGGAGAGGTTGAGGAAGACAGCTCTAGCAGCAGCACGACGACGTGGTGGTGGTGGAGCAGCAGTTCTCCGGCAGGGCTTCGCCAAGCTCAAACGGAGGACGAGAGGTGTTGGAGAGGGGGAGGGCTGCGCCTTGGATGTGGTGCGGTTAACCTCCCTCCTCCCCTCTATTTATAGGGTGAAGGGGTAAGGGGACCAGACCCTCTAGATGATATCTAGAGGGGGGGCGGCCAAGGGGAGGGGGCTTGCCCCCAAGCCAAGGGGGGCGCCCCTTTTAGGGTTACCTCCCCAACCCTAGGCGCATGGGCCTTAGGGGAGTGGCGCCCAGCCCACTTAGGGGCTGGTTCCCTTCCACATATAGCCCATAGGGCCCTCCGGGGCAGGTGGACCCTCCCGGTGGAATCCTGGATCCCCTTCGGTGGTCCCGCTACAATACCGGTAAACCCCCGAATACTTCCGATGACCGTATGATGACTTCCCATATATAAATCTTCACCTCCGGACCATTCCAGAACTCCTAGTGACGACCGGGATCTCATACGGGACTCCGAACAACATTCTTTAATCACGTACAAATATTCTCTATAACCCTAGCGTCATCGAACCTTAAGTGTGTAGACCCTACGGGTTCGGGAATCATGTAGACATGACCGAGACAGCTCTCCGGCCAATAACCAATAGCGGGATCTGGATACCCATGTTGGCTCCCACATGTTCCACGATAATCTCATTGGATGAACCACGATGTTGAGGATTCAAGCAATCCCATATGCAATTCCCTTTGTCAATCGGTACGTTACTTGCCCGAGATTCGATTGTCGGTATCCCAATACCTCATTCAATCTCGTTACCGGCAAGTCACTTTACTCACCTTGAACTCATTATGATGATGCATTATCGAGTGGGCCCAGAGATACCTCTCCGTCGTACGGAGTGACGAATCCCAGTCTCGATTCGTGCCAACCCAACAAACACTTTCGGAGATACCTGTAGTGCACCTTTATAGTCACCCAGTTAAGTTGTGACGTTTGGTACACCCAAAGCACTCCTACGGTATCTGGGAGTTACACAATCTCATGGTCTAAGGAAATGATACTTGACATTAGAAAAGCTATAGCAAATGAACTACACGATCTTGTGCTATGCTTAGGATTGGGTCTTGTCCATCACATCAGTCTCCTAATGATGTGATCCTGTTATCAATGACATCCAATGTCCATGGTTAGGAAATCATGACCATCTGTTGATCAACGAGCTAGTCAACTAGAGGCTCACTAGGGACATGTTGTGGTCTATGTATTCACACATGTATTACGGTTTCTGGTCAATACAATTATAGCA
Source organism: Triticum dicoccoides (assembly GCF_002162155.2). Lineage (NCBI taxonomy): Eukaryota > Viridiplantae > Streptophyta > Magnoliopsida > Poales > Poaceae > Triticum > Triticum dicoccoides. Next base: position 632,150,218 of record NC_041383.1, read on the forward strand.
TGAACAGTAGACAATTACCATGAACAAGGAAATATAATAATAACCATTTTATTATTGCCTCTAGGTCATATTTCCAACAGTCTCCCACTTGCACTAGAGTCAATAATCTAGTTACATTGTGAAGAATCGAACACCCATAGAGTTCTGGTGTTGATCATGTTTTGCTCGTGGAAGAGGTTTAGTCAACAGATCTGCGACATTCAGATCCATACGTACTTTACAAATCTCTATGTCTCCATCTTGAACATTTTCACAAATGGGGTTGAAGCGACGCTTGATGTGCCTGGTCTTCTTGTGAAATCTGGGCTCCTTGGCAAGGGCAATAGCTCCAGTGTTGTCACAGAAGAGAGTCATTGGGCCCGACGCATTGGGAATAACTCCAAGGTCGGTAATGAACTCCTACATCCAGACTGCTTCATGCGCTGCCTCTGAGGCTGCCATGTACTCCGCTTCACATGTAGATCTCGCCACGACGCTTTGCTTGCAACTGCACCAGCTTACTGCCCCACCATTCAAAATATACACGTATCCGGTTTGTGACTTGGAGTCATCCATATCTGTGTCGAAGCTAGCATCGACGTAACCTTTACGACGAGCTCTTCATCACCTCCATAAATGAGAAACATATCCTTAGTCCTTTTCAGGTACTTTAGGATATTCTGGACCATTGTCCAGTGTTCCATGCCGGGATTACTTTGGTACCTCCCTACCAAACTTACGACAAGGTTTACATCAGGTCTGGTACATAGCATGGCATACAAAATAGACCCTATGGCTGAGGCATAGGGGATGACACTCATCTTTTCTCTATCTTCTACCGAGGTCAGGCATTGATCCGTGCTCAATTTCACACCTTGCAAAATAGGCAAGAACCCTTTCTTGGACTGATCCATATTGAACTTCTTCAATATCTTATCAAGGTATGTGCTTTGTGAAAGACCGATGAGGCCTCTCGATCTATCTCTATAGATCTTGATGCCTAATATGTAAACAGCTTCTCCAAGGTCCTTCATTGAAAAACACTTATTCAAGTAGGCCTTTATGCTATCCAAAAGTTCTATATCATTTCCCATCAATAGTATGTCATCCACATATAATATGAGAAATGCTACAGAGGTCCCACTCACTTTCTTGTAAACGCAGGCTTCTCCATAAGTCTGTACAAACCCAAATGGTTTGATCATTTCATCAAAGCGAATGTTCCAACTCCGAGATGCTTGCACCAACCCATAGATGGAGCGCTGGAGCTTGCACACCTTGTAAGCATTCGTAGGATCGACAAAACCTTCCGGTTGCATCATATACAATGTTGGAAATATGCCCTAGAGGCAATAATAAAATGGTTATTATGATATTTCTCTGTTCATGGTAATAGTCTGTTATTCATGCTACAATTGTGTTATTCGGAAATCGTAATACACGTGTGAATACATAGACCACAACGTGTCCCTAGTGAGCCTCTAGTTGACTAGCTCGTTAATCAACAAATAGTCATGGTTTCCTGACTATGGGCATTGGATGTCATTGATAACGGGATCACATCATTAGGAGAATGATGTGATGGACAAGACCCAATCCTAAGCATAGCTATGAGATTGAGCTCGGCTCAATGCCCGACCACGGCAGAAGAAAAAGAAGAGATGAGTGTCATCCCCTATGCCTTAGCCATATGGTCTATTATGTATGCCGTGTTGTGTACCAGACCTGATGTAAACCTTGTCGTAAGTTTGGTAGGAAGGTACCAAAGTAATCCCGGCAAGGAACACTGGATAGCAGTTAAGAACATCCTAAAGTACCTGAAAAGGACTAAGGATATGTTTCTCGTTTATAGAGGTGACAAAGAGCTCGTCGTAAAGGGTTACGTCGATGCTAGCTTAGACACAGATCTGGATTACTCTAAGTCACAAACCGGATACGTGTATATTTTGAATGGTGGGGCAGTAAGCTGGTGCAGTTGCAAGCAAAGCATCGTGGCGGGATCTACATATGAAGTAGAGTACATGGCAGCCTCGGAGGCAGCGCATGAAGCAATCTGGGTGAGGAGTTCATCACCGACCTAGCAGTCATACCCAATGCGTCGGGGCCGATCAAACTCTTCTGTGACAACACTGGAGCTATTGCACTTGCCAAGGAGCCCAGGTTTAACAAGAAGACCAGGCACATCAATTGTCGCTTCAACTCCATTCGTGAAAATGTTCAAGATGGAGACATAGATATTTGTAAAGTACACACGGACCTGAATGTAGCAGATCCATTGACTAAACCTCTCCCTAGGGCAAAACATGATCAACACCAAAATTCCATGCGTGTTCGATTCATCACAATGTAACTAGATGATTGACTCTAGTGCAAGTGGGAGACTATTGGAAATATGCCCTAGAGGCAGTAATAAAATGGTTATTATTATATTTCTTTGTTCATGGTAATAGTCTATTATTCATGCTATAATTGTGTTATCCGGAAATCGTAATACACGTGTGAATACATAGACCATAACGTGTCCCTACTGAGCCTCTAGTTGACTAGCTCGTTGATCAACAGATAGTCATGGTTTCCTAACTATGGGCATTGGATGTCATTGATAATGGGATCACATCATTAGGAGAATGATGTGATGGACAAGACCCAATCCTATGCATAGCTAAAAGATCGTGTAGTTCGTTTAGCTAGAGCTTTTCCAAATGTCAAGTATCATTTCCTTAGACCATGAGATTGTGAAACTCCCGGATACCGTAGGAGTGCTTTGGGTGTTCCAAACGTCACAACATAACTGGGTGACTATAAAGGTGCACTACGGGTATCTCCGAAAGTGTCTGTTGGGTTGGCACGAATCGAGACTGGGATTTTTCACTCCGTATGATGGAGAGGCATCTCTGGGCCCACTCGGTAATGCATCATCATAATGAGCACAATGTGACCAAGTGTCTAGTCACGAGATCATGTAGTACGGTACGAGTAAAGTGACTTGCCGGTAACGAGATTAAACGAGGTATTGGGATACCGACGATCGAATCTCGGGCATGTAACGTACCGATTGATAAAGGGAATTGTATACGGGATTACTTGAGTCCTCGACATCGCGGTTCATCCGATGAGATCATCGAGGAGTGTGTGCGAGCCAACATGGGTATCCAGATCCCTTTGTTGGTTATTGACCGGAGAGGCGTCTCGGTCATGTCTGCATGTCTCCCGAACCCGTAGGGTCTACACACTTAAGGTTCAGTGATGCTAGGGTTGTAGAAATATGAGTATGTAGTAAACCGAAACTTGTTGGGAGTCCCGGATGAGATCCCAGACATCACGAGGAGTTCCGGAATGGTCCGGAGGTAAAGAATTATATATAGGAAGTGAAGTTTCGGCCATCGGTAAAGTTTCGGGGGTTACCGGTATTGTACCGGGACCACTGGAAGGGTCCCGGGAGTCCACCGGGTGGGACCACCTATCCCGAAGGGCCCCATGGGCTGAAGTGGGAGGGGAACCAGCCCCTGGTGGGATGGTGCGCCCCCCCTTGGCCCCCCCTGCGCCTAGGGTTGGAAACCCTAGGGGTGGGGGTGCCTCCACTTGCCTTGGGGGGCAAGCCACCCCTCTGGCCGCCGCCCCCCCTTGGAGATCCCATCTCCTAGGTCCGGCGCCCCCCTAGGGAGCCTATATAAAGAGGGGGGAGGGCAGCCGCACCCATGCTCTTGGTGACTCCCTCTCCCTCTGCTACACCTCTCCCTCTCGCAAACGCTTGGCGAAGCCCTGCCGAGGTCGCTGCTGCATTCACCACCACGCTGTCGTGCTGCTGGATCTTCATCAACCTCTCCTTCCCCCTTGCTGGATCAAGAAGGAGGAGACGTCTCCCTGACCGTACGTGTGTTGAACATGGAGGTGCCGTCTTTTCGGCGCTAGGATCTCCGGTGATTTGGATCACGACGAGTACGACTCCCTCAACCCCGTTCTCTTGAACGCTTCCGCTCGATCTACAAGGGTATGTAGATGCACTCCTCTCTCTCGTTGCTATATGAACTCATAGATTGATCTTGGTGAAACCGTAGGAAAATTTTTATTTTCTGCAATGTTCCCCAACAGTGGCATCATGAGCTAGGTCTATGCATAGTTCTCTTTGCACGAGTAGAACACAAATTTGTTGTGGGCGTAGATGTTTTCAACTTTCTTGCCACTACTAGTCTTATTTTGCTTCAGCGGTATTGTGGGATGAAGCACCCCGGACCGACCTTACACGTACGCTTACGTGAGACAGGTTCCACCGACTGACAGGCACTAGTTGCATAAGGTGGCTAGCGGGTGTCTGTCTCTCCCACTTTAGTTGGAGCGGTTTCGATGAAAAGGGTCCTTATGAAAGGTAAATAGAAGTTGACAAATCACGTTGTGGCTTTCGCGTAGGTAAGAAAATGTTCTTGCTAGAACCCTATTGCAGCCACGTAAAACATGCAACAACAATTAGAGGACATCTAACTTGTTTTTGCAGCATGTGATTGTGATGTGATATGGCCAAAAGTTGTGATGAATGATGAATGATATATATGTGATGTATGAGATCATGTTCTTGTAATAGGAATCACGACTTGCATGTCGATGAGTACGACAACCGGCAAGAGCCATAAGAGTTGTCTTAATTATTGTATGACCTGCGTGTCAATGATTTAACGCCATGTAATTAGTTTACTTTATTGCTAAACCGTTAGCCATAGTAGTAGAAGTAATAGTTGGCGAGCAACCCTATGGAGACACGATGATAGAGATCATGATGATGGAGATCATGGTGTCATGCCGGTGACGAAGATGATCATGGAGCCCCGAAGATGGAGATCAAAGGAGCTATATGATATTGGCCATATCATGTCACTACTATTTGATTGCATGTGATGTTTATCATGTTTTTGCATCTTTTTTACTTAGAACGACGGTAGTAAATAAGATGATCCCTCATAATAATTTCAAGAAAGTGTTCCCCCTAACTGTGCGCCGTTGCGAAAGTTTGTTGTTTCGGAGCACCACGTGATGATCGGGTGTGATAGATTCTAACGTTCACATACAACGGGTGTAAGAAAGATTTACACATGCATAAACACTTATGTTAACTTGACGAGCCTAGCATGTACAGACATGGCCTCAGAACACAAGAGACTGAAAGGTCAAACATGAGTAGAATGGAAGATACGATCAACATGGAGATGTTCACCGATGATGACTAGTCCGTCTCACGTGATGATCGGACACGGCCTAGTCTACTCGGATCATGTATCACTTAGATGACTAGAGGGATGTCTAATCGGAGTGGGAGTTCGTTGAATAATTTGATTAGATGAACTTAATTATCATAAACTTAGTCTAAAATCTTTACAATATGTCTTGTAGATCAAATGGCCCACGTTACCCTCAACTTCAACGTGTTCCTAGAGAAAACCAAGCTGAAAGATGATGCACCAACTATACGGACTGGGTCCGGAACCTGAGGATCATCCTCATAGCTGCCAAGAAACATTATGTCCTAGAAGCACCGCTAGGTGAAGCACCCATCCCAGAGAACCAAGACGTTATGAACGCTTGGCAGTCTCGTGCTGATGATTACTCCCTCGTTCAATGCGGCATGCTTTACAGCTTAGAACCGGGGCTCCAAAAGCGTTTTGAGAAACACGGAGCATATGAGATGTTCGAAGAGCTGAAAATGGTTTTCCAAGCTCATGCCCGGGTCGAGAGATATGAAGTCTCCGATAAGTTCTTCAGCTGTAAGATGGAGGGAAATAGTTCTGTCAGTGAGCACATACTCAAGATGTCTGGGTTGCACAACCGCTTGACTCAGGTGGGAGTTAATCTCCCGGATGACGCGGTTATTGACAGAATCCTCCAGTCGCTTCCACCGAGCTACAAGAGCTTTGTGATGAACTTCAATATGCAGGGGATGGAAAAGACCATTCCTGAGGTATATTCAATGCTGAAATCAGCGGAGGTAGAGATCAAGAAAGAACGTCAAGTGTTGATGGTGAATAAAAGCACTACGTTCAAGAAAGGCAAGGGTAAGAAGAACTTCAAGAAGGATGGCAAGGGAGTTGCCGCACCCGGTAAGCCAGTTACCGGGAAGAAGTCAAAGAATGGACCCAAGCCTGAGACTGAGTGCTTTTATTGCAAGGGAAGTGGTCACTAGAAGCGGAACTGCCCCAAGTACTTAGCGGACAAGAAGGCCGGCAACACTAAAGGTATATGTGATATACATGTAATTGATGTGTACCTTACCAGTACTCGTAGTAGCTCCTGGGTATTTGATACCGGTGCGGTTGCTCATATTTGTAACTCAAAGCAGGAACTGCGGAATAAACGGAGACTGGCGAAGGACAAGGTGACGATGCGCGTCGGGAATGTATCCAAGGTCGATGTGATCACCGTCGGCACGCTACCTCTACATTTACTTACGGGATTAGTTTTAAACCTCAATAATTGTTATTTAGTGCCAAGTTTGAGCATGAACATTGTATTTGGATCTCGTTTAATATGAGATGGCTACTCATTTAAATCCGAGAATAATAGTTGTTCTATTTATATGAGATATGTTTTATGGTCATGCCCCGATGGTCAATGGTTTATTCTTAATGAATCTCAAACGTGATGTTACACATATTCATAGTGTGAATACCAAAAGATGTAAAGTTGATAACGATAGTCCCACATACTTGTGGCACTGCCGCCTTGGTCACATTGGTGTCAAGCGCATGAAGAAGCTCCATGCTGATGGACTTTTGGAGTCTCTCGATTATGAATCATTTGACACATGCGAACCATGCCTCATGGGCAAAATGACAAAGACTTTGTTCTCCGGAACAATGGAGCGAGCAACCAACTTATTAGAAATCATACATACTGATGTGTGCGGTCCAATGAGCGTTGACGCTCGCGGAGGATATCGTTATGTTCTCACTCTCACTGACGACTTGAGTAGATATGGGTATGTCTACTTGATGAAACACAAGTTTGAGAACTTTGGAAAGTTCAAGGAATTTCAGAATGAGGTAGAGAATCAACGTGACCGAAAGATAAATTCCTACGATCAAATTGTGGAGGAGAATATTTAAGTCACGAATTTGGTACGCACTTAAGGAAATGTGGAATCGTTTCAAAACTCACGCCGCCTGGAACACCTCAACGTAACGGTGTGTCCGAACGTCGTAATCGCACTTTATTGGATATGGTGCGATCTATGATGTCTCTTACTGATTTAACGCTATCTTTTTGGGGATACGCTCTAGAGACAGCTACATTCACTTTAAATAGGGCACCGTCTAAATCAGTTGAGACGACACCGTATGAATTATGGTTTGGGAAGAAATCTAAGCTGTCGTTTCTAAAAGTTTGGGGATGCGATGCTTATGTCAAGAAACTTCAACCTGAAAAGCTCGAACCCAAGTCGGAAAAATGCGTCTTCACAGGATACCCTAAGGAAACCATTGGGTATACCTTCTACCTCAGATCCGAAGGCAAGATCTTTGTTGCCAAGAACGGGTCCTTTCTGGAGAAAGAGTTTCTCTCGAGAGAAGTAAGTGGGAGGAAAGTGGAACTTGATGAAGTACTACCTCTTGAACTGGTGAGTAGCGCAGCTCAGGAAGATGTTCCTGTGGTGCCAGCACCAACTGAAGAGGAAGTTAATGATGATGATGAAGGTACTTAGGATCAAGTTACTACTGAACTTCGTAGGTCCACGAGGACACGTTCCACACCAGAGTGGTATGGCAACCCTGTCCTGGAAATCATGTTGTTAGACAACGGTGAACCTTCGAACTATGAAGAAGCGATGGCGGGCCCAGATTCCAACAAATGGCTTGAAGCCATGCAATCCGAGATCTGATCCATCTATGAAAACGAAGTATGGACTTTGACAGACTTGCTTGATGATCGGCGAGCGATAGAAAACAAATGGATCTTTAAGAAGAAGACGGACGCGGATGGTAATGTTACCATCTATAAAGCTCGACTTATCGCTAAGGGTTATCGGCAAGTTCAAGGGGTTGACTACGATGAGACTTTCTCTCCCATAGCGAAGCTAAAGTCCGTCCGAATCATGTTAGCAATTGCCACATACTATGATTATGAGATATGGCAAATGGACGTCAAAACGACATTCCTTAACGGTCATCTTAAGGAAGAACTGTATATGATGCAGCCGGAAGGTTTTGTCAACCCTGAGAATGCTAACAAGGTATGCAAGCTCCAGTGATCCATTTATGGGCTGGTGCAAGCATCTCAGAGTTGGAACATTCGCTTTGATGAGATGATCAAAGCGTTTGGGTTTATGCAGACTTAAGGAGAAGCCTGCGTTTACAAGAAAGTGAGTGGGAGCGCTGTAGCATTTCTCATATTATATGTAGATGACATACTTTTGATGGGAAATGATATAGAATTCCTGGATAGCATTATGGCCTACTTGAATAAGTGTTTTTCAATGAAGGACCTTGGAGAAGCTGCTTACATGTTAGGCATCAAGATCTATAGGGATAGATCAAGACGCCTCATAGGTCTTTCACAAATCACATACCTTGATAAGATATTGAAGAAGTTCAATATGGATCGGTCCAAGAAAGGGTTCTTGCCTGTATTGCAAGGTGTGAGATTGAGCTCGGCTCAATGCCCGACCACGGCAGAAGAAAAAGAAGAGATGAGTGTCATCCCCTATGCCTTAGCCATAGGGTCTATTATCTATGCCATGCTGTGTACCAGACCTGATGTAAACCTTGCGTAAGTTTGGTAGGAAGGTACCAAAGTAATCCCGGCAAGGAACACTGGACAGCGGTCAAGAACATCCTAAAGTACCTAAAAAGGACTAAGGATATGTTTCTCGTTTATGGAGGTGACGAAGAGCTCATCGTAAAGGGTTACGTCGATGCTAGCTTCGGCACAGATCTGGATGACTCTAAGTCACAAACCGGATACGTGTATATTTTGAATGGTGGGGCAGTAAGCTGGTGCAGTTGCAAGCAAAGCATCGTGGCGGGATCTACATGTGAAGCAGAGTACATGGCAGCCTCGGAGGCAGCGCGTGAAGCAATCTGGGTGAAGGAGTTCATCACCGACCTAGGAGTCATACCCAATGCATCGGGGCCGATCAAACTCTTCTATGACAACACTAGAGCTATTGCACTTGCCAAGGAGCCTAAGTTTCACAAGAAGACCAGGCACATCAAGCGTCACTTCAACTCCATTCATGAAAATGTTCAAGATGGAGACATAGATATTTGTAAAGTACACACAGACCTGAATGTAGCAGATCCGTTGACTAAACCTCTCCCTAGGGAAAAACATGATAAACACCAAAATTCCATGGGTGTTCGATTCATCACAATGTAACTAGATGATTGACTCTAGTGCAAGTGGGAGACTGTTGGAAATATGCCCTAGAGGCAATAATAAAATGGTTATTATTATATTTCTTTGTTCATGGTAATAGTCTATTATTCATGCTATAATTGTGTTATCCGGAAATCGTAATACACGTGTGAATACATAGACCACAACGTGTCCCTAGTGAGCCTCTAGTTGACTAGCTCGTTGATCAACAGATAGTCAAGGTTTCCTGACTATGGGCATTGGATGTCATTGATAACGGGATCACATCATTAGGAGAATGATGTGATGGACAAGACCCAATCCTAAGCATAGCTCAAAGATCGTGTAGTTCGTTTAGCTTGAGCTTTTCCAAATGTCAAGTATCATTTCCTTAGACCATGAGATTGTGCAACTCCCGGATACCGTAGGAGTGCTTTGGGTGTGCCAAACGTCACAACGTAACTGGGTGAGTATAAAGGTGCACTACGGGTATCTCCGAAAGTGTCTGTTGGGTTGGCATGAATCGAGACTGGAATTTGTCACTCCGTATGACGGAGAGGTATCTCTGGGCCCACTCGGTAATGCATCATCATAATGAGCTCAATGTTACCAAGTGTCTGGTCACGGGATCATGCATTACGGTACACGTAAAGTGACTTGCCGGTAACGAGATTAAACGAGGTATTGGGATATGACGATCGAATCTCGGGCATGTAACGTACCGATTGACAAAGGGAAATGTATACGGGATTACTTGAGTCCTCAACATCATGGTTCATCCAATGAGATCATCGAGGAGCATGTGGGAGCCAACATGGGTATCCAGATCCCGCTGTTGGTTATTGACCGGAGAGGCGTCTCGGTCATGTCTGCATGTCTCCCAAACCCGTAGGGTCTACACACTTAAGGTTCGGTGATGCAAGGGTTGTAGAGATATGAGTATGCAGTAAACCGAAAGTTGTTCGGAGTCCCGGATGAGATCCCAGACGTCACGAGGAGTTCCGGATTGGTCCGGAGGTAAAGAATTATATATAGGAAGTGAAGTTTCGGCCATCGGGAAAGTTTAAGGGGTTACCGGTATTGTACCGGGACCACCGGAAGGGTCCCGGGGGTCCACCGGGTGGGGCCACCTATCTCGGAGGGCCCCATGGGCTGAAGTGGGAGGGGAACCAGCCCCTGGTGGGCTGGTGCGCCCCCCCTTGGCCCCTCTGTGCCTAGGGTTGGAAACCCTAGGGGTGGGGGGCGCCTCCACTTGCCTTGGGGGGCAAGCCAGCCCCCTGGCCGCCGCCCCCCCTTGGAGATCCCATCTCCTAGGGCCGGCGCCCCCCTAGGGGGCCTATATAAAGAGAGGGAGGGAGGGCTGCCGCACCCATGCTCTTGGCGCCTCCCTCTCCCTCTGCTACACATCTCCCTCTCGCAGACGCTTGGCGAAGCCCTGCCGAGATCGCTGCTACATCCACCACCACGCCGTTGTGCTGCTGGATCTTCATCAACCTCTCCTTCCCCCTTGCTGGACCAAGAAGGAGGAGACGTCTCCCTGAACGTACGTGTGTTGAACGTGGAGGTGCCGTTCGTTCGACGCTAGGATCTCCGGTGATTTGGATCACGACGAGTACGACTCCCTCAACCCCGTTCTCTTGAACGCTTCCGCTCGATCTACAAGGGAATGTAGATGCACTCCTCTCTCTCGTTGCTAGATGAACTCATAGATTGATCTTGGTGAAACCATAGGAAAAAAATTATTTTCTGCAATGTTCCCCAACATACAATTCTTCCTTGAGGAAACCGTTAAGGAATGCCGTTTTGACGTCCATTTGCCATATCTCATAATCATAGAATGCGACAATTGCTAACAAGATTCTAACGGACTTCAACTTCGCTACAGGTGAGAAGGTCTCATCGTAGTCAACCCCTTGAACTTGTCGGTAACCCTTAGCGACAAGCCGAGCTTTATAGATGGTAACATTACCATCTGCGTCAGTCTTCTTCTTAATGATCCATTTATTTTCTATGGCTCGCCGATCATCAGGCAAGTCTGTCAAAGTCCATACTTTGTTTTCATGCAGGGATCCTATCTCAGATTTCATGGCTTCAAGCCATTTGTTGGAATCTAGGCCTGCCATTGCTTCTTCATAGTTCGAAGGTTCACCGTTGTCTAACAACATGATTTCCAGGACAGGGTTGCCATACCATTCTGGTGTGGAACGTGTCCTTGTGGACCTACGAAGTTTAGTAGCAACTTGATCCGAAGTACCTTGATCATCATCATTAACTTCCTCTCTAGTTGATGCAGGCACCACAGAAACATCTTCCTAAGCGGTGCTACTTTCCAGTTCAAGATCAATCTATGAGTTCAATGGTTTCCTTAGGGTATCCAGTTCAACAAAGATCTTGCCTTCGGATGTGAGGTAGAAGGTATAACCAATGGTTTCCTTAGGGTATCCTATGAAGACGCATTTTTCCGACTTGGGTTCGAGCTTTTCAGGTTGAAGTTTCTTGACATAAGCATAACATCCCCAAACTTTTAGAAACTACAGCTTAGGTTTCTTCTCAAACCATAATTCATATGGTGTCATCTCAACGGATTTAGACGGTGCCCTATTTAAAGTGAATGTAGCTGTCTCTAAAGCGTATCCCTAAAATAATAGTGGTAAATCGATAAGAGACATCATAGATCCCACCATATCTAATAGAGTGCGATTACGACGTTCGGACACACCGTTATGCTGAGGTGTTCCAGGCGGTGTGAGTTGTGAAAAAATTCCACATTTCATTAAGTGCGTACCAAACTCGTGACTCAAATATTCTCCCCCATGATCTGATCGTAAGAACTTTATTTTTTTGTCATGTTGATTCTCTACCTCACTCTGAAATTCCTTGAACTTTTCAAAGGTCTCAGACTTGTGTTTCATTAACTAGACATACCCATATCTACTTAAGTCATCACTGAGGGTGAGAACATAACGATAGCCACCGCGAGCCTCAACGCTCATTGGACCGCACACATCATTATGTATGATTTTGAATAAATTGGTTTCTCGCTCCATTGTTCCGGAGAACGGAGTCTTGCTCATTTTGCCAATGAGGCATTATTCGCACGTGTCAAATGATTTGTAATCAAGAGACTCCAAAAGTCCATCTGCATGGAGCTTCTTCATGCGTTTGACACCAATGTGACCAAGGCGGTAGTGCCACAAGTATGTGGGACTATCATTATCAACCTTACATCTTTTGGTATTCACACTATGAATATGTGTAACATCACGTTCGAGATTCATTAAGAATAAACCATTGACCAGCGGGGCATGACCGTAAAACATATCTCTCATATAAATAGAACAACCATTATTCTCAGATTTAAATGAGTAGCCATCTCGCATTAAACGAGATCCAGATACAATGTTCATGCTCAAAGCTGGCACTAAATAACAATTATTGAGGTTTAAGACTAAACTCGTAGGTAAATGTAGAGGTAGCGTGCCGACGGCGATCACATCAACCTTGGAACCATTCCCGACGTGCATCGCCACCTCGTCCTTCGCCAGCCTCCGCTTATTCCGCAGCTCCTGTTTTGAGTTACAAATATGAACAACCGCACCGGTATCAAATACCCAGGAGCTACTACGAGTACTGGTAAGGTACACATTAATAACATGTATATCACATATACCTTTGGTGTTGCCGGCCTTCTTGTCCGCTAAGTACTTGGGGCAGTTTCGCTTCCAATGATCGTTTCCCTTGCAATAAAAGCACTCAGTCTCAAGTTTGGGTCCATGCTTTGGCTTCTTCCCGGTAACCGGCTTACCGGGAGCGGCAACTCCCTTGCCGTCCTTCTTGAAGTTCTTCTTACCCTTGCCTTTCTTGAAACTAGTGGTTTTATTGACCATCAACACTTGATGTTCCTTTTTGATCTCCACCTCTGCTGATTTCAACACTGAATATACCTCAGGAATGGTTTTCACCATCCCCTGCATATTGAAATTCATCACAAAGCTCTTATAGCTAGGTGGAAGCGACTGGAGGATTCTGTCGACGACCGCGTCATCCGGGGGATTAAATCCCAGCTGAGACAAGCAGTTGTGCAACCCAGACATTTTGAGTATGTGCTTGCTGACAGAACCATTCTCCTCCATCTTACAACTGTAGAACTTGTCAGAGATTTCATATCTCTCGACCCGGGCATGAGCTTGGAAAACCATTTTCAGCTCTTGGAACATCTCATATGCTCTGTGCTGCTCAAAACGCTTTTGGAGCCCCGGTTCTAAGCTGTAAAGCATGCCGGATTGAATAAGGGAGTAATCATCACTACGCGACTGTCGGGCGTTCATAACATCTTGAGTTGCTGGGAAAATGGGTGCTTCACCTAGCAGTGCATCTAGGACATATGCTTTCTTGGCAGCTATGAGGATGATCCTCAAGTTCTGGACCCAGTCCGTATAGTTACTACCATCGTCTTTCAGCTTGGTTTTCTCTAGGAATGCGTTGAAGTTGAGGGCAACATTAGCGTGGGCCATTTTATCTACAAGACATATTGCAAAGATTTTAGACTAAGTTCATGATAATTAAGTTCATCTAATCAAATTATTTAATGAATTCACACTCAGATAGACATCCCTCTAGTCATCTAAGTGATACATGATCCGAGTCAACTAGGTCGTGTCCGATCATCACGTGAGACGGACTAGTCATCATCGGTGAACATCTTCATGTTGAACGTATCTGCTATACGACTCATGTTCGACCTTTCGGTCTCTTGGGTTCCGAGGCCATGTCTGTACATGCTAGGCTCGTCAAGTCATCCTAAGTGGTTTGTATGTGTAAATCTGGCTTACACCCATTGTATGCGAACATTAGAAGCTATCACACCCGATCATCACGTGGTGCTTCGAAACAACGAACTTTTGCAATGGTGCACAGTTAGGGGGGACACTTTCTTAAAATTTTATGAGGGATCATCATATTTATGCTACCGCCGTTCTAAGCAAATAAGATGCAAAAACATGATAAACATCACATGCAATCAAATAGTGACATGATATGGCCAATATCACTTTGCTCCTTTTGATCTCCATCTTCGGGGCGCCATGATCGTCATCGTCACCGGCATGACAGCATGATCTCCATCATCGTGTCTTCATGAAGTTGTCTTGCCAACTATTACTTCTACTACTATGGCTAATGGTTTAGCAATAAAGTAAAGTAATTACATGGCGTTATTTAATGACACGCAGGTCATACAATAAATTAAGACAACTCCTATGGCTCCTGCCGGTTGTCATACTCATCGACATGCAAGTCGTGATTCCTATTACAAGAACATGATCAATCTCATACATCACATATATCATTCATCACATCCTTTTGGCCATATCACATTACACGGCATATGCTGCAAAAACAAGTTAGACGTCCTCTAATTGTTGTTGCAAGTTTTTATGTGGCTGCTATAGGTTTCTAGCAAGAACGTTTCTTACCTACGCCAAAACCACAACGTGATATGCCAATTGCTATTTACCCTTCATAAGGACCCTTTTCATCAAATCTGATCCGACTAAAGTGGGAGAGACAAACACCCGCTAGCCACCTTATGCAACTAGTGCATGTCAGTCGGTGGAACCTGTCTCACGTAAGCTTGTGTGTAAGGTCGGTCCCGACCGCTTCATCCCACGATGCAGCCGAATCAAGATAAGACTAGTAATGGCAAGTAAATTGACAAAATCGACGCCCACAACAACTTGTGTTCTACTCATGCATAGAAACTACGCATACACCTACCTCATGTTGCCACTGTTGGGGATCATTGCAGAAATTAAAATTTTCTACTCATCGCCAAGATCAATCTATGGAGAAACTAGCAACGAGAGAGAGGGGAGTGCATCTTCATACCCTTGAAGATCGTGAAACAGAAGCGTTGCAAGAACGCGGATGAAGGGGTCGTACTCGTAGCGATTCAGATCGCGGTGGATTCCGATCTAAGCGCCGAACAACGGCACCTCCGCGTTCAACACACGTGCATCCCGGTGACATCTCCCGCGCCTTGATCCAGCAAGGAGGAGGGAGAGGTTGAGGAAGACAGCTCCAGCAGCAGCACGACGACGTGGTGGTGGTGGAGCAGCAGTTCTCCGGCAGGGCTTCGCCAAGCTCAAACGGAGGAGGAGAGGTGTTGGAGAGGGGAGGTCTGCACCTTGGATGTGGTGCGGCTGCCGTCCCTCCTCCCCCCTATTTATAGGGTGAAGGGGTAAGGGGGTCGAACCCTCTAGATGATATCTAGAGGGGGGGGGCGGCCAAGGTGAGGGGGCTTGCCCCCCAAGCAAAGGGGGGCGCCCCCTTTAGGGTTCCCTCGCCAACCCTAGGCGCATGGGCCCTAGGGGGTGGAGCCCAGCCCACTTAGGGGTTGGTTCCCTTCCACATACAGCCCATAGGGCCCTCCGGGGCAGGTGGACCCTCGGAACCCCTCCGGTGGTCCCAGTACAATACGGGCAAACCCCCGAATACTTCTGGTGACCGTATGATGACTTCCCATGTCTAAATCTTCACCTCCGGACCATTCCAGAACTCGTCATGATGTTCGGGATATCATTCGGGACTCCGAACAACATTCGGTAATCACATACAAATCTTCCCTATAACCCTAGCATCATCGAACCTTAAGTGTGTACACCCTACGGGTTCGGGAATCATGCAGACATGACCGAGACAGCTCTTCGGCCAATAACCAACAGCGGGATCTGGATACCCATGTTGGCTCCCACATGTTCCACGATGACCTCATCGGATGAACCACGATGTCGAGGATTCAAGCAATCCTGTATGCAATTCCCTTTGTCAATCGGTACGTTACTTGCCCGAGATTCGATCGTCGGTATCCTAATACCTCGTTCAATCTCGTTATCGGCAAGTCACTTTACTCATTGCGTAATGCATGATCCCGTGACTAACTACTTAGTCACATTGAGCTCATTATGATGATGCATTACCGAGTGGGCCCACAGATACCTCTTCGTCATACGGAGTGACAAATCCCAGTCTCGATTCGTGCCAACCCAACAAACACTTTCGGAGTTACCTGTAGTGCACCTTTATAGTCACCCAGTTACGTTGTGACATTTGATACACCCAAAGCACTCCTACGGTATCCGTGAGTTACACAATCTCATGGTCTAAGGAAATGATACTTGACATTAGAAAAGCTTTAGCAAATGAACTACACGATCTTGTGCTATGCTTAGGATTGGGTCTTGTCCATCACATCATTCTCCTAATGATGTGATCCCATTATCAATGACATCCAGTGTCCATGGTCAGGAAACCATGACCATCTGTTGATCAACGAGCTAGTCAACTAGAGGCTCATTAGGGACATGTTGTGGTCTATGTATTCACACATGTATTACGGTTTCCGGTCAATACAATTATAGCATGAACAGTAGACAATTACCATGAACAAGGAAATATAATAATAACCATTTTGTTATTGCCTCTAGGGCATATTTCCAACAAAGCTTCCTCAAGACTTCAACTAAGAGTGTTGGATCTTGGTTAGACAGAGAGATTGTTGCCAGTGCACGTTGAGCTCCAGCATACAGCTGTTCCACTAGCGTGTATACCGCCTTCAGTTTCACAACCATATCTTGGTTTAGATTGGTGCTTCTGGGGCCTGCATAAGGATTGTGGACGGGTTAGCGGCGATTCATGTCATCCTGGAAGCTATTCAAAATTGACAATCATAAGGCGACTTACCAAAGATAGCCCAAACCATTTGCGATACATGGCGTTTTAAGCCGGAAAGCTCTGTGGCCGCCTCCGCTTTCTCAGCCCGTTGTGTCAAGGCAATCTTCTCTTCAGCCCAGGCTTTTTTTCTCAACCTCAAAGCCGGCTTTCATTTTCTCTGATTCAGTCACACTGAATTCAAACTTGGAGTTTGCGTTCTAGGTCTCAGATTCTTGCACCTCCAGCAGGGATTTCTAATCACCCAATTGAGATTCAAGTTGAGCAGTGGTGTCCTGTACATATGACGGTTCAAATAGATGAGTCACAAACAAGGAAGTCCCAAGCACATTGCAAGCAAAAGTACTTGACACTTGGGGACTAATGTTTACAAACAAAAATTCTTCATACAACGTCTTATGTGAATAAGTCCCAAGCACTTTGCGAGCAAGAGTACTTGGCACTTGGGGGCTAAGGCATATTGCTTGTCTTAACTTTGCTACAAACGTCCACAGCCGGTTCATGAGAGCTACATAAGTAAGTAATGTTTTCATAAGATATGAATGACCGGTTCATTCGTGCTGATTAAGCCGGCCCTTGGGGGCTATGGATTCAGTATGTATAACTAAAGATTTATTTTGAACTGGATGGCTTAAGCGGATTGGAAGGATTCTTTCAAAGGTTATTATTCATGCTCATGGAAATTAAGTCTACAACATATTCAAATTACTCATAAACAGTAGACTTGGGGGCTGGCAGGATGTGCATAATTTATTAAAGAAGGGATGATACCTCAAATTTTTGGTGCATCTGCTTCACCATTTCAACTTCAACATCACGGCTGGAGTTCACTTGACTAAGATAACCAAAATATACCTCACCAATGCTCAGTTGGGAATAGTTGGCAACATCAAACTTCACTTTTCGCCGTTCAGTATGTTCCTCCTTGGCAGAATGTTTGGCTAAAATAGTGGGCCTTCCTGGCTCTCTAAAGCCGGTGTTGGTGATTACGACATCATCGTCATGAGTGTCGGCCGTCTTCAGTACACTTGAGACTTCAGGACTCAAAGGGGCATCACTGGCTTGCTCCATAGGCGGGTTAGAAGTCACTCGCGGGTTATCAAGAATTGGCTCTGATGATGAAGGAACAGGATCCTCCGGTGCTGCCGTTTGTCGCTCTGGTTCACTAGCTTTTGGGTCTTCGACCGGCTTATTCACTCTTGCCTTCTTACTGGGCTTGGCTTTTCCACTGTATGAGTCATAAAAGTCAGTATAAGTATAAGAGGATCATAATGAACAAATGATAAGTAAATCGCTATTACCCAGGAGCGGTCTTGAAAGCCGGCTGATTAGATTGAATTGAGTCACCGGAAGAGAAATGAGATGTTTCCTGATAATTTGAGTTGGAAGAATTGAGTGGTTGACGAGTAAGACCCTCCAAAGGATAAAAAGAGTTTAAATCGGAGGTGACCTCATTTCGGCTCTTCCTCGGCGTATTCGGTAAGCCGGATGATAGTTCTTCATCCTTGCTGGTCCGACTCTATCGCTGACTCTCATGCTGTTGTTGCTTCAAAAGAAAATCAGGATCCAGATGAGCTAAGGGGTGTGAAAATCTTACTTTTTGGGTTACTCTTTGGGTTTTCTATCTTGGCAAAGGCTCGGAGTCAGATGAGATGATAGTTACCTCTTCTTCAAGAGCTTGACTAGTCCCCGTGTCATCCTGATGGTAGTCAATGTCAATAAGATGGTTCAAAAAGGAGCCAAGAGAGTCAAGGGCTACCTCTGACTAAGAGGTGTCGTCCAGTGCGAGTAGCTTAGAAGCACTGGGCTTCTTCCCTTTCTTCTTGGTGGTTTTCTTGGCGGCTTTCTTGGCCCTCCTGGCCCTCTTGGCAGCTTCATGATCATATTCTTTTTTCCAAAAGTCATCACCAGCCTGTAAAAGTCATCAAGGTTGAGTTAAAACAAAGTATTTAAAAGAGAAGGCAAAATAAAGGATTTGGCGGCTTGCCCCTGGTGCCGGGATAGATTGGCAGAAAGGGCTCATGCCCACCTTGCTGCAGTGTGCTAGACTTTCATGCAGAACTGATTTCGTCATCTCGTTGATGGCTTCATCAGTTAAGTCCATGGAGCTATGGCGCAGGGGATATTTCTTCTCACCCGTGTAGGTACACATCAAGCCAGAGCGACGGCTCAATGGAATAACCCGCCAGCCAACCCAGTACTGAACTAAGTCAATGCCGGTCAGGCCGTTCCCCAATAGAGCTTTGACCTTGGTGATGGTGGGGGCAAGTTTCTTGCTTTCAGCCGCAGTAAGTTTGTCGGGGAGAGGGTGATTTGATTCAAGAAGTAGGGCGCGAAAGCCGGGCAGTTGGTTCTCGTCAGCCAGAGAAGTATCCTTGCAGTAGAACCATGTTTGGTTCCAATCCTTGGGATGACTCGGCAGATGAGCATAAGGAAATATAGCGTCTCTCCGTCGCTAGATTGAGATCCCAACGAGTTCCAAGCTGGGTCCATTGGAGTACTCATTTTGCCGGTTCAAATAGAAATACTCTCTGAATAACTCCACAGTGGGCTCTTCTTGAAGGTAGACTTCGTAGAACACTTGTAAATTGCATATGTTAGACACGGAATTGGGTCCGATGTCTTGAGGATGAAGGTCAAAAAATGCAGAATGTCCCAGAAGAACTTAGAGCCGGGCAGTGAGAAGCCCCGGTTCATATGGTCAGTGAAGACAATGACTTCGCCTTCCTTTGAATGAGGTTTCTCTTCTGACGGTTTGGGGGTGCGGTAAGACATGACGGAGTTCTTCGGCAAATAACCGGTTTTCACAAAGTCTTCAAGCGTGTTTTCTGTGACGATGGAAGGAACCCAGTTGCAGGAAGTGGTCGTCTTGGGTGCCATTGTGGAAAAGGGAGCCTAAAAAGAAAATAGAACAAATTTTCCGGTTCAAACTAAGCCGGACGGAAAATATTACAACACATATCCAGAATGGCGGTTTAAGAAGGGGCCTAATGGTATATGACTAGTTATAGCGGGTTATGTAAGCCGCTATGAGCAGTTTGATGTCTATCAAAGGAGAAATATGTTGAGCATTGAATTTAACTACAGCTGGTGATGTGAGCCGCCATGACTAGGTGGATCTATCAAGAAGCAAATAATTTTTCTGCTAAGTGTTGGACAAACAAGTTTCATAGGCTACAATCATAAATTTGGATCCAGCGCTGTGTGAAAAAAGGGAATAAATCAAGACCCAAAATCGTACAATGGAGTTCATAAGCTCTAATGAGATCTATTTTCAAGGAAAAAGGTCCCCTCGTATTGAAAATAGGGGCGAAACTACTACCGCACAAGATATATGCTATTTCCAGATCAAATGATGCTCAGGTTGGAGATAAACTACGAACAGTCACAAAGAACAACAAGAACAGTGAAAACCCTAATGCAGATCTGGAGTACACGAGGAAGAGCACTTACAGAGGCAGATGAGCTGCGGAGGGGCGCTGCCGTTCTCTGGTTAATTCAGAGTGATGCAGCAGCCAAGGACGAGGACGACGGTGTGCTTCACGGCGGCGACGGAGCTCGAGCAGCAGAGGGGTTACGAGAAGAGGAAGACAAAGGAAAGGGGAAGAATGAGAGAAACCGGTCGACCCTATTTATAAAGAAGGCTAATAAGTGGGCGCGAAAAATAAGGAGGCCAGAACGTGGTTATCCAGCTGTTCGGGCGCCTCAATTCTCGAGGCAGTTATTAAAACAAAGATCCATTAAGATATGTCAGATATTGTGTGAATTTATGACATGTGACGTCATGGCGGGTTATCGCAATCCCAGGAGGTGACATCATGGCGGGTTAACAAGTTCTCGCACAAGAGAAAAGGGAAGATTCTTTTTAAAATGTTGAAGATTGACATGAACAAGTTCAAATCAACCTTGGGCCTAATGTTGGGGATATAACTATTTGGTATGACCCGCCCAGGAGGGGCCGGATTATACCTATGGCGATTCTTGATGTGAAGCCCACGAAAAAAATTGAAGATAGCGGTTATATATGTAAGAGAAAAATTGAAGATACTTAAGGCCCGTAGGTATAGACCGCCATATATGTAAGACTTGTATTGTAAGGCATGTAAAGATAGTCACTGAGCCGTACACGTTGTCTATGAGCCGGCTGGGACACTGTGAGCCGCTGGGCGTCGACCTATGTATATAAAGGGAAGACCCGGCGGCGGTTCACAACAAGAAACAACAGATTGAAAGCTAGGTCAAGCGGATTCGCTCCCTGGTAATCGAGACATAAACAATACCACCTCAAACTGGATTAGGCCTTTACCTTCAACGCAAGGGGCCGAACTAGTATAAACTCTTGTGCCCTTTGTCCGTTTAACCCCTTTAAGCTAACCTAGAGGCGATGGCTCCATGACTAAGTCCTTTCACAAGGACATCTGCCGTGACTATTCCACGACACATGTACAAAGTTTCCAGTTAATATAATTCTAGCATGAATAATAAATATTTATTATGAATTAACAAAATAAATAATAACTTTATTATTGCCTCTAGGGCATGTTTCCTTCAACAATTATGCCTCTTGTGGAAGCAAATCTATGCCTCCACGAGAAGCAAATATGTGTCTCTCACAGAAGAAAAACCGTGTCTTTTATCTTTTCAAGAGTCACAACCGTGCCTCTCGCGAAAGCAAAACTGTGCCTTTAGGAGAAGCAAATCTGTGCCTCTCATGAAAGAAAAAGATGCCTTTTTTTCTCTTTCCAAGAGACACATCATGGAACCAAACTTGTGCCTCCAAGTGAAGCAAACCTGTGCCTCTCACGAAAGAAAAAAAATGTGTTTTCCCTTTTTCGAGAGTCAAACATGTGCCTCCACAAGAAGCAAATATGTGCCTCTCACAAAAGAAAAACACATTTTTTTCACGCAAAAAAATGTTTTTCCCGAAGAAATATTTTCTCAAACCTAGGGAAAAACTGGGCAAAAACCGAAAAGCTGAAAAACCATCTAGAACCCAAAAATGCGTAGAGAAAAAAAGCCAAATGTCGAGGAAGCGTCCAGCATGGAACACGTGGCGGCGGCTGCGAGCGCGTCAAGTGGCACACACTCAGCCCACCAAATCTGACCCTTGAGGGGGCCCCGCAAGGGGTACCCCTCAATTAGTTGCTCTAAAAAAAGAAAAGTGTGACGCAAGACAGCAGCCGGCACAAAAGTTTCCCTCAAAAAACTAAAAGCAAGCAACACAAGATCAAAAAGTTTGCATGGATTTTACAGCAACTAGATCGTCTAGTGGACAACTTAGAGACTTAACTAATTCTCATCTCATAGGAAATACTATAAGAAAATTGAAGGCATAAGTCAATCTTAATGATGAAGAAAGCCTCGACGGTGGAGAACCACTGCGTAGAGGCAAAAGCTGAAAATTTGAGGCAAAGCACCAAAAAGAGAACAACCATGTCGACTCGATGGTCTCGAGCCAGCTCAGTGACAATCTCCGTCAACTCCGAAGGGGACTCTCAACCCCCTCTCCCTACCACGAAGGGCGCCGATCCATTGAGAGAAGACGCTCCCACAATAGGAAGGTGTACACCAATGCCAAAGCCTTCCAGATCATCAACCTAGCAACTCCTCTACATCACAAGCACATCAAAAGTTGGGCTACACTATTGTCCATGAATCTACCCAAGAGGAGTAGTAGCTGCACGGATAGACCGCCGATGACGAAGACTGCAGAGGAGGCAAGACAAATATGTGAAGCTACATTAAGACCACAATAGAGAGCATTGGACTCACATCGCTCCTGATGAATAGAAAAACTAGGGAGAGGACGACAATCATCTCTCAGCGCGGCTAAGGAAGTATTTGTCGGTCACCATTGAAAGTTTCATGCTCATATTTGGGACTATCTGGGTTAATATGATTCTGTTTTAAGTATGAAATAAATTTCTAGGCATAAAAATGAGCAAAATGCTTATGGATATTGAAAAATATGCAAACGAGGTCTGAAAAGAATGAAACTTGGCATGATGTCATTATTGACCCCTATAGGGTGTGATAGAAATTTGAGGGTGTTACGGGAAAAACTTGTTTCCCATCATGTAGAAACTGAACAATCTCTCACGAAGTAGCAGGGTTTCGAAGAGAAACTGTTCAGTTTGACAGAGAATTTTCTTTTCATAATTTCCCTTTGAAAAAACTCTATGAGTAATATACACCATTGAAAGTCACATGCTTTTATTTGGTGCTATTATGGGTTTATTTGGTGCTATTTGGTAGCCATAAAAATGAGCGAAATACTTTTGGATATAGAAAAATTGGATAATTAATTCCGTGCCCTTAGTTGTGTTCCCCTCGGCAGGTTTACCCCTAGTTTCTGAAAACACTCGCTCCTGCCCAAACCACTTTGCTCGTCTTATACTTTTGCCCTTTGACCCTTTGAACGTCACTTTAAAAAAATCATAAAAAATCATATATACTCAGGAAAAATGTGAATAAGATATCAAAATGTTCATAAAAACATCACCTATATGTGCATGTCATTTGCATTCATGACAAATGTGTTAGGAGGTCCCTATCTCAGATTGAGCTCCTATGATCTCAGCTTGAAAAGTAAAATTGGGAAACATTTGAAAAAATATTCTAAATTTTTTAGGTGGCAAACATTGACCAATGTTTTGAGTTCTTGCCAAGTTTCTTAAGGGAATGACATTCATGGAAGTCGTGGTAAAAAAACAAAACCAATGCTAAAAAAAATAAGAGCATTTTGGAGTGCTAATTTTTTTCCTGGCCACGACTTCCATGAATGTTATTCCCTAATGAAACTTGGCAAGCATTCAAAACATTGGCCAATGTTTGCCACAAAAAAATTTAAGAATTTTTGAATTTTTTTTTCATTTTTTTTCAGATTTTACTGTTCGTGTTGAGATCATGTGAGCTCAAACTGAGATGGGGACTTCCCAACACTTTTTTCATGATTGCAAATCACTTGCACATATAGGTGATGTTTTTCTTAAAATTTTGAAATTTTATTTGCATTTTTCTGAGTTAGTATGAATTTGTTATGAATTTTTTGAATCCATGGTTAAATAGTCACAGGGCAAAAGCATAAGACGAACAAAGTGATTTGGGCGTGAACGAGTGTTTTCGAAAACTAGGGAAACCTGCCGAGTGTGACCCAACTAGGGGCATAAAATCAATTATCCCTTGAAATATATGCAAACAAGGTCTGAAAATAATGAAACTTGGCATGATATCATTATTGACCCTCATAGGGTGGGATAAAAATTTGAGAGTGTTACGGGAAAATTTTGTTGCACTTCGTGTGGAAACTGAGCAGTCTCTCATGAAGTTTCTGGTTTTCAAAGAAAAACCATCCGGTTTGAAGGAGAACTCTATTTTTCATAATTACCACTTTAAAAAAATTATGTTGAATATACACCATTGAAAGTCACATGCTCAATTTGGTACAATTTTGGGTTAACATGATTCTTCTAAAGCATTAAATGAATTTCTAGCCATAAAAAAGGTAACATTCTTTAGGATATTGAAAAATAAAAGAATGAAAATTGGCATTGGTGTCATTATATGACCCATATAGGGTGGGATAAAAATTTAAGAATATTACAGGAAAAGGTTGATGCACTTCGTATAGAAACTGAACAGTCTCTCGTCACGAAGTATCAGGGTTTCGAAAGGAAAACGTCCGGTTTGAAGGAAAACTTTTTTTTCTTAATTCCCCTTTAAAACTTTTCTAAATTAAATATAGTACTAATTTTGGTGTTGTAAATGCCAAATGTACACTATTGCCCGGTGCAAATCAAACCTTGTTAACTTAAGTTAAACTACCCATTTGCACCTATGAATAATAGTTACGAGGAGTTGCGTCCGGGATTAGCTGGCAAATTTTGAGTAGAGGAAAGGGAGGCCCACCCTGAA
>NC_041383.1:632175596-632191771 GCF_002162155.2 Triticum dicoccoides
GGTTCGTAGGTTCCTTTCATAGATGTAGGATTTTCGTATACTTCCGGTCAGAAACTTTGTCCACCATTTTTTTACCATGATTTATGAGGGAAATCTAGGTCCACCATTGATCAAGCCCCCTCCGTCCCAAAATTCTTGTCTTAAATTTGTCTAGATAACGTGACTTGATCGTATTTACACAAATTTAAGACAAGAATTTTGGGACGGAAGGAGTATTTGATAAGTCACCAAACAGTATTACAGCTAGCACCGGAAGCACGTAGTAGAAATAAACTTTATTCATCATGCAGATCAAAACGAACACAAGTCATAAGCCATGAAAGAACTCGCCAAGAAAGAAAGAATGAAAGAAAGAGATTAATAACAACAACAATAAAAATGACTAAACCGTCTACATACGTACTCTCCGTAGCATGCATGCATATGCAGACTTGTGGCTAGCACGTACGTCAACTAGCAAAACCAAACAAACAGCGTAACCGGACTGATCAAGCAGGAATATTGCCCCTCTCGCACCACTAATCCGAATGGCCGCATGCAGCCAACGCATGCGTGGGCAGCATGACACACCTTGCTGATCGCTTAGCACATGAATCCGGTGGGCGCTTTCTTGCCGCAGTGGTTGAGGATGACGCTGAGGTTGATGGGGAGGTTGAGCTGGACGATGTTGAGGACATTGGCCTTGATCACCGTGCAGAGGCACAGGGCCGCCTCGAGGTCGACGAGCCCATCCAGCAGCGGGCAGCACGGCAACGCGGTCGGCCTGCCCACCTGGACCTTGATCAGGTTCAGCGCGTTGACACACGCGCCCACCTTCAGCGCGTCGCGTGGGCACCTGCCGAGCGGGGCCGGGGTCGGGGTGGGCGTCGATGGAGTGGGCGTGGACGGGGTCGGGCAGTTTCCCCCGCACGCGCTTGCCAGGGAGAACACGACCAAGTTCACGGCGAGGAACAACGCGATTGATGCCTTGCCTGCCATTGCTGCCGAGTGATCACTAAGCACAGATCAAATGATCAAATAGCTGATCTGGAGCTCTGGACTGCTAAGTGCTTGTGATGCCCTAAGGGTGGTGCTTGAGTCTGGTCTTTATAGGGGCAAGATCGGTGCCATGCTGGTGAATTATTAGCGTGCTTGCCTTCTCTTGCTCGTGAACTTGCATGTGATCGACGGCAATTGGGAGTCTGATCTGGATCGGTTTGCTGAATAATATGGGCGTTATACCCAGAATATATGGACATACATTAGTAGTTAAACAATTTGGAATGGCACTAGTGACAAGATTGCTGCATTAGTGGATGCATGTTGACGCTTGTTCCTGCTCGGCGATTGATGTTATTCTTGAAGCTGGCTTAGTTTGAAAGTTGCATCTGTCGGTCACGGACGGGAGTACGTCTTTGCACAAAAATCAAACCAGAGCAATCATAAGAGGCAAGGCAACTTGTTTGAAGGCTTCCAAGGGACCAGCCATATTCTAACCTACAATAAACCGGTTGTTTTTTTAGAGAAGAGGCTCAAGGCAGGCCCTGCTTTGAATTAACAAAGTCATGCATCAACCGGCCAGGATTACACCCCATACCACTTACAAAGCAACAAAAGAAAATGAAAACGGCTAAGACGTGTTTGGTTGCCTGCATTAGGTCCAATCAGGACCGGCGCGGAAAAAATCCGGCCTGTTTGGTTGTCCACGTATACTATTGGGCCTGCATCACACGAACTTTAAAGCACCTCTGGGTCTGTCTCGCATGAAACACTCAGATTAGCAATTTCTCCAGAGCCAGGCCCGCTCGATGCACGTGGGCGGTGGGGACTGCACACGCGGAGCCACGCTCGAGAGTTGCTTCCCGAAGCGCCAACAGTTATTACCCTCACCACTTCCTCTCTCCTCTCCCCACTCTCACTCACGGTGGCAGTGGCGGCGGCGTTCAGCAGATCGAAGAAGAGCAAGGCGACCTCCGGCCCCTTCATCGACATCCACATCATCACCTTCGGCATGGCAATGGCGGTAAGCACTTTTTTCACCTCCTCGTGTACTCATTCGCATTCGATCCGCCTTTAGGTTCGATCCGCGTTATGCGAATGGGGAATCGAAGTAAATAGCCATAGGAGTGATCATAACATCGTTATGAGTTTGTAGTACCGATGGATTTGAGGTTACCGGTCAAGATTGAGTACAAAGGTAATGTGGATTGGGGGTAAATCTTACCCAGTAGTTCTAGATCTTAGCCTTTGCTACCCTGGAGGCATTTGGAGCGGTGGGTACCCTTGCCCTTGTTCTTCTCCTCGAGCTGCACCACCTCTCTCCTTCCGTGCCGGAGTCCAGATCGATTGACATGCTTCGGTGTCCTAGTTCCGGCGCCCTTACAACCATCGCCACCGCAACTTCTTATTCCACCTCCATCACCACCACTTCTTGTTCCTCCTCCACAGCCTCCACAGCCCCTGTCGTGAAGGACGCTGCGTCACGATGATGGTCATGAGGACACCTGTACTCTCTATACGTGGCCCACCTTGACCTCTGTCGGGCGTCACCGGAGTCGGCCTGATTCATGGCCCAACGAAAGATGTTGACTGACATAGTGCCCTTCACTGGGTCAGGAATCAGCGTCTTTAACTCCTCCAGCATCGCCTTCTTCAACACCGCGTCCGACTCTTTCTGCATGTCTGCCATGCTGGTGAAGATTGGAGCAGACTTCCATGGTGTTCTCGAGATTGGTGCGGTCACCGAGTGAGCACCCAAGGAATAAGGTCCTCCATCCAATGACCCAAGGGAAGGGGTTGGAGTTGATGCAGGAGTTCATGGCAGTAGATAGGAGGGAAAGTGTGAGATAGAGAGATGACTGAGTGAGATGGTGGGTAAATAGTGACCATGAGGATGGGTAAATAAAGGGGTTATGGACGATAGGTTTTAATGGCGATCAACCTCGAAACTTTGTGCTCTTCATAATGTGTGCTCTTCGTAATGCAGATCGACACAAACAACAAGGGCAAGGAGGTGATGTCGCCCATGGAGAAGGATAAGGAGGTGGTGCCACCCATGGAGGTTGGGTGACCACGCCTGAGGACATGGGCGCAGATGAGGACATGGTGTCGGAGGATCCCCCTAGCGGCAAGCACCATAACTACAGCCACTACCATGAGAAGGGAGGTCCAACCCACTTCTGCAAGGTGATCCTTGCCCCTCAGCTTGAGTGCATCCCGATGCCCCAGGAGTTCACCAAAAACTTCCCGGTGGTGCCGCAAGACTTCAAGCTCGGGACTAACACCGGCTGCTCATGGAGGGTGACTATCCGGCTGATGGACGGCAGGGTGACCCTCTATTAGGGTTGGGCCCCCTTTGCCGACGTCCATCAGATCAGGATTGGCTACATGGTGACGTTCAAGTTCCTCACCCCTGACACGCTCAAGGTCATCGTCTTCAACGACGAAGGCATTGAAGTGGTGACCAAGTGCGGCATGCATGATGACGCCTTCGCCATGAACGTCTAGGACTGCCCTTCCTATGCTCCAGCCGGTTTAGTTTCTTTCTTTTTGAACAACAGAAGGTGCACAAAACGCCAAACTTAACATTTAGCTCAGTAACAGCGTACACCATGAATTACAAATCCCTGGAACCGAAAATTGGAAAGAAGAGAAACTACATGACATGTTATATTCCTATGGGCTGAAGCAAAACTACATATTGTAGGTTCTTCAATCGATCTAAGAACCTGATGAGCTACACTGTAGGCAATACCATTGATTTCCCTAGAAATATGGAACACTTGAGAATGAAGATGAGAGGAGAAGCAGAAAAACTCAGCCAACACCTTCCTGATAGTCCAAGGGATAGTAGTCTCAGCTATCTTCCTGGTTGCCGCAGATGATGCTAATGAGAGACAGTCTATGAGGAAACTGGGCTGAAAATGTTTTGGCGCTTAGCCACCTAAGCCGCCAAGAGAAGAGCCAAAACTTCAGCTTGCAAAGGTGTATCTGTAATAATAGTAGAAGCCTAGATTTGTACATTGACTTCCATCGGGTCTTGTTTAAGTCTGACACTTTATTTAAACTGCGGATAGCTATGGTTTACAACTATCTTCTGTTGTGTGTGTATGATATTTTTTTGTTCACGCCGTTGTGTATTGGTAACCTTATCAACAAGCAGAAGAGGTTACCAGACAACAGCTATTGCATGGCACCAAACACTGTGTAGTTGCGAGAGCCGAGCAGCAACCAAATGTTATGCCAAAATTGATCCCCTAATGCGAGAGGCCTAAATGCGGGCAACCAAACAATGTGCAGATGTCGAATTTTTGCATGTTTTCCTCACCCAGACTCCATTGAGCCATGCTTGAGCTAGCTAGACCCGGCTCACAAAGCTACCAAACACGTCCTAGAAGATACAAGGTGCTATTCAAACACATCTTCCAAACAACAAGAATACATGCCTAGCCCTGAGGGAGGGACGAGAGGGGCGGCCGCCCCAGGCCACCGAATCCTGGGGGGGCAGGCTAGGTGTATGTGAGCGTGGTGGATAACCCATCCGAGATTCCATTTGTTTTAGATCGAGACACCATTAGAAGAGCTCTGAAAGCTGCATGTGTCTTCATGAAGAGATGATGATGGGTTGGATGGTGCTAAGTGTTGGGGAACTTTGCATAAAATTAAATTTTCCTACGTTCACCAAGATCAATCTATGAGTTCATCTAGCAACGAGAGAGAGGAGTGCATCTACATACCCTTGTAGATCGCGAGCGGAAGCGTTCAAGAGAACGGGGTTGAGGGAGTCGTACTCGTCGTGTTCCAAATCACCGGAGATCCTAGCGCCGAACGGACGGCACCTCCGCGTTCAACACACGTACGGTCAGCGTGACGTCTCCTCCTTCTTGATCCAGCAAGGGGGAAGGAGAGGTTGATGAAGATCCAGCAGCACGACGGCGTGGTGGTGGATGCAGCAGGGTTCCGGCAGGGCTTCGCCAAGCGACTACGGGAGGAGGAGGTGTAGCAAAGGGGGTAGGGAGGCGCTAGATGTTAAGGTGCGGCTGCCGTCCCACCCCCCCCCTCTTTATATAGGGACCCCAAGGGGGGGCTCCGGCCCTGGAGATTGGATCTCCCAAGTTGGGCGGCGGCCAGGGGGTAGAGTGCCCCCCAAGGCAAGTGGAGGCGCCCCCTCCCCTAGGGTTCCCATCCCTAGGCGCAAAGGGGGGCCCAGGGGGCGCACCAGCCCACCAGGGGCTGGTTCCCCTCCCACTTCAGCCCATGGGGCCCTCCGGGATGGGTGGCCCCACCCGATGGACCCCCGGGACCCTTCCGGTGGTCCCGATACAATAACTGTGACCCCCGAAACTTTCCCGATGGCCAAAACTCAACTTCCCATATATAATTCTTTACCTCCGGACCATTTCGGAACTCCTCGTGACGTCCAAGATCTCATCCGGGACTCCGAACAACTTTCGTTTTGCTGCATACTCATATTCATTCAACCCTAGCGTCACCGAACCTTAAGTGTGTAGACCCTACGGGTTCGAGAGACACGCAGACATGACCGAGACGGCTCTCCTGTCAATAAGAAACAGCGGGATCTGGATACCCATGTTGGCTCCCACATGCTCCTCGATGATCTCATCGGATGAACCACGATGTCGAGGATTTAAGCAACCCCGTATACAACTCCCTTTGTCAATCGGTACGTTACTTGCCCGAGATTCAATCGTCGGTATCCCAATACCTCATTCAATATCGTTACCGGCAAGTCACTTTACTCGTACCGTAATGCATGATCCCGTGACCAGACACTTGGTCACTTTGAGCTCATTATGATGATGCATTACCGAGTGGGCCCAGAGATACCTCTCTGTCATACGGAGTGACAAATCCCAGTCTCGATCCGTGTCAACCCAACAGACACTTTCAGAGATACCTGTAGTGCACCTTTATAGTCACCTAGTTTCGTTGTGACGTTTGGTACACCCAAAGCACTCCTACGATATCCGGGAGTTACACGATCTCATGGTCTAAGGAAAAGATACTTGACATTGGAAAAGCTCTAGCAAAACAAACTACACGATCTTGTGCTATGCTTAGGATTGGGTCTTGTCCATCACATCATTCTTCTAATGATGTGATCCCGTTATCAATGACATCCAATGTCCATAGTCAGGAAACCATGACTATCTGTTGATCAGCGAGCTAGTCAACTAGAGGCTCACTAGGGACATGTTGGTAATTCGCAAATAAACACACGTTAGGGTTGTCATTCAAAACTATTTTTTTGCAGGCCCACCCCTAAAAATGAAAAGCAACAATTAATTTCAGTGCATGTCACGGGTGAACATGCAACTAGTTCTGGTTGGGGTAAATTGTGTGTCCAAGATGGACACGCAACTGGGTTGGGGGCGGCGACAAGTTGCTTGTCAAGGGTGAACATTCAACTGGTTCAGTCCAGTCACAAGTTGTATGCCGAGGGTGGACATGTGATTGGGTTGGGTAGGGAAAGGTGTGTGTTGATGGTGGACATGCCATTGGATCTAGTCCGGAAAAACTGTGTGTCAAGGAAGCACATGTAACAGGACCGATAAAGGCAAGTTGCGTGTCTAGGGTGGACATGCAACTAGGTCAGGTCAGGGTCGAGGGAAAATTGATTGCCGTTGGTGGACATGCAACTGGGATGGGGCAAGTTGCGTGATGGAGGAGGGCAAGCAACTAGAGTTGGGTTGATGACAAGTTATGTGTCGATGGTGAACATGTAATTGGGTTTAAAAGGTTGCATTCACGATGAAAACAAAAATTTGTAGTCAGGGTAACACCTGAAGTTTTGTGTGTAGTACCAGACATGCAATTGCCCTTCAATAACACGAACTCTACAACCCGTACCTAACCATTCCCTTCCCTATTTATAGTAGTGTTAAAAGCATGCGATTGCAATCAGGTCCATCACTTGCACTTCTAAGTCGAGGGTGGACTTGCAACTAAGGCATAAAATAGGGCCAGACCCCGATTTAGCCCAACTACGAGTCGATTGTGGACTTGCAACCGCAAGACAAAATAATTTTTGGGCCCAGATGCAAGTCAAGGGTGGACTTGCAACTGGGGAAAAAGGGTCTAGCCGAGCAGCAAGTTGGGAGTGACTTTGCAACTAAGAAATAAGGGTCGGGTCCAAATTGAGCCCACTAGCGAGATGATGACAGATTTGCAACCGATGCAAAAAAAAGGTCAGGACCAATTGCAAATTGAGGATGGACTTGCAACTCACATAGAAAAACGGCCAGGGCCCAGTTGTACTTGAGAGTGAGTTTGCAACTATGGAAAAAATGGTTCGAACCTAGATCTAGCCCAATTGCGAGTCTATCGTGGACTTGCAACTGGGACAAAAAACGTTCGAGCCGAGTTGCAAGTCAAAGCCCTCGACTTGCAACTAACGCGGATAAAAAGGTTGAGCCCAAATCGAGCCCATTTGGTAATTATCGGTGGACTTGCAACTAGGATATAAAAACTTCGGAGCCCATTGCAAGCCAAGGGTGGACTTGCAACTAGGATTAAAAAAGAGTGAGGTTGCAACTGAAGGAAAAAAGGGCCGGGTCCAGTTGCAAGTTGAGGGTGACTTTGCATCTAAGGGAAAAACCAAGTTCACACCCATATCGAGTCGGATTGCGAGTCGATGGTGGACTTGCAATTGAGGCAAAAAAAATGTCAGACCTAGTTGCAAGTCGAGGGTGGACTTAAAACTAGGATTAAAAAAGTCAGGGCCCAGTTGGAAGTTGACTATGACTTTGCAACTAAGTAAAAAGTTATGTGTCAAGGCCAGATTGAGCCGAGTTGTAAGTTGATGGTGGACTTGCAACTGAGACAAAATAAGTTTGGTCCCTGTTGCGAGTCAGGTGCAGACATGCACCTGGGAAAAAGACTTTGGGCCTAGTTCGACTTGAGTGTGGACTTGCTACCGAGGTAGGAAAAAAGGCCAAGCCCAGATCGAGCCTAGTTGTGAGTCAATCGTGGACTTGCAACTAGGACAAAAAAACTTCGGGTACCATTGCGGGGCAATGGTGGACTTTCAACTTGGACAAAAAGAGTGACCTAGCAACTAATAAAGGCAAAAAAACGGTCATGCCAAGTTGCAAGTTGAGGGTGACTTTACAACTAAAGGCGAAAAAGGGTCGGGCCCCAGATCGAGCCTAGTTGCAAGTTGATGGTGGACTTGCAACTGCTAAAAAACTTAAGGTCCAGTTTGACTAGAAAGTGGAATTGCTACTAAGGTAGGAAAAAAGGCCAAACCTAGATCAAGGGTGGACTTGCACATTAGGAAGGAAAAAATTCAGGTCCAAATCAAGTCGACCGTGTTTCACGATGGGCATGCCTATTTCTCGCTTTAAGCGAGCCAGGGGTAGCTCTCGCGTCGGGGCAGCCCTAGATGGGTCGGCCCAGCAGCGCGGGAGGCCAACCGCCTGAGTGTTTTTTTTTCTGTTTTATGTTCTCATTTTTTGCTTTATTTTCTTATTTTTCTTTATATTTTGAAAATATTCCACACACACACACACACACACACACACACACACGTATGTATAAACACTCTTTAAAACACATTTGGAAAAATGTTTAATAAGTATTAAAAAATATTGAACAAGAATTTGAATAACGTTGAACAGGTATTTGAAAATGTTGAATAAGTACTAAAAATGTTGAACAAGCGTTTGAAAAAAGTCGAATAATTATTAAAATATGTCAAACGAGTGTATGGAAAATGTTGAACGAGTATTTCAAAATGTTCAATAAGTATTAAAAATGTTGAGCAAGTATTTGAAAAATATTGAAATAAGTATTAAAAACTGTCGAACAAGTATTTCAAAAATATTGAAAAAATATTTGAAAAAGCATTCGGACAATGTTGAATGTGTGTACAAAAAAATGTTGATCACTTATTAAAAAATTGTTTTTGACATATACAAAAATGTAGAGTTAGAACAAAATCAAACATATGGGGAAAAAACAAAAAATAAAGAAGAAGAAAGAAAACCAAAAAAATGGATAAGAAAAAGAAAACCAAACAAAAAATTGTAGTAGGAAAACAACAAAGAAAAATGAAGAAAACCCTATCAAAATAAAAAGAAAAAACAGAAAGAATAAAACCCCGTAAAAACAATTGGAAAAACCAGATCCATCCGCTACAAGTACAAAACGCGCCACTAACTTACGTGTGCAAAGGCATTGGCGCTGTAGCTAGCATCGCGAGCTCTCTCCCTAGCATCGTTCGGACGCTGCAGAAAATGGGCCGGCCCAACAAGTCTACAACCTTTAGCGAGACATCCTCCCGCGATCGCTTAATGCGATAAATAGCATTCGCATTTCATGATGGGCATACAACTTGACACAGACATTTAGAAAAACTGAGATGTCAGTCTAATTTGACTATATTGTCAAATGCACGCACACATGTTAGTTGCATGTGCTGACACAACAATGGATTAATGGAGGAAGTGAGAAAAGCAAGTGACAGACCTTTAATGATGAGAGAATTCCTTATTTAAATTTTGCTTCCCTTTTTGGTCCCCAATTTTTTTTCTTTCCTTTTTGACACTCAAACTTTATTTTATTTCCTATGTGACGCTTCCATCAATTTTGGCTAGTAACGGTGTTAAGTCTGAAGTAAAAAGACTGTTTTACCTCTAGTGTAGTATGTGACCAGATTATTTACATGCAAACACAGAGGTAATGCGATATACATTTTGTCATTGCTGGATAAATAAACAAAAACAGTACTATATGTCTAATCATAAAAAAATATTGCTGGGGAAGAACAATGATAATTATATTATGAGTGAAACATTGACGACAGGTTTCAACATGGTAATGGGTACCCGCAACCCGCGAACACGACGGGTAAAAACCCTATTAGGGTAAGGGTTTGGAAAAAATAAATACCCATAAGTTTATAAATGGGAAAAAATTGTACCCATCGGGTAAGCCGGGTATGGGTACGGGAAGGCAATACCCATACCCGTGTACCCGCATACCCGCGTACAAAAATGCAAGCGCTAGCCTCAACCCAAGATCCCCTCCCCTTATCCTTGTGCATGATATTGTTTAAATGTGTTGGTCTTGTTTTGTAAACTCATGATTTTGCATCTGATTTTATTGGTTATTATAGTATTCTTCATTTGATTTCGAAGTAAGAGATGCATAAGTAACTTCCACAAAAAAATTATAGAAAATTGTGTCCCTCTAATTTGTCTTGTCATTGGAAAAAGGAAGAAAGAACATATGTTAATGTTTCTCTAAGTTCACTTATAGGCTACTCATCCATGAATGCAGTTCGATATTGTTTAGGGCCATTTAGTTCATGCTTATCACTATCTAATTTTATAAATTAATATAATTTTTTATTCCATCGCACAACAAATCGTGATATGTATGTGCTCAAATGCTAAAATGTGGTATATATGTGTTGAAATTTTGAAGTGTACATGCTGAAATTTTGTGTATATATGCGGAAATGCTAAAAATACATGGTGAAATGTGAATTAGGAAAGATGGCTAAGATGGGTACTTTTACCTGCGGGTATTATCCGCACCCGACCGGTACGGGTATGAAAACAATTTGAAACCCGAGGTGCGGGTACATGTTTGGGCTAAATATATTGAGACGGGTAAGGGTTTGGGCGACCATTACCCGCACTCGAACCCGGCGGATGCCATGTTGAAACAAGTTCTTTACTTGTGGGATAAAAAGAACAATGACGACAGATCCAATCGATTAAGAGCTAGCTTCTACCGGTGGTGTAAGGTGCTAGACAAGTGTGCACAATTCCAGGCAAAATCAATCCAGCTGCTAGTTTCCTTGCTTCTTGTGCTTGCTTTTCACGTAGTGTGTTGGCTCCTCTGAAGCACCCCAGGATCTATCAGCGTGTCTGCGTACCGATACGCCGATGCATCCCATACGTACGGCATGTAATGTGATATATACTATAAGGAGACGCGCGCTTTGCCGCGCCATTTTTTTTTTTTTGTCGTTGTAAGAATATGGTTCTATAGACAATCCATCTAATTTATTGAACAATGCGTCATATCTTAAGCTTTCAGTGTGCCTTTTTCAGAAGAAAAAAATCGCATATATAACATGATGCTACAGGAAACTCCCTTGGATTATGATTATAGTTCTTACCAAACTCTACTTCCCTCTTGCAACATATTAATTATACTTAGGATCATGATGAAACATATTGCAAAACCATTATTTCCGACAACTCTCCGAAGCTCTACCAATCCATGAATCATGCATGCCATCCCAAAAGAGAAGCTTCAACCATATGTTACCAGGAAATAATATGAGTTTTCTTCAAATAGAAAACTGGTATCCTACAAAGGAAAAAAAATAGCTAAGTATTTCAATATGTTTTGTCTTCATTTTCTTACATAGCACATAGGAGATTGTAAGATAATGATAGCATACTGCCATAAATCAATGAATCCATCATTTATTTGAAGGCCAAAATACCAAAATGGAGGACATACACAAGGAGACTATCTTACTGCCATCATCAAGATATTCCTCTCACCTAAAATTTGTCTATATGCCAATTTTGTTATAACTAATACAGTCCTAAGCTTTGCGGCGGGACTGGATTGGTAATCCTCTGCTTCATCTTCAATCAAATGGCTGATGATATTAACAGTAATTGACTAAAATGTGCCACTAAGCTGTATAAATTTGTGGAAATTAGTCATATTCATTATAATGCCTATGTTTATAACATCTAGAAAACAAAAACCATTTCCAAGATGACCCTTGTATACACCTAGAGAACTTCACTACTAGAAAAAAGGCTATAGATGGGATGGGCACTAATGGCGCACCAGTCAGGTGGTGCGCCACTACTATATACTAATGGCGCACCATTTGGTGATGCGCCATTAGTGTGGAAGACACTAATGGCGCACCAGACACAAGGTGCGCCACTAGTAATAATTTTTTTTACCCATTTTTCCATACATACTAATGGCGCATCCGAGCGAAGTGCGCCATTACTAGTTCTAACTAGTAATGGCGCACCAGCCACAGAGTGCGCACCATCTGCAGGTGCGCCATTAGTAGCCAGGGTTACTAATGGCGCATGTGCAGGTGGTGCGCCATTAGTAACCTGAGACCCCAACAAGATATTTTGGACAGCCACACCTACCCACTCACTTTCCCCACTTCATTCCTTCCACCTCCTTCTCCAAACTTTCGGCTGCCTCCTCCTCCTCACCTCATCTGCACCATAGATTCATCAAAATTAAGTGGTGAAATTACCTTTTTTGATAGGTAAGTAAGGGGAAAGCTATCTTCATGTTGTAGATCTACTTTTTTTTCTCCCTAGCTTGCTCCAACAACGTGCACATGCACTTTTTTTGGCCTAGCTAGATCTATGTATGTTTGTGGTGTTGCATATGTTTGTGGTGTTGCATATATGTTTGTGTTTGTAGGTACCGGTATTTGAAATGCGATAGTTGCCAATATTTTGCCGGAATGTTGATTCATTTCCGTTTCGGCGAGAATTTTGGCACTATGCATTCTTTTTGGTCCTATTTTTAGGGAAGGTCATGCCAATTTTTTTCTTGGTTCTAAAATATCGTTTTGCTCTACCCCGTAGGCGACCATGGTCCGCACGATGACCAAAGGCATCGTGAATAGGTTTTTGAGCTCCGCGAAGGCCGAGATGCTTCAAAAGAACGAGACGGAGATAAGATGTCCATGTGAAGATGCAAGCTGAAGAGCCTTATTGCGTATCCGGATTCTGGGCAG
The DNA here is from genome assembly GCF_002162155.2 of Triticum dicoccoides. Classification (NCBI taxonomy): domain Eukaryota; kingdom Viridiplantae; phylum Streptophyta; class Magnoliopsida; order Poales; family Poaceae; genus Triticum; species Triticum dicoccoides. The sequence goes on from NC_041383.1 coordinate 632,188,348, forward strand.
GTGCGGGACCACCTACTCTTGCGTGGTTTCATGGATGGCTATCGGTGGCAAGGTGATGAAGATGACTATGAAGTCGTCCATGGGGGTTGGGCAAGAAATGAGGAAGGGCAACAAGACAACCACCGCGGCGAGGGCAGGCGAGAAGACAAAGAATCTCCAGGACATGATCACGACGGTGATGATGTACACAGTCATCATGTAGAAGATGTCGTACATGATGATGAGGAAGATCAAGACGAAGGGCATGATCATGAAGATGAAGATGTCGGAGAAGACGACGATGGAGGCTGGGTACAGGACCCTCATATTCAAGAGCTGCTTCTCAAGCAGACGGATAACACAAGAGCTGCCGCCCGAGAGAAAGCCAAGCTGGATCAACTGGAGATAGACGCGGTTACTCCATTGTATGAAGGATGCAGGCCCGAGGATAACCGCCTGAAAGTAACGCTCATGGCTCTGGAGATGAAGGTAAAACACAAAATGACCGACGCATGCTTCGACGAGAACATGTCATTCTGGCACGAACGTCTTCCCAAGGGGAACAAGTGCCCGACCAGTTTCGAGTAGGCGAAGAAAATCGTGTGTCCTCTGGATTTACCGCACGTGAAATACCATGTGTGCATGAACAATTGCATCATTTATCGGGACGAGTACGCGGAGTCTACCATATGTCTTGTGTGCGGCGTCACTCGATAAAAGAAGAGGAAGAAAGCTCCTCAAAAAATCGGTGTGGTACTTTCCGATCACTCCTCGTCTGCACCGATGGAGTCAATCTGTTTGGCAGCCAGAGAAGCACACATAGCACCTGGCCTGTGTTTGTGTGGATGTACAACCTTCCCCCCTGGTTGTGCATGAAGAGGAAGTACATTCACATGAGTATGCTAATTGAAGGGCCGAAACAACCAGGGAACGACATCAATCTGTATCTAGGCCTGCTGAAGGAGGAGCTAGACACGCTGTGGAAAATGCCAGCCAATACGTGGGACGCCGCAGAGAAAGAATATTTCCCTATGAGAGCCGCACTGCTCACGACGGTGCACCACTATCTTGGTTACGGATATCTCGCGGGGTAGGTAGTCCACGGATTTTCTGGATGCGTAAGGTGCATGGATGACACAATGTATCGCCAGCTAGATAGAGATTCTGGGTCTTTGAAAACCGTGTTCAAGGGACATCAAAGGTGGCTTCGCGACGATGACCCGTGGAGGAAACGCAAGGATCTGTTCGATGGTGAAACCGAACCCCGAAAACGCCCGCGTACGAGGAGCGGCGAGGAAATAGACGAGCTGTTGAAAAATTGGAAATATTGCCCACTGCCGGGAAAGAAGCAAAAGGCGCCAGAGCCGGGAAAGAAGCGAAAGGCGCTAGAGCCTCTACTGAAGGTATGGAAAACGAGGTCTGTTTTCTGGGACTTGCCGTACTGGAAGATCCACCATGTGCCTCACAGCCTTGATGCCATGCATATCATGAAGAACGTGTGCAAGAGTCTGCTTGGTCCCCTGCTCAACATGCTAGAGAGGACCAAAGATGGGCTGAAAGCAAGGGCAGACTTGAAATCAATGGGCATCAGGGAGGAGCTTCACGCTAATGATCATGATGAGGATGATGAGGCGAAGCAGGACACGGAAAGTCGTCGCAAAGGCAAAAAGGCTAAGAAGATCAGAAATGACTACCCTCCCGCGTGCTTCACTCTAAGTCAGGAGGAGATTGAGTAGTTTTTCACCTGCCTCGTAGGAGTAAAACTTCCTTATGGTTACGCCGGGAAGATAAGCAGATACTTAGACCCAGCGAAGCAGAAGTTCAGCGGGATGAAGTCTCACGACTGTCACGTGCTGATGACGCAGATACTTCCAGTTGCAATCCGTGGGATCATGGACGCGCACGTCCATGAAACACTATTTGGCCTATGCAACTTTTTCAACGTCATCTCTCGGAAGTCGGTTGGCGTGAGGCAACTCAGAAGGCTACAGGAAGAGATCGTGGTGATACTATGCGAGCTTGAGATGTACTTCCCGCCTGCATTCTTCGACGTTATGGTGCATCTGCTGGTCCATATCGTGGAGAATATCATCCAACTCGGGCCGACGTTCCTGCACAGCATGATGCCGTTCGAAAGGATGAATGGTGTCATCAAAGGATACGTTCGCAACATGTCACGTCCAGAGGGAAGCATAGCCAGGGGCTTTCTGACCGAAGAGTGCATCTCCTACTGCACGAATTATCTAGGCATCGAGAACCCCGTTGGTCTGCCTGTCAACAGGCACCTCGGCAGGCTCGCTGGATGGGCTCACCGTGAGGGTCGCCGCGAAATGCATGTCGACTTCGAGGGTCGACTCGCCGACTTTGAAAGAGCAAACCTAGTCGTGCTACAATACATAGACGTGGTCAATCCTTAGGTGGTAGAGCACAAAACCTTTATTAAGAAGACGTACAATGACCGAGGCCAATAGAGGACGGACGGAGATATAATCAAAGAGCACAACTCATGTTTCACGCGTTGGTTCAAGTAGAAGCTTCTGTCATACCCTTTACATGAGGATTCTTCCGCGGAAGAACAACTCATATTCGCCTTGTTACAGGGCGCCGAGCACAACCTGATGACCTATGAGGCATACGATATCAACGGCTACACATTCTACACCGAGAACAAGGACATGAAGAGCGATGGTTATCAGAACTCCGGGGTAACGATGGAATCCTACACCGGTAACGACAAGGACAGATACTACAGAAGGATCGAGGAGATCTGGGAGCTAAGCTACGCTGGAGAGAAGGTCCCGATGTTCCGTGTCAGATGGGCCAAGAGCGTCCTAAAAGAAGACTGGTATTTCACCACCATAGTTACACCCGAAGCCAAATCCAAGACCGCGGGCGCAAACGTCACGCGAAAAATGAGCCATGGGTACTGGCTTCCCAAGTGGACCAATGCTTCTTCGTTACCGACCCATCAAAGCCCAGTCGTGTTGTAGTGAGGAGAGGCAAAAGGAAGATCATCGGAATGGATGGAGTAGCCAAGGAGCAAGACTTCGACAAGTACGGCGACCCGAAGATCGAACATGACGACGACGATGAAGTAGCAGCACACACCACAAGAAGAAGCAGGACCACCCTACCTAAAGGACGTCCATTCCACAGAAGAACTCCATTTGCGAAAAAGAAGGGCAAGAAGATTGTGAACAGATAGCTAGCTAAGATCGATTGTATTTAAATCATAGTCTTCATTTCTCGATTGTATTTCATGGGCACTTTTTGATATCATGAATATTTTTAAATTTCATGGGCACTTTTTGAATTCATGAGGACACTCGATCTCGACCCCCCTCCATCTTGATCCCCCTCCATATCGATCCCACCCGCACCCTCCCCCGCTAGCTCCACCGCCGCCGATGACCCACCGCAACCCTCCCCCGCTCCACCGCCGCCG
>NC_041383.1:632191810-632204802 GCF_002162155.2 Triticum dicoccoides
GCCCTGCTCCACCGCCGCCGCCGTTGATATTTTCAAGTAACAAAATTGATGATATTTTTTAAAAAATTATTACTGTTTTTATAAAAAATTATTACTGTTTCATATTCATATTCATTTTCTAAAAAAAAGTGTAGACTACAATTGTTGTTAAACAATAATTATTACTCTTTTTATAAAAAAATATTTTTGTTTCATATTCATATTCATTTTAAAAAAAACATACTAATGGCGCACCGATGGGGGTGCACCATTGCTATCTAAAAAAAGATTTCTAATGGTGCACCGACGGGGGGTGCGCCATTGCTATTATAAAAAAAGATTTCTAATGGCGCACCGAGGGGTGGTGCGCCATTAGTAAGCTTTCCCCTAGCTATCCTCCCTCTCCCTCGCCAGATCCCCTTCGACCCTCTCTCCCTCGCCACCAGATCCCCCCGCGCGCTGCCTCGACCCACGCCGCCGCCGCCCCGACCCTCGCCGGACTCCACCCCCGCCGCCCCCCGCGCCCCCGCGCCCCACCCTCGCCGCCCCGACCCTCGCCATCTTCGTCTTCATCTACGCCTTCTTCCCCCTTCGACCACCGCGGCCTCACCGTTGAACCGTCCCCGACCACGCCGTCCCCGACCATGCCGTCTACTCCTCTGCGACCGCTGTGAGATGCTCTTCAGTTTCCCCTCCTCCCCTTGGTCGTTTGGTTCCCGTAGTGTCACCCCTGTGATTTTGCCGCAACACTATCCGCCATGGTCGGGCCTTGCTCCACGATCGGCTGCACCGTGCTGCCCACTGCTTGACCTCGCCTCCGGCTGTCACCCGGCCGCACCAGACCGCGCTCACCCCGCCCCTGTCCATTCCCTGGTCGCGGGCCCGCGCCCTGGCCTGCAGCCGTCCGCTCCTAATGGCGGCGCTGCAGCCTGCAACTGCTGCTATGGTCTACACGGCTGCAGCCCATCTCGCCCGGGGCCGCATCTGGCCGTGCGCGTTGTCGCCTGGCCGCGCCCTGTTCCGCCACTGCTCACTGCTTCTGCTGTCGCTAGCTGCTACTGCTCTTAGTCATTGTTTGCTACTGCCGGCCGCTGATGCTGATGCTAAGCTACTGCCGCTGCTTTTTTCTGCTAATTGTTGTCGCTTGTAGTAGTTGCGTTGGTGTTGCTGCCGCATACAGGCCGACCCTTAGGTTAGTTAGCTATAGTTTAGGATAATTGGCTTAGGTGGTTAGGCTAATTAGTGGTCATCAGATTTAGTGTATATGACATGTGGAACCTACTGTTAGATAAATTAGATTAAAAATATCTAAGCCTATGACATATGGGTCACACCTCTCCTTTTGACTAGTCAAATTAACTTGGCCAACTCGAATTAAAAGTAATTTAGAGAAACTAGAATCTTGTTTAAATCTTTGAAAAATCCTTTTATTCTTTAGTGATTATCTAGTTTTGTTCTAGATAACGATTAAATGTGGCTGATTATCCTCTCAATTCGGTCACTTGCTCGTTTCAGTTTAATGATTGCATTATAGTCCACTTTTTCAGTAAAATGTTCTGTTGCAATTCATTCCATTAGTTTGGTGCTGAAATGATCTATCGTAATTCCTTCTTTCTGTTGCATTGTTTGGAATTGTATCTCACTTTAGCTGCTAAACTATCTGGAATTAATGCTTCATATGATGTTCAATTTTTGCATAAGTTGAAGAAACAATAGTTGGGCTCTGGTCCAAATGATGTTTAACATGAATTTAACTAAACAGGAATTTTATGTTGTTGCTGCTGAAGATGAGTAGTTGTAGGAAGATGATGCATAGTAGTTTTATGTTGTTGTAGTAGTTGTCGGATGTTATTGTAGTTGAAGTTGCAGGAGTAGATAGTGGAGTACTGCCAATTTACTGTTAGTAAAGATGTTGAACACACAGTTGTTGTTTACTCTAGTGATAGGAGTAGTAGTGGTGGCCATCTAGTTGGACTACTACTGCTAGGACTTGCTCCAGATTTTAGGATTTCTTTTCTTTTAGGATTTATTTTCTTCTAGGATTAGATTTTTATTATTTTTCTGTTGTGATTGTTTTTGAGCTCTTTCTTTTTCATTTCCTACTATCCTTATCCTAATTATCTTAAATTGTTATGATGTGTGTAACAGGATTAGATCTTGGATTTGCTAGTGGACTTTGGGAGTTTCTTAGCCAGCTTGGTGATTCCATATTTTTCACTATTTCAGCAAGTCTTTTGTAAGCATTAAACTTTCAGCACTACATTTTTATTTTATGTGTACATCTGTTTGCTTCCAATTGCTATATATGAATTGTTGTTACTAAAAATGATGAAGCTCCTGTCAATTGCTATATATATGTATTGATACAGTTCAGATTTGATTAGTTCCATAAATTTGTATGACCAAATATATATTTCAGATTTGTATAGTTTCAGAGATTTGTATGACCAAAGATACAGTTCAGATTTGAATTGTTTCAGAAATTTGTATGACCAGAGATACAGTTCAGATTTGAATTGTTTCAGAAATTGGTATGACCAAAGATGCTATTGTATATAAATGGGCTGCTGTAGAACTGTTATTCATCTTTGCAGTGCTGTTGTATAGAAATATGCTGAATTTTCTGCTCTGATTGTTGCTCAAAGAAATTTAGCAAAAAAATGGGGTCCTGGGAGACGCCGCTGCTGCTTGAGGCCCTTGAGAGGCCCTTCGTGTCGTGATGATTTTGCAGGTACCCCGAGAGGCCCTTGAGTTTGCCGGAATGTCGATTAACTTCCGTTCCGGCAAATTCGGGTACTCCATATGTCCTATTTTCAGCAAAGGTCATGCTGAATTTTTCCGTGAATTTTAGCATGACTTTGCTAAAAATCGGACATATGGGGTACTTGCTACTAATGCATGGGTCGGGGTATCTTAGTACTTAATTAAGTAGGATCAACTGCCCCTTTATTCTTGCTGCATTAAACCATAGGTGGCAATAGAGCCAAGTGATTAGGCCCAACTTAGAATTCTCCTCAGCATCGCCCTAGATGATAAACCCAACATAGGTGGCAATAGAGCCAAGTGATTAGTGCCAAGTGATTAGGCCAAACCTAGGGTGCCTCGGCATCGATAAACCCTAAATGATGAAAACTTAACTTAGCATTTAGGGTGCCTCGGCGTCGACAAACCCTAACTGATGAAACCTTGGCTTTTAGGGTGCCTCGGTGTCGATGAGAACCTAAATGATGTACGCTTAGGCTTTTAGGGTGCCTCGGCGTCGACAAACCCTAAATGATAAAAGCTTAGCTTTTAGGATGCCTCGGTGTCGACAAACCCTAAATGATGAGACCATGATCTTGTTCCTTGACAATAACCAACTTTTTGACCAAACTTTTTTCCTATTTAGAGCGAAACATGGCCCAAAACGATGAGGCCGGCGGTTCGGGCGGCAAGCAATTCTGGGAGCTGTCCCAGGAGTTGGAGAAAGAACATCACCGCTATGAGGACGCCGCGGAAGACACCGATCCTAACTACACAACACCTAGTGGCGTCCAGGATGACACCACTGATGGCGCCGCCGAGGATGCCACCACTGATGATGGCGGCGCACACACAGATGGCAGCTAACCAAAGAGGCAACGGAAGGACCGGTGCCCGAGCGTGCTCGGCACCGTCAGGGAGGAATTTACTAAAGTGGACTCCGACGGGAATCCGACGGCGCCCAAACAAGTAGTCAAGGGGTACTCGGTTCAGCTCGGGTGCATTCTTCGGAGCACCGTCTCGATCAACACCGAGAACCTAAGGCATAAGGACCACGGGAATTTGCGCAGCCTCCTCTTCACGAAGCTGCATGAACGATACAAGTTCCCCGCTGAGTTTGCAAACACATGCCTCTCAGGGAATAAAGTGAACAGTACCGCCCTCACGAGGATGAGCACGGCCCTGTCTACTTGGAGAAGCACGATGAAGGCAATGATTGACAAAGGTGGTAGTTATGACAAGATCAAGGCGAAATATCCTTTGATGAGCGAAGATGAGTACAAGGAGTTCAAGATCAAGTGCGAGAGCAGCGCAACCTCCGAATCAAGTCAGTGGGGGAAAGAAATGCGGAAGTTGAACTTAGGGGTCCACCAACTCGGTCCCGGCGGTTACAGAGTGGCGGAGCCTATATGGGACAAGGAGGACGCGGAGCGTGCCGAGCAAGGCCTACCGCCCCGCTTCGAGAAATATCGTGACAAGCAGACCAGGAACTTTCTCAGGGCCCGATACAAGGAGGACCCGGTAACAAAGGAGCTTACCACAGATCCGAAGATCAAGGCGCTCGAGCTTGTTCTGGTAAGGAATACACCCCCGCGTAATTAGCTCCATATGGTTGCACTCTAATTAATCCCCAATATTTCTAAATGGTTGACATTCTTTCCGCAGGACACTGAAAGCAGTAGCCCGGGGTCGTCTCAGAGCTCCCCTTTCGACACCCCTTTAAATAGGGCGTTCAACGTAATGAAAAACAAGGATAAGCTCAGTAAGCCAACGTCAGCTGGTCGTGTGGCCGGCAAAGGCTTGTCCACAAAATGGTCTTTATATTATACCACTGGTGGGCGAAAGGAGAAAAAGACCAGCTCGGAAAGCCAGTCGCGCGAGGTTGAAGCACTCAAGGCACAAGTGGCGCGGGTTCCGGAGCTTGTCCAAGAGCAAGTGGAACAACAACTGGGAACGAAGCTCAACGCCATGGTGCCTACGTTGATTCATGGGCTGACGACGTGGATTGCGGGCGGCCAACATGGGCCTCCCCCGGTTCCCAGCTTCACGGCCAGCAACTCGCACAGCGCATAGGCGGCGCCATTGGTGTCTCCGGCGGAGGTGGTATTCGTGTCTCCGGCGCCGGCACGAGCATTGGAGCTTAATGCACCCAGGTGTACGCTGGCCGGCACCTCGCCAGCAAGCGGCCCCTCCGTCAGTTGAAATCCCGCCGTTGGCGGTGCCTCGACATTAGCCGAGCTCGACGGCATCACGGTAACTAAGCCTCTCGGCCGATGACTTCATCTCCTTGCCTTTGACTGGGCATCCCTGACGCCCTACATGTTTTCGTAGGGCACCGCCGACGTTCCTTGCACTCTTCTGCACTTCGTGGGCGGCAAGTTGGTCGATGTCGCCAAGGGCAGAATCATTCAACCGGGCAACCCCATGTTCCACGGTAATCCGATGCCACCCATAGTGTATAGGGTTGAAGTGGTTCGAGTGCTGCCAGGCTGCGACGAGCTGTTACCTCCGATTCGACCCGCTGGGGCCGACGAAGAAGATGAGATGACCCTCAGCGCCTGTGTAAACTGGCCCCTGCTTTGGCCGAAGAGCCAGATTCGTTTGGGGGCGGGGGACACCACCCCACAGACAAGACAACCAGTCATGCCGGCGCCAAGCCATGGCAAGAACGCCCCGCAACGCTACCCGACCTGCCGGACATCCCTATGTCGGACATCCCTATGGCACAGGATCCGGACATCCCTATGACACAGGATCCGGACGATGACGACAACGACGACGGTACATTTACCAAAGTCGATAAGTACTTTGCCGAACATGGGTACGCTGATGAGTTCTGCGGGCCTCTTTCTCAAGAACCCAACCAAGACGACCGCGATCTAGCTGGTACGGCGGAGAAATCCAATTGCAACAGGCGTCGTCTGGCGTTCAGTTCTCAGGAGACGCCTCCAGCTCTCGCCTTCACCGAGCCTCAGATAGCTGAGGTGCGAAATATTATCAGCCCCAACACGCTCAAGAAGGCGGTCTGTGAGCATAACTCGGTCCCATTACAGGAGATCAAGAAGAAGGGACGGAAACGAAAGACTAACAAGGGCGCCGGTGCGAGCCAGCCGGCACCGAGTTTGATCCGTGCTCAGGACGGGCCACCTTCACCTAAGGATATTTCGAGGAGGGTGCACGTGGCGGGTAGGGCGATGCTACCGCCAAATATGCTCAATGCTGCAACCGGTGCTATGCGGAGTCTGCACAACAGTGTTCTTTCTTTGGAGAAGCGGCGTCTCAGAGAGAATGATGTGGCATACCCGGTTTTCGTGGCCAAGGTGCCAGAGGGCAAGGGCTTTGTGGATGGCGACATCAAGGGTACGATCCTCCTGCGGTTTGATGACATCTTTGCTATGTTTAACCTTCACCCGCTGCACTACACCTTCGTTTGGTTGTTTTCGCTGAGTATGGAGATGCGGATCATTAGAGACAAGACCCCGGACATCGTGATAGTCGACCCCTTCTATATGCGTGCCAAGCACTTGAGCAGCGCTGGGGACCGCCAAGTTGCGAGTTCACACCTCGAAGGCGTCATTCTGGCAATTCCAGATAAGGATAACTTCCTTGTGGCTTACTTCCCGAGTAAGTCATCCCTTAACCGCCCCGTAACATATGATTTCTTAGATTTCGATCGTTCTTTTTTCTCTAACATTCTGTGTTCTGTGCAGTGACACACATTGCACACTCATCCTCTTAAGCCCGAAATATTCCATGGCCACGTATTTCGACCCGAACCGTAACTCCAAGATAGACTACACAAATGTCAAGAAAGTTTTTGATGATGTTCTCCCCGGCTACGCCAAATCTGGAGGCACCTTCACCAGGGCAGTTCGTAAGTACGGCAAGCACATGTTCTCACACAATACGAAGTTCTGCTGTGTCAAGCAGCCGCCTGGCGGTCAGAAGGATGCCTACTATGCCCTCCATCACATGCGGGCGATCGTAAGGGACCATCATCACCTTCTGCTACCAGATAATCTCAAAGATTGGGCCGCGAGCTTGTCGGCAATCCAGGACGCGGACCTCAGACAAGAATTCTTTCGCATCCAGTCGGAGTTTGCGGACATCATCCATCAAGATGTCCTTCATACCTCGGGGCAGTTCTTCCTCAGATATCAACCGTCCAACCGTGAGATAGATGGAACGCTACAAATGCAGGGTGACGACGACCGCGATTTCATGACCATCACGACAGACGGCAGCTTCATCCACGCTCCTGTCCGATGAGTCGAGTCGAAAGTAGTGATATGTAGTTCTGAAACATTGATTGGCTCATGTTGTAATTAAACTTTAATGAATTGGTATGTCTCTTTGGTTTGGACAGTCGTTCAACTTAGATGTAATTGATGCTATTTATTAGTAGGACCATGAATCGTGCTATTAATGTCCTGCTTTTCTCTTCCGATCCTTTTGTTGCATACTTACATATTGCTTATGTATTGTCTGTTGTTTGGCTTGTGCATAGAGATGTCGCCGTATGTCGTGTACAAGGGTAAGGTTCCCGAAGTCTACGGCGACTGGGAGGAGTGTCGGAGACAGGTTCACCGTTTCAGCGGTAACAGTTACAAAGGGTACACCACTAGGACGGAGGCCGAATCTAGATACGCCCGCTATCTAGCAGGAGAGAGGAGGGAGCGTTGGAGGAACCGGATAAAGACCAGTTTGATCGTGATGATGCTCATCGTGATGAACGCAGCTCTCTTCTATGTGATGGTAGTTTAGATGATCGATATCGACTTGTAATGTGAAGACAAACTCGATACTCGCGGTCTTGAGACTTGTAATGTTTTATCTTTGTTCGGTCTTTTGAATTCGGAGACTAATATGATGAATTGTATTCGGAGACTAATCTTCTATTGTATTCGATGAATCTGCTGTTGCTGTGTGCTGCTATCTATATTTTGTCCAATAATATATTTTGTAACATGTGCAAAAATCAAAAAAGTAAAAAAAAATCAAATATTCATACTAATGGCGCATCACCTCAAGGTGCGCCATTAGTATGTCAAAGGATACTAATGGCGCATCACGACAGAGTGCGCCATTAGTATGACAAAACACATGGTTACGTATGGCCCCCCGGAAGACATACTAATGGCGCACTGTGTGGTGCGTCATTAGTAAAAAATACTAGTGCGTGATACTAATGACGCACCGGTAATGCGCCATTAGTAGGCAAAACCGGTGCGCCATTAGTAGGCCTTTTCCTAGTAGTGCTTGTTTAGCGAAGAAATTTAGTATTCACCTCTAAGCGTGTTATCGGAATATCTCTTCCTTATCAAAGAATATTAAAAAAGCATCAGCAGACTGAACTGATGTAATAGCAAAAAGAAAGGAAGAGTGGCTCCATGTGCAGCTTTGCTAGGAGATGTCAATTGGTATTGCATTACGGCAATGTGATACTACTAAAAGAACCATAACTTAGACCGATCGCAGCACTTAATTAACTATAAAGCATTGCTATTCATGTTAATTTGGGAGTTATAGAAGAGAAATAGGAAGAGGTTATATCTCAAATGAAATGTCGGCATATATGTTTCAAAACTTGTGTATTGATGGAATTCTAATTTGGTCTAAAGTAATTCACATGAAACACACTCATAAAAAATGAAGAGTGATTATTTGATTTCCTACTTCACAGTAAATTTACGGCTAATTCTCACAGTAAATTTTCATGATGACAAAAAAATACATACCCCTAATTCTCACAGTAAATTTTCAAAAATATATGGACATGGGAAAAAGCAGAAATACTTCAAAAAGTATTGTAATCATAGCTTCATTGTTATCTAATTGATTAATCTTCCCCGACACGGTTAATCTTTGTTCATTTTGGCATGAGGATACATCCACGGAAGTACATAACTCAAAATAGCTCGACGAAATTGCGTGTCCCCTCCGAACTATTGCAATGCAAGATCAGGAGGAAGGCCTGTGGGACCTATTGCATGGAGTAATAAGAGAATGCTGAATATAGTTGAATTTACGGCTAATATACATTATAGCCAGTATGTTTCATACTATTAGTTCAATGAGAGTCCCAGAATTCCTTGAAGTTGCATTTCACAAACTTAAAAGCTTTGTTTACATAATGGCTTGGAAGTGAATAATATCAATTCCTTTGCGGAAAATGGAAGTAAAATCAACCATGTTAGTTTCACAAGATTAATCAGAATGCAAGGAAGACTTGGATGAGGTACTTTGGTTGAGAAGGTCCATATGTCCTGTAGGTATTTTGATTGTAATAGTTCCATGAAAAGGAAATTGAGAAAAGGTGCACACATCCAAGCATGCTACTGGGTGAACACACTTTGTTTAGATGAAATAATAATAAAGCTAAAAAACAGGACACATGGTTTCCGTGGATGTACAATGATTGTATTATGTTCTGTATATAGAATTTGCTAAGTGCATATTCAGGAGAAAATTTGACAGCAGTACAAATTAACCACTCAAGCACGAAAGTTGACTGTATTATGTTCTGTACATATTAATGGCTGAAAATTTGTATCTACATTCGTAGAAACAAGCCTCCTGACCAAATAAACTCAAGCACAATTCTTTTATCCAGTACTATGAAATACCTGCGAAAACTAAAGTAAATGATACCAAGTTATCATGGAATGTCATACATGCAAAAAACCTTCACTTGTTCAGAAATTAGGCATGGCAAACATAAAGAGTATGATATTGATCTAATTACCGAGCCTATTTTTTTCCACTAGAATACACACTAGCGTGTGTATCATGCATTAAAGAAGGAGAGGGGGGAAAGAGCCCCATCCACCAGAGTTTTAACAAGTTTTACATACTGTTACACGCGGGTAAACAGCCCAAGCCCTACCAAGCCCCACCCCAGCCGCCCTGATCTAACTATTCACGGCATCCCACCTAGACAACACATACAGGAAAGGGGCCATGTCATTCTTGAACATGCCGGCTCGCGACCAAATGCTGCCCTCCGCCTCAATGTGCGCAATCACCACAGCCGTCGAAGGGGAGGCGCCCTCAAACACGATCTTGTTTCTATGTTTCCACAATTCCCAGAGGCATAGCGAGAGCACGGTGATGACATCCCTCCTGTGGGTTCTCGGAGGCGAGCACGCCGTGAACCAATCAACAATCGAGTCCTCCTGGCTGGGTGCCCAATCCAGCCTGCCGAGCGCCGTGAGCACCGCAACCCACACCGCGCGCGCGAAAACGCAGGATAGCATGATGTGATTGATTGTCTCTTCCCTCTGATCACAGAAGGGGCAGGCTGCCTGATGAGGTAACCCTCACCGCGCCAGCCTATCAGACGTCCAGCAACGATTCCGGGCCACCAACCAGTTGAAGAAACGGCATTGGAGGGGAGCCTTGGATTTCCAAGCCATAGTGGCATAAGGCGCCCCAAACAAGCCTAAATTTTTTACTTGTTCGCACAAACAAGCCCCAATCTTTATAGTAGCAATGTACTCCAAGAACAGAATAATTGCAGCTCGCATCCAAATCTGGTAGCCTGTACTCCAAAAAAAACTTATACGTCTGATGTTTCGCTGATCACCTTCCCGTTGTGTTGCTATGCTCCTCATCACATATTTATGTACCCATATCGATGCATTGTTTACTCTAGATTTTAGAAGAGTTGAAGTGTTAAACCGACCTGAATATGACAGAAGCAGTGTGCGCTGCTATATCTGATGCAGCCTTCCATTGCAGCATCTTCTCCTCTCTATAATGCATCTCCTCCTCCTTCTGTTGGGCCTTTTTATACTTGCACTTACAACACGCTTTTTCACTAACTCGCCCTGTCAGCAGAAATACCATAGAAAATCCAATCAAAATTTTGATTCAGCAGAAAACCTATTTGTTGCTAGTATGATAATTTTAATACCGGGTGATGTACTTGCGGAGTAAATGGAAGTCATGATCGACGACAAGCCAAATCAGCCTTCTACAGGATGTAGTCCAACGATTTGTGCATAATCTCAAGCAGACCGAGGCAAATCAACTATAGGCAAAGGAAATTCACCTACGGATGGAGGTTCTTCACAATCCACATACCCGCGGCGAGGGAGGACCGGAGGAGCTAGTAGATCATGGTGTGGCCTTGCTTGTGACGTATCGGACTCGGCGGCAAGCTGTTCTAGTCAGCCATGCTAGCGGCGGGTGCGGCGCGACCTTCCCCCGTCGCCTCCTTGGCGGCGCGAGGCCTGCTCTGCCTCAAATAGAGCGCATAGACCTCCTCCACCCCTAGAGACGCTGCGGCTTGCCAAACCCTCCGGTACGAGCGGCACGGCTCGTATCTCTCTCTCTCTCTCTCCGTGACGTCTCATCCGTCAAACCCTCGCCTCCGCAAACGGTGATGGCGAACTCTATCCCGCACCGACGGACCGACCACTTCATTGCCACCCACGAACTCCTTATCTCTGTGCTCTTCCCCACGGCCCAGCCCTCGACCAGGAGGCCGCCACTTCCATCTCCCCGCGCGGCGGGCAGACGCACTACTCAACTTTCCTCGCCTGGTTGAGGTGTATGTGGATGACATCTTCCTGCGCGCTATGGCACTGTCGCTGGCTCGGCCAGATGATGCTCTGCCATCGCCGGCAGGGACGTAGAGATCTAAGGCGCTGTTTGAATTGTGACTATATTTACCTTATGTTGCCACATTATTTTTGCCACACTTTGCCTGCCTTGAGTTGCTCAAATTATTAGCCACATTTTGGCTTGTCTAAAGGAATCTTGCCATACTTTTCGTATCTATGACATGTGGGGTTCACTGCTCATAAAAAAATTATTGCCTTAGATGTGGCTAGAACCAAACACCCACCTAACTTGATCAAACTTGCTTAAAATAAGGAGTGACAAAGTGTGGCAATATGTGGCTGGAAACCAAACAACCCCTAAATGGGCCGGAGTGGTGCGTTCTCGACGGGAACCAGAAGGGGGCAGGATGGTGTGAAGGAAGTGTGACGCGAATGAAGATGGCTTAGCCAGCTGCGAACGGACCTACCTTTTTCTTTTTTTTTATATACGAACCGACCTACTTAAATTAATACTGCCTGGTAAAAATTGAACCTGCCACTTACAAATGGATCCACGAGCACCTACTAAAAGCCTGGATTAACCAGGAGCATCCAATTTGTGGGAGCTTAGTAACTCAACAGATTTGGGGCCTGTGTGGAATCTCTTCGATCTCAAACTCCGCTCCGCGCGCTCTGAAGAAAAGTGAAGCTCGATTTAAGCCACTCCGTCAAATTGTGCTATCGCTCCCTCCGCTCCGGGAGCTGCAGTTGTGGAGCGGAGGGGATCCAAATAGGTCCTTCATATTTGTGCAGCATCGTGTTTTTGATTTAAAAAGAAAAGAAAAACCCACAACAGCACTAGTAACCCTAAACAGCCAGCCCACTCTATTAGTTAGCGCAGCAGATTGAATCGAGTATTTAAGGACGACTGCATGAGAGCATCTCTAGCAGACCCCGCATAAGGCGAAACTGTAAACGCAGTTTACAGTTTGCACGGGGACGGTTATGCAGGCTCAAAATCGTCGCGAAAGAACAGAACCTATACTCAAACCCGTAAAATTTAAGAAACTTGTTTTGCGCAAGAAATTTAAGCAAAAACTCGCCGGAACTCACTCACATAGATAGTTCTTTTTCATATAAGTTCGTACACAGCATGCATATAATACATATAAGTTCGCGGGAGCTAAGCCGGGCCTACACTATCGTACCAGTACACAAAATTGAGCTCGCCGGAGCTTGTGCGGTAGCTGACCAGCGGCGGCGCTCAATTGGAGTCGGAGGAGTCGAGGTTGATGTAGAACTTCACCTACTCCGCCTTCATCAGTCGCAGGTCAGCCTCCTTGGATGCATGCGCCTGCGACGCGACGACGCCCGTCTGGAGGAAGAGACGCTCGTAGTCGAGCTCGTGGCGGATGCGCTCTTCCAGCTCCTCCTACTCCCTCGCCGACCGCTTGAGAACGACGCGCTCGAGGAGCTCCTCCTGTCCCGGGGGGAAGGTAATCCTCGGGCCCGATAACGCCTCGGCACGGCGGCGGATCAGGCTCTATGGCGCGCGGCGCGACCTCCTCCTCCGGCTCCATCTTCACCGACATGGGCCGCGAGCTGATGCGCCCGCGGATGAGCTCCCCGCGGACTAGGAGCCGGAGGAGGCATGGAGGCAGCGGGCGAGCTCGCGATCGAACTCGCCCGGCTCGCGGCGGACGGCTACCGCGATTGAGCCACTGA
>NC_041383.1:632204957-632210695 GCF_002162155.2 Triticum dicoccoides
GTCAGATCTGGCGCAGGCGGCGCTCCGCCTCATCCCCGGAGCTACCATAGCTGTCCATGGCTTTGGCAGGCTCGCCGGCGGCGAGAAATCGAGCGAGCGGTGGGGAATCGGGGGTTATACGCGGCGGCGGGGCGATAAGGTTCGACCTGCATCTGCCCCGCAAATCCGTAATTATACGGCTTCGGGGGTAACGTATGTGGGCCGCGGTAAAAGTATTTACGGGCCGGACGAGGATACGGGCTCTGTTTTGGCCAGAAATTTGAGCCGAGCCCATATACTTGCCGGAATTATGCGGATTCCCGCGTTATGCGGGGTTTGCTAGAAATGCTCTGAGCGCCCCCTCCTGTTACTACCACCGTCGCCGCCACGCGTGCTTGGTGCCTTATTGGTGCCGTGCTGCGTGCATGCGTGCTTGCTGCTGCTTGCATGCGTGTGTGCTTCCAGAGTCCGTGTGCATGCTTGTTGTGTAGGAGTACTTGTGTGCGTGGTGCTGGCTGCTGCTAGGCTCTCGCAGATGGAGCTGCAACAAGTCTGATTGGACGGTGGTGGATATGAATATTTGAACGTGGGTTCTCCAACGTGCAACACTTTCGTCCATTCATGCATTCATGTCCCTTCTTTCTTTTTTTTGCCGACATACTATCACCAGGGGTAAAATTGTCTTTCTACATGCCATTTAACATCGTCAAATGGAAAAATGGATGAAAATGTTATATAGGGAACAAAATAAAGTTTAAGTGTCAAGAAAGGAAGAAAAAGGTCTTTTGGGCCAAAAAGGGAAGCAAAAATTAAGAAAGCCAAATAAGGAATTCTCCCCTTAACAAAAGCCTTGACTGTACCAATCTTCTATATCTAAATAGGAGCCCCCCACTAGACGATTTTCCTGGCTTCTCGTTCAGCCACGTCACCCCTAATCCTACGCTGCCGCATCCCGCATGCACCATTTTCCGCTGCACCTGCACGACAAACTACTCGAGAGAAAAACTGCACAGCGTTTCCCCACGTTCTTGCTCATGGGCTGCGTGGCCCAATAGTTGGGCTGCCTGAGTGTTTGTCTTGGTGTTGGCCCGTCTAATCGCACTAGGGTTCGTCACTTCGTCTTCTCTTCCGCTGCCATCGGCGCTCTCCCTTCCAGTCGCCGTCGTCGCTCTCTCTTCCGATCGCCACCATGAAACGGCAGCCACTACTGCCCATGAAACGGCAGCATTCATCACCCCTCTCTACCCAGCCCTACAAATGTGAGCGGGCGCCTTCTTCTTCTTTACCCACACCACACGGTTGCTCGCGTTCTACTCTGTGAACCAGAATCCGGTAGGTGCATGCTCACTATTTTCAACCACCGTCAGTTTTCCTATCCTTGAGTTTATGATTTTTGAATTTGCCAGCTTGCACTCCGGATCGGAAGGTGCTTAGCTCTTTGAAGAAAAACCCAACCTCTCTTGGTTTCTACATTATTTTCTTATGTCTGTGGATTTAGTCTACGATTGATTATATTCATTTTATCCGTCAATTCTAGAGGTTAACATCTCTAATCTAACATATGCAGTACGCTGAAGATGGGGAACAGAGAATAATAGTTGGTATTTTTAACCTGAATCAGAACCTGTGAGTACCGGTAAATGAGGATATCGAATCTCGACACACTCAGTTCAAGTACAAGTTGCGACCTTCAGTTATAAGGTAATCTACACTTGCCCTCGGTGATGGACTCAGCAGTTTTGCTTTTATTTTTCAGTTGATGTCTAGCCCTTGCAAATGAGGAGAGGAAAAAGAGAAAGTGATGCAATATTGAAGGTCACATCCCTATTTTTTTCATTTGTTTCACATAGGCCGTATCCCTTTTCTTTTTTTGACTATGCCAGTATCCATTTTCTTAGTCTATTTTACTATATGTGCGTAGTTGATACAGATTTACTCTACTTTTGTAGTCTAAACATAACAAACTAAGTACTATTTTCATCGTTTGTAATAAAATAATTCTTCCTGTTTTTTTAATGAAAACAGTAGGTGCATTTTCTTGCGGAAATAAATCCGTGCCTCCATGAGAAGTAAATATGTGTCTCTCGTGAAAGGAAAAAGGAAGGAAAGCATGTTCTTTTTTGTTTCTGAGAGGCATGACTATGCCTCTCGCGGAAGTAAATCTTTGTCTCTCGCGCATGCAAATCTGTGCCTCTCGTGAAAGAAAAACACATTTTTTCTGTTTCCGAAAGACACGACTCGCGGAAGAAAAAAAACACACGCTTTGTTTTGTTTCAAGAGGCATGAATGTGCCTCTCATGGAAGCAAATATGTGCCTCCCACGAAACCAAATCCGTGCCCCTCGCAGAAAAAGAAAAAGAAAACATGTTTTTTCCGTTTCCGAGAGACACGACTGTGCCTCCCACAAAAAGCAAATCTGTGCCTCTCGCGGAAGAAGAAAATCACGGTTTTTTGAGTAAAAGAAATCTCAATTTTTTTCAAAACTTAAGAAGAACCGGGGGAAAAGCCAAAAAAAACCCTAAAAAATCATCTAAAAGCCAAAAACGCGTGCGGAAAAATAAAAAAACAAAAATCAAAGGAGCATCCAGAGCGCGACACGTGGCAACGACAGAGAACGTACCAAGTGGCACGCTATCAGCTCATCCAGGTGACCCTTGCGGGGGCTCCCGAAGGAGTATTCCTTCATTAGTTGCTCTCATAAAAAGATAAGCATCACGCAGGGTAGCAGACATCGCACGAGTTTCCCTCAAAATACTAGAAGCCAGCGACACGAGATTAAAAAGTTTGCACGGATTTTATAACAACTAGACCGTCTCGTGGACAACTTAGATGAGACTTAATTAATTCTCATCTGATAGGAAATACGATAAGAAAATCACAGGCATAAGTCAAGCTTAATGATGAAGAAGCCCTTGACCATGGAGAACCACTGTGCGGAGGCAAAAGCCGGAACTTTGAGGCGAAGCAGCAAAAGAGAACAACCATGTCGACCCGATGGGGTCGAGCCAGCTCTGTGACAACCTCCGTCTAACTCCAAAGGGGACTCCCAACCCTCTCGCCCTACCACGAAGGGCGCCGATCCGTCGAGAGAAGACACTCCCACAGAGGAAGGTGTACACCGATGCCAAAGCCTTCCGGAAGGTCAACCTGGGAAACTACTCTTCATCACGAGCACATCAAAGTAGGGCTACACCATTGTCCATGAATCTGCACAAGAGGAGTAGCAGCTGCACGGAGAGACCACCTGTGACGAAGACACCTGCAGGGGAGGTGAGACAAAGATGTGAAGCTACATCAAGACCGCAATAGAGAGCATCGGGCTCACATCGCTCCCGGCGAACAGAAAAACGGGGGAGAGGACCACAGTCATCTTTCACCACAGCTAAGAAAGCAATTGTAGCCGCCAATGAAAGTTTCATGTTCATATTTGAGACTATCTGGGTTAATAAGATTATGCTTTAAGCATTAAATAAATTTTTGGCATAAAATGAGCAAAATGCTTTTGGATAATGAAATACTTCCTCCGTTCCTAAATATAAGTCTTTGTAGAGATTCCACTATGAACTACATACGGATGTATATAGATGTATTTTAAGTGTGGATTCATTCATTTTGTTCCATATGTAGTCCATCTAGTGAAATCTCTACAAAGACTTATATTTAGGAACGGAGGAAGTATATGTAAACGAGGTCTGAAAAGAATGAAACTTGGCATGATGTCATTATTGACCCCTATAGGGTGGGAGAAACATTTGAGAGTGTTACAGAAAAACTTTCTTGCACTTCGCATAGAAACTGAACAGTCTCTCGTGAAGCTTTAGGGTTTCCAAGAGAAACCGTCCGGCTTGAAGGAGAACTCTAGTGATATATGTTTGACATTCTAGATCTAAATGTTTTTCTCCACAAAGTTTGTCAAAGTTTGTGAGGGTCGACTTTTCAGAAAAAATTATATGCACTACATTATGGAATGGAGGGAGTAATATTCTGGGTCAACATGATTCTTCTAAAGCATTAAATGAATTTCCAGCCATAAAATGCGTGTAATTATTTTGTATATTGAAAAATATGCAAATGAAGTCTGAAAAGAATGGAACTTGGTATGGTATCATTAGTTGACCAATATATGGTCGGATTAAAAAAAATCTAAGAGTGTTACAGGAGAAGGTTGATGCACTTTGTATAAAAACTGAATAATCTCTTGCGAAGTATCAGGATTTCGAAGGAAAAACGTCCTATTTGAATAAAAACTCTTTTTTTTTCTTAATTTCCCTCTAAAACTATTCTGTATTGAATATACTATCTCCTTCCCAAAATATAAAGCGTGCTTGACTTTACGCGGTCTTTGATGCACAACTTTGATCACTAATATATACCAAAATCATATGAATTTACCATGTATAAATGGTATCATCATATTTGTCTTGCAAAATAGTTTTATGTTACATATCTTTATACTAACTCAGTAGACATACTAAGTGTTTTGCGTCGAAGAGCATAAGAGGTCAATTGCGCCATATATTTTGGGAAGGAGGGAGTACTAATTTTGGTGTTGTAAATGCCAAATGTACACTATTGCTCGGCGCAAATCAATCATTGTTAACTTTTAAGTTCAACTACCATGTTAACTTTTAAGTTCAACTACCCATTTGCGATACCTATGAATAGTAGTTAGGAAGAGTTACATACGGGATTAGCTGGCAAATTTTGATTAGAGGGAAGGGATGCCCACCCTGAAATTCAGGTAGAGCACTACTAAGAAAAGGCATGCTAGTGGCGCACCAGTTTTGCCTTCTAATGGCGCACTACTGGTGCGCCACTAGCATCACGCCATTAGAATTTTTTTCTAATGGCGCACCACATGTGCGCCATTAGAATCTGGTGTTTTAATGGCGCACCACGTAGTGCGCCATTAGTATTGACCACAGTGCGCCACTATTATCTGCTATACTAATAGCGCACCACATGGTAGTGCGCCATTAGTAACAATTTTTTTAATTTTTTTTGTTTTTTCTTAATCTCATGTCACTATTTCATATATGAGATATTCAACACATATATATACAACAAGCATCCATATAACAATCATATCCAACACACAAGTTTCATGATATATACATACATAGCCAACACATAGTTTCATCGTTACATATTACAAAAGTTTCACATTGTTCATCCAACACCGTTATCCATCAATTCACAAAAATTTCACATTGATACAAAATAAAAACACAAATGGAAAAGAAGCACTCCATCCATGCAAGCTTCCGTGAATTAAATCAAATCTGCAAAATGATAAACAAGAAGTTAGAAGAAGAAGAAGAAGAAGAGAAGAAGAAGAAGAAGACTAGAAGAATACTAGAATAAGAATAAGAATAAGAATAAGAATAAGAAGAATGAGAAGAAGACTATAAGCTTATTATGTAAACTTGATCATTTTGTGCTAACATAAGTAATTTTGGAGCTAACCTATAGGAAACTAAGCATATAAGCTCTAAGTTAGCATATTAGAGCCAACTTAGGTAAAATGAAGCTAACTTATGTCATTTTGGAAAAGAAGAAGAATAAGAGGAAGACTATAAGCTTATTATGTAAACTTGATCATTTTGTGCTAACATAAGTTATTTTGGAGCTAACCTATAGGAAACTAAGCATATAAGCTCTAAGTTAGCATATTAGAGTCAACTTAGGTAAAATGAAGCTAACCTATGTCATTTTGGAAAAGAAGAAGAATAAGAAGAAGACTATAAGCTTATTATGTA
>NC_041383.1:632211292-632214856 GCF_002162155.2 Triticum dicoccoides
TCATTTTATGCTAACATAAGTTATTTTGGAGCTAACCTATAGGAAACTAAGCATATAAGCTCTAAGTTAGCATATTAGAGCCAACTTATGTAAAATGAAGCTAACCTATAGGGAACTAAGCATATTAGAGATAACATAGGTAACTAAGTATATATATATATATATATATATATATATATATATATATATATATATATATATATATATATATATATATATATATCATTTTGGAGATCTGACGTACCTGACAAAGTTCAGTTCTCATGCATTGTTCTTCTTCTTCTCCTTCCCCAGCCTGATGCGCCAAGAGCGGCGAGGCGGTGGAGGCAGTGGGATGTAGTCTTCTACCACAATTGGCGTGGTCATGTCGCCCAGCTATGGGATCGTCGGCACCACCACCGGTGCGTGGTCATTGTCAGGCACCACCACCATCGCGAGGCCACCTTCAGGCAGGACGGGCACGACCATCGCTAGGTCATCCTCAGCCACCTCCATCTCTTGCCCATGGTCAGCCACCACCATCTCTTGCCCATGGTCAGCCACCACCATCTCTTGCCCTTGGTCAGCCACCACCAGCGCTAGGTCATCCTCAGCCTGATGCCCATCGTCATCCTGCAGCTCCTCATCCCCACTCTGCTCCTCTTCTCCTGCACTCTAGTTCGGATCATCCTTCTTGTTGTCTATGATGTTGCCAGAATCGCTGCTGCTTTCGCTAAAGTCAGAATCGCTGTTGCTTTTGCTACAATCATAGTCGCTGCTGCTTTGGCTGTAGCCAGTGTCGTTGCTGCTGCTCCCATTGCCTGTCCAAATGCAACAATGATCATTAACAATCGATGTGAGACAAAGCCAAATGTAGAGGAATAAGAATAGACATAACGTACTGGCATCATCATCGTCAGCGTAGCGCATGCGACACATAGTCGCGTTGAACACCTTCACGATGAGCATGGTGGCGTCGGCGTCGTACCTGAAGAGAAGGAAGTACCCCAGCCGCAGGTCGTAGGCACGGTAGAACTTTCCACCCGCGATACAAATACATGTGGCCCTCCTTGATCACCAACTCCACATCCCACTGCCTGCATAACCCGCTGCCGGCCTGTCGCAGCTTCATATTATTTGGCGAATCTTCACCCAGCATGTTCATAAAACTGTCAGGCAGCCTCTGCAGTTTGGGACAATGAATGATGTAGCAAACAACAGATATCATAATGAGATGGGTGAAGGGGAGATCTCTCGTTTTATATACCTGCGTCATGGATGATACTGAAGTCCCAAGTATGATACTGAAGAACTCGGAAGCATCCAACTCGTACTGCGGTGTGGCAGAGCGGCGGTGGCTGCTTCCCCCCATCTCTGATAAGCAGCAGAAGAGACCAATTAGTACCCTTACAAAAGATTATAAAACATGCATGATAACAGGCATTAGTCGAAAGTACCCCATATGTCCTATTTTTAGCAAAGTCATGCTAAAATTCACGGAAAATTTCAGCATGACCTTTGCTGAAAATGGGACATATGGAGTACCCGAATTTGCCGGAATGGAAGTTAATCGACATTCCAGCAAACTCAAGGGCCTCTCGGGGTACCTGCAAAATCATTATCCCCGCGTAATGAAGTCGCCAATGGGTCATTTCAGAAGATCACAAGTAGCATCATCACAAGTACAACACCATCACAAATACAGCAGCAGGGATATTTTTATGATACAAGAAGAAAGCAGCCACAACTACAGTAAAAACAAGCAACTACACACACAGGAGTTGTAAAATATCCCTGCTATTGTTTTTTACATAAACATGTAACTAGTCAAGACAAGTTCTCTCATATTTTTAAACTTCCATTTATTTTAATCTACGATAGAGATATGACATCATCACCCTCCAGAAAAAACCAACAAATATGGCATCAGAAACATATGTGCCACCTGTCAGAAAATATAGAAAAGGAAGCACATAGTTATAAAGATTAGTATTCGAGACTTTGTAGCGAGCTCTGGTTTCTCTTAATGGCAATTTGGGTGAACCTTTCCATGCAAAAAAAATTTAAACTGTTATACAGATTTTGGACCGCATCATATGCTAAGCAGGTGTGATGGTTCAGGCTTAATATGAAGCAAGCAGTAGATGAGGTGCAAACAAACATTTTTTAAAACAAATTATGGTGGGCTATTTCAAGACATTGCAGTTCGAGTGCTTCAGAATGGTTGTGAGATGAGAACTACCAGAATGGATGAATATTCATGAGGGTTCAGTAGTTGACATGTGAATTGGCAACTAATTTAAATCCAGGCAGTAGCACCAACTTCAAGCCCTGGAACTACTGAGTGAATGAAAATTAC
Source organism: Triticum dicoccoides (assembly GCF_002162155.2). Lineage (NCBI taxonomy): Eukaryota > Viridiplantae > Streptophyta > Magnoliopsida > Poales > Poaceae > Triticum > Triticum dicoccoides. The sequence continues at coordinate 632,213,631 of NC_041383.1, forward strand.
ACAACAAAGCCACACACATGCACATAGCAACGGTAAAAATGATGAATCATCTTTGATCTCAGAAATGCTTTCTTTGACTTCATTTATGATACAAGAAGAAAGCAGCCACAACTAAAGTAAAAACAAGCAACTACACAAACCATGAGCTTGAAAGATCGTGAGCAGAAGCTGCTGGTAGTGCAACGCAACACGTACAGATAGCTGAAAACCTTCAGCACAGTGTTGATGCTCTTAAGGTGAAGGATGATGCAATTGGTAGATTGCAAGCACAGGTTGTTGTTGCCGAAAAGAAGCCACAGAAAGCTCTAAAGCTTAAGGATAATGTAATTGGCAAATTGGCCGAAAATAACCTACTATCAAATGGTAAAGCTTAAGTGGACTGTAGATGATCTTAAGATGACAGAAATCCAGTTTAGTAAGTAAAACTTAATCCAAATTTACTGCTTGGATGAGTCATCTAGAAAAAAACACTAAAACTACTTGCGAATCCAGTGCATCTCTATCAAGAATTCAAGATACAACTTAATAGATGTAAAGCTCAATAACATACACAGAATAACAGATGACACAGGCACACAACACAAACAGAACCAAGGGTAACTTGTTTTTTTCACAATTAAGGGTAACTCGTTGTGTAAGAAAACAGACAATCAGATCCTCTTGACTACAGTACAACACAAACAAATTCACTTCAATTTGTCACTCCTCATCCTAGTTTAATTCACGCCACATGGGGCAAACCTTGGGCATGGTCATAATCACTCAGACTTCCTGCAGCAAGTAAGCTTACTGAAGCAGACTGAAGCAGCAGACCAAGAAAAGAAACTTCTGCCTCTCAATGCAACACAAAACAGACTGAAGCAGCAGCAAAACAGAGAAGATATATAACCATGTGATTTACTTCTTTGTAAATAAAGACCAAGCATACATGTATTAGTTCTAATTTTACCTGGCTAGGATCAGAGGCAATTAGGAAGCAAGCAGAGGTTGAGGGCAAGAGGAAGAAGAAGAAGAAGGAAGTGGAGGGGAGGGGCTCACCTGCAGTCGAGGGCGTACACGGCGCTGGCCGGCCGCCTTGGACCCGGAGGAAGCCGCGGTCGTGCCGGATCCCTAGGGCTCGGGGCCGGCACAAGACCACGCCGCAGCAGAGTTGAGCTGAGGTAGAGGCGGTCGTCGTCTCCTCCTCCTCCTCGTCCTCCTCCTGGTCCTCCTCCTCCAGCTCAGGG
>NC_041383.1:632215059-632216483 GCF_002162155.2 Triticum dicoccoides
GCAGTGGTGGGGGGCGCGGGGGCGGCGGCGGTGGAGTCCGGTGGGGGTCGGGGCGGCTGCGGCGGGGGACAGAGGGGGCGTGCAGGCGCGGCGGCGGCGTACGGTTGGGGCGGAGGGGGCAAATTAGGTCGAGTAGGGAGGAAGGGAGAGAGGGGAATAGGTGGAATGGGGGGAAGCTTACTAATGGCGCACCCCGCAGCGGTGCGCCATTAGAATGTTTTTTAGATAGCAATGGCGCCAAGGTAGGCAGAGTTGGGATTCGGAGTAGGATCGATTTTCCTCAAACAAAATCGAGTCGTAAGATCGAGTCGTGGAATCGAGGATTCTACTAGATTTACTCAAATAAGATATTTTGTATGCACAAGACAAATTTATATGCGTTCTATAGAGTTTTGACACTAAATATGGAGCAAAGAACGTACACATCAATGCTAGTTGTATTCCACTTCTTTTTATGGCCTACCATCTAGCTTGCATGTATGGAACATATATGAGAGGGAAATATATAGAACATTTAAACCTTCAATGCACAAAATTTACTTAGGTTCTTTTTAGAGTGTGTGAATAGTCGATCACTTGTCTATCTGAGCTGCAGTGCTAAACCTTGAAGGGTCTTGCTCTCCTTCTCTGGTCAATGTTGAAGCATCCTCCTTTTCATGCCAATTCCATCTGTTGACAAGTCTGATCCTCAATTTCAATCTAGGGTTTCTAAGAGCTAGATCAAAGGTGTCGGCGGCTGAGCATTTGGGCTTGGGAGGGGAATAAAGGTCCATGAGGTATATGAAAAGGGGTTTGGATGATTGCATACTATTCTGCTACAACTAAACCAATGGCTTAGATAAATTAGTAGAATCGGACATAGTCCATAGCATAGTCGGGATTGTACAGTTTTGTACAGGATTCTATGATTTGGATCGCGACTCAACATGGATTCTACCTGATCTGGATTCATAGTGGGATTTGGATCAACATGCTTTTGTAGGGTCGTGAAGTCGTAGGATTCTAGCAGTCGAGTCGGGATTTTGACTACCTTGAATGGCGCACCCCACAACGGTGCGCCATTAGAATGTTTTTTTACTACAGTTCGAGCCCTCAGATTATATTCCACCTAACCCAATCTACATTAGAACCCGCCCACTAGCCCGACTGGTCAGCATGCAGCACACACACTAGGAGGTCCTGGGTTCGATTCCCAGGCTCCCCAATTTTTATTTTTATGCATTTAAAATGTTGTTTGATATTTATTTGTGTTTAAATATGTTCAAACTTGTTTAAATCATAACAATAATATTTTTTATGAAAACAGTAATAATTTTTTTAAAAAATAGGTTCAAATTTGTTATTTGAAAATATTTATGAATATGAAAAAGGTGGAGTGGAGGGTGGGGTGGGTCATCGGCGACGGTGGAGTGGGGGAGGGTGCG
>NC_041383.1:632216785-632236778 GCF_002162155.2 Triticum dicoccoides
CTGGGGAGGGTGCGGTTGGTCGTCGGCGGCGGTGGAGTGGGGGAGGGTGCGGGCCGGGGGTCGGCGGCGGCGGCCGGTGGAGCGGGGGAGGGTGTGGTGGGTCGTCAGCGACGGTGGAGTGGGGGACCGGATCTGGCGAGGTGGGATAGCGATCGAGATGGAGGGGGATCGAGATCGAGTGTCCATGAAATTTAAAAACATTCAAGAGTTCAAAAAGTGCCCATGAAATTTAAAAATATTCATGATATCAAAAAGTGCCCATGAAATACAATCGAGAAATGAAGACTACGATTTAAATACAATCGATCTTAGCTAGCTATCTGTTCACAATCTTCTTGCCCTTCTTTTTCGCAAATGGAGTTCTTCTGTGGAACGGACGTCCTTTAGGTAGGGTGGTCCTGCTTCTTCTTGTGGCGTGTGCTGCTACTTCATCGTCGTCGTCATGTTCGATCTTCGGGTCGCCGTACTTGTCGAAGTCTTGCTCATTGGCTACTCCATCCATTCCGATGATCTTCCTTTTGCCTCTCCTCACAACAACACGACTGGGCTTTGACGGGTCGGTAATGAAGAATCATTGGTCTAATTGGGAAGCCAGTACCCATGGCTCATTTTTCGCGGTGATGTTTGCGCCCGCGGTCTTGGATTTGGCTTCGGGTATAAACATGGTGGTGAAATACCGGTCTTCTTTTAGAACGCTCTTGGCCCATCTGACACGGAACATCGGGACCTTCTCTCCAGCGTAGCTCAGCTCCCAGATCTCCTCGATCCTTCCTTAGTATCTCTCCTTGTCGTTACCGGTGTAGGATTCCATCTTTACCCCGGAGTTCTAATAACCATCGCTCTTCATGTCCTTGTCCTTGGTGTAGAATGTGTAGCCATTGATATCGTACGCCTCATAGGTCATCAGGTTGTGCTCGGCACCCTGTGACAAGGCGAATATGAGTTGTTCTTCCGCGGAAGAATCCTCTGTAAAGGGTACGACAGAAGCTTCTGCTTGAACCAACGCGTGAAACATGAGTTGTGCTCTTTGATTATATCTTCGTCCGTCCTCTGTTGGCTCGGCCATTGTACGTCTTCTAAATAAAGGTTTTGTGCTCTACCACCCAAGGATCGACCACGTCTATGTGTTGTAGCGCGACTAGGTTTGCTCTTTCAAAGTCGGCGAGTCGACCCTCGAAGTCGACATGCATTTCGCGGAGACCCTCACGATGACCCCATCCAGCGAGCCTACCGTGGTGCCTGTTGACGGGCAGACCAACGGGGTCCTCGATTCCTAGATAATTCGTGCAGTAGGAGATGCACTCTTCGGTCAGAAAGCCCCTGGCTATGCTTCCCTCTGGACGTGGCATGTTGCAAATGTATCCTTTGATGACACCATTCATCCTTTCGAACGGCATCATGTTGTGCAGGAACGTCGGCCCGAGTTGGATGATATCCTCCACGATATGGACCAGCAGATGCACCATAACATCGAAGAATGTGGGCGGGAAGTACATCTCAAGCTCGCATAGTCACCACGATCTCTTCCTGTAGCCTTCTGAGTTGCCTCACGCCAAACGACTTCCAAAAGATGATGTCGAAAAAGTTGCGTAGGCCAAATAGCGTTTCACGGACGTGCACGTCCATGATCCCACGGATTGCAACTGGAAGTATCTACGCCATCAGCACGTGACAGTCGTGAGACTTCATCCCGCTAAACTTCTGCTTCGCTGGGTCTAGGTATCTGCTTATCTTCCCCGCGTAACCGTAAGGAAGTTTTACTCCTATGAGGCAGGTGAAAAACTGCTCGATCTCCTCCTGACTTAGAGTGAAGCACGCGGGAGGGTAGTCATTTCCGGTCTTGTTGTCCTTTTTGCCTTTGCAACGACTTACCGTGTCCTGCTTCACCTCATCATCATGATCATTAGCGTGAAGCTCCTCCCTGATGCCCATTGATTTCAAGTCTGCCCTTGCTTTCGGCCCATATTTGGTCCTCTCTGGCATGTTGAGCAGGGTACCAAGCAGACTCTCGCACACGTTCTTCGTGATATGCATGACATCAAGGCTGTGAGGCACACGGTGGATCTTCCAGTACGACAAGTCCCAGAAAACAGACCTTGTTTTCCATACCTTCAGCAGCGGCTCTGGCGCCTTTCGCTTCTTTCCCAGCTCTGGCGCCTTTTGCTTCTTTCCCGGCAGTGGGCAATCTTTCCAATTCTTCAACAGCTGGTCTATTTCCTCGCCGCTCCTCGTACGCGGGCGTCTTCGGGGTTCGGTTTCACCATCGAACAGATCCTTGCGTTTCCTCCACGGGTCATCATCGCGAAGCCACCTTCGATGTCCCGTGAACACGGTTTTCGAAGACCCGGGATCTCTATCTAGCTGGCGATATGTTGTGTCGTCCATGCACCTGACGCATCCAGAAAATCCGTGGACCACCTGCCCCGCGAGATATCTGTAACCGAGATAGTCGTGCACCGTCGTGAGCAGTGCGACTCTCATAGGGAAATATTCTTTCTCTGCGGCGCCCCACGTATTGGCTGGAGTTTTCCACAACGTGTCTAGCTCCTCTTTCAGCAGCCCACTACTAGGGAAAACCTTATACACAGAAATTTAGCAACAGCGCGGGGTCTAAAAAGCGCGCTAGTGCTATATAGCAATAGCGATTTAAGAGAAACTGCGCTACAGATACAAACTTAGCAGTAGCGCTGGTAGTCGCGAAAGTGCTACTACTAATATTCCCATTGGCAGAATGATAGGCTACGCATAGCAGTAGCGGGCTTAGAAGAAACGCGCTACCGCTAGGGCATAATTAGCAGCGCGTTTCCAGGGAAGAGCGCTACTACTAACGGAAATAAAATAAGATGAAAAACAAATAGAAAAGTAAATGAAAATGAAAGAAATAGAAAAAAGAGAAAGGAAAAAATAAAATGTAAAGCAAAATAAACGAAAAAGCGAAAAATCGGAGGAAGGCATAGCAGCAGCGTGTGTTTGTAATAGGTGCTATAGCTAACGTAGCTGCAGTGCGTGTCCTAGACCCCCGCTATAGAAACAGAAAAGGAAATTAAAAGAGGAAGAAATTTACATAGCTATAGCAGCAACGCGTTTTGCAAAAACCGCTATAGCTTTGTTAGCGATAGCGCGTTTTGCGAAACGCGCTACCGCTAAGTTTGACTTAACCAAAAAACTGTTTCCCCCCGGCCACTTCTCCCCCAAATCCCTCAACCCACCCCGCGCACCATCGTCTTCCCGATTCACCGTCGCCCCACTTCGCCGTCGACGTCGACGCCACCAGAGCCGTGCGCCGTCGACGACACCGGAGCCGCCCCCAACGCCACGGAGCCGCGCGGCCTCGTCAACGCCACCGAATCCGCCGTCAACGCCACCTTCCTCGCCGTCACCGGAGACGCCCCTGCCTCCCTCGCCGTCACCGGAGACGCCCCTGCCTCCCTCGCCACCACTGCCTCCGTCGCCACCACCGGAGCCATCATCTATAAGCCCCCACCCCTCTTCTCTCTCATGCGTAGGTTAGCCAGTTTAATTAGGTTAATAATCTAGGTTAGGGCAAAAATTTAGTTAGGGCTTTGACAGAGAAGTAGTTAGGTTAACTAGTTTAATTAGCTTAATTATCTAGGTTAGTGCAAAAACTTAGTTAGGGCTTTGACAGAGAACTAGTCAGGTTAACTAGTTTAATTAGGTTAATTATCCAGGTTAATTAGTGCAAAAATATATTTTAGGCTTTGACAGAGAACTAGCTGCGTTAACTAGTTTAATTAGGGTTAATTATCTAGGTAAACTAGATTAACTAACTAGGTTAAATAGGTAGGTTAATTAGGTTTGTTCGATTAACATGCTAGGTTAAGTAGATTGGCAAAGGTTTTTGATTTTTGAAAAGACCACTATTTTTCAAGGAAAAGAATTTAGGCAAATTTTATTTTTCATTGAAGTGGTCATGTTATATCTTTTCATTGAAGTTGTTCGATTGTGCCCAAGTGGCTTTGTTGTTTCCAGGGAATGATGCTGAGTGGCTTATGTGTTGCCGGAATGTTGATTCATTTCTGTTCCGGCAAATTTCAGGTTCTCAATTTGTCCACTTTTTAGCAAAGGTCATGCCGAAATTTCCCGTGAATTTCGGCATGACTTGTGCTACAAACTAGGACATATCGAGTGCCCGGGATTTGCCGCACCAGGAAGGAGTCAACATTCCTGCAAAACGATAGTCCTTTTTTATGTCATTATTCATTTTATTAGGTCTAGAATTAATTGACTAGATTTAATCATAGGAAACATGGCTAGCAACAATGAAGGACAGGGTTCTGGTGATTGCGACGACGTCTACCGGGCGGTAGAAGAATTTTTTAGCCTTAGCGACGATTAACAAATGTTGTTGCTGGGCCCACCGGTGGCATTGGGGACTGAGACCGACACGCAGACCGGTGCTGAGACCGACACGCAGACCGGTGCTGAGACTGAGACCGGCGCTGAGATTCAAACCGGCATCGAGACTGGTGCTGAGACCGGTGCTGCCTCGGGGAGCGGATCTAGTGTAGAACCGAAAGCAAAGAGGCAACGGGTTCCTAACAAACTCAGGACTACTAGACTGGTGGTCACGGAGGTGGACGATGGCAATTTTGAGCCAAAGGCGCCCGAGGAAGCGCGCGCGTGCTACGGCAATCAAATAGGCTGCATCATACGGACAACCGCCACCATCAACGATGAGAATCTAAAGAAGATAGAAAATATGAGGAGCTCCCTCCTAAAGAAGTTTCACCAGATATTCTTGTTCCCGGGCCGGAATGAGAAGGATTATGAAGATCCAGACAAGGACCCGACAATGAAGAAGATAAACAAACACGCCATGACCAAGTTTAGCAACGCGTTGGCCGCCTGGAAAAATTGAGTGAAAGCAAAGATCAACGACGGGGAACCCTACTCCGAGATTGTAAAGGATAGTCCGACAATCACGGAAGAGCAGTTTCAAATATTCAAGGAGGCCTGCGAGGCCGAAGCTGCCAAAGAAAAGTCTAAGTACATGAAGGGTCTTCAAAATAGGAACATTGGGACCCACCACCTCGGAAGCCGTGGTTACGGCGGAAAGAGGTCCAAATGGGCCAAGGAGGATGCGGAAGCCGCGAGTCTGGGCATCCCAGACCCCTTGGCGGATTTCACCGTCCCGCAGGAGCGTGACGTCCTGAGGGCCCGGCACCGTTGGGACCCAGTAAAGAAGGTTTACGAGACAACACCGGTCATTACGGAGTTCATGAGACTACTGGTAATTTTAGTTTCTGATCAATTCGACTGCACACGTTAGTCATATTTGTAAACGATCCTTGTGCCTTTTGTAGAGAGAGCAGCACCGGATTGCGGTCGAAAACGACTCACCGTCTGAGGCATTGGCGAGGCCCAAGTGGGACACTCCATTCAACCGGGCGTTGAACATATTGAAACAACAACCGGTGGATACTCGACTGTCGTATGGACACGTGCACGGTGTCGAAGAAGGCGCCACGTGGAAGAAGTACTACCGTGAGACCACGGAGGAGAAAAAGGAAAGACGGAGGTTAACTGAAGAAAGCATCGACAAGAAGGTTGAGATTGCGGTTGAGAAGAAATCATCTCAGACAGTCGCAACAGCGGTAGCTGCCGCAAAACAGGCGATTGAAGATATATCTACTTCCTTGGTGACGGGCGTTTACACTTGGACAAGGCAAAATCCAGAAAAAAAATGCAGAGGACTTTCCCATTGCTGACTTCTTGGCCGCACCTGCTCCCGCACCTGCTCCCGCACCTGCTCCCGCATCGGCTCCCGCACCGGACGTGCTAGGTGGTGCCTCCTCTTTGGCTGAGCTCGACGCCCTCACGGTATCTGCCACACCGGCCCCCTTCAATATAAATGTATAATCTCCCATTTTCGTTGCCTTTTGGATGTCTCACGTCGTAGACTTTTCTTTGCAGGCCGACGAAACCCCGTGCACCATATTGTACACCATCGGCGAACAGAAGGTAGACGTGGGGAAGGGGACGATAATGGAGCCGAAGGAACCATTGTTCCACAGCCGGTCGATCCCCCTGAACGTCTTCAAGGTTTCCGTGGCCAGTGTCAAACCGGGCCACGAGAATTTGCCTCCTCTAATACTAGTGGGGGATGACGACGAGACCCCGCGGCGGCTTGGTGATTGTTGCAATGGGTGGGTCCTGTTGTGGCCAAAGAGTCTGCTTCGTCTGGAGGCGGCCGGGAGCACACCCACGAGCACGCAGCCTCAGCAAGGTATGAACATCAACACCCCACCTACCCAATTAGCGTCGGGTGTCGGGTTGGGTGATAGTGGACGGGGTAAGCAGGTGGCTCCATTAGTCGCTGATGACGTCGCCATGGATGAGGATGAGGATGACGATGGCGCTGAACAGTATGTCTATACTGGCGCCTCCTCAGGGTTTGAGCATCATGAGTCGGTGCCTGAATTACCATCTCAATGTATTATTGACGACCATCCGGTGGTAAAGAAGCCTAGGAAGAGAGCGAGGAAAGGCAAAAAAGCTGATTCTATGATCCAGCCGCCTCAGCAGCCTCGGCTTTAGGACCGTGTAGATATCCCCGATGCTGATAAATGGCATATCCCCGGTCGACCAATCCTACCTAATACAGCGCTATGGGCCAGATTCGGCGATCTAAGAAGACTTCATGACGATGTTCTGCGGGTAGAGAAAGGCCTCATCGCCTCGAAAGATCCAGGATACCCACTCTACGTGGTTAACGTTCCGCAGCAAATGCCGTACGTCGACGGCTTCCCCGCGGATAAGTTCTTCCTCCGTTTCGATTACATATTCGACATGTTTCACGTGAAGAAGCTGGATTTTACGTTTGTTCGCCTTTATGCCTTGCACATGAACTACATCATTGGGGTTGAGCAGATATGTTTTATCTGTGTCGCTGACCCGTACTACATGCACGAGGGCTTCTTGGGAGTCTATGCACAGCATCGTGAATACGCGAGGGATTACATCGTCAGTTTCATGCTCGCCAATAAGGACAAGGAGGCGATTCTCGTGCCTTATCATCCCGTGTAAGTCATCCGCGCTGCTATCCTTCCTTCGATTTCAATAATTCATTTGCACGGTGGAGGCTAATTAATTTGAGGTGTACTTATTTTGCGCAGCGGCGGGCGCGCCGTCCTCATCATCCTCTACCCTCGATTCTCCCACGCTCTTTACATGGACTCGTCGAAGAACATTCACAAAAAGGATTACACCCACATCAAAGATGTTCTCGACAGTTCTATGTTTTACTACCAAGCAAGGGGTGGAGAGGTTAGGTACAAGAAGAGAAGGGGCGGCAGGGCCGCCTTCAGCCATAAGACCGACTTCTGCTGCATCCAGCAACCGAACGATTCTCTTAATGATGGATTCTATGTCCTACACCACATGCTGGAGTATAGACGGGATCACCAGAACCTTCACATGGCACCTAGATCTGGCGATGCCCATATTCTGCAATGGGCAAAGGACATAGGAGATATTGAGGATCATCGGCTTCGAGCTGAGTTCTATAACATCCAGCGTGAACTTGCCCAAATCATCATGAATGAGGTCGTCGGAAAAACAGGGATGTTCCATGCAGAAGGACAAATGTCGCGGGAAGACGTCCGAACATGGATAGCCTCTCAGCGTCTCGACATGAAGCCTTTCACTAAGCTCGATGACTATCTCCCTGACATGGATGGATGGCACGACATGATGGAATGATTGCCGATATATGACAATGTGTCCGTTTAGTCCATACTTTCTTTTATGACAAAACTTTGAGTTATGCACGGTGAAACTTTATTTGTGATGTAATTAAACCGTCCTCCTCCTCGACTAGCGAAAATCACTCTAGTTAGGTCATTTTGGGTACGATGAACTTTGTTATTTATGCTTATGATATGTTGTTTCTATTTTTGCCAAGTCTGTCTCTTTCTGTTGCTCAACTATATATGTTGCATATCATCGACTCATGTGACGATGCAGGTGCATAGATCATAGATGGCGAAGAAGTGCTACGCCAGGAGTATATATACGACAAGTGGCCGGAGTGTCAGGCCTAGGTGTACCGGTTTTCGGTTTCCGAGCGACACGCAGTACTTAGTTTAGGTTCACACTAATGCGAGAGAGGGATACGAACTCATGTACTCAAAGTGATAGCTATTCTCGCGTATATCATTGTTTAGATGGATGACGATGTATTTGCAAGTAACTGAGACTTGTATCGCTATTTTCGAGATTGATGACGAGAGACCACTTTGTGTTGGATGATGATTATGATGATGACATGATTTGATGAGACTAATTGTATGTATATGCTATGATTACATTTGTATGTGGATGATATGCTAAAGATTATTGTATAAAGCCTATTCAAATACAAAACAAATAAAAAACAAATATGCAGGAAAAAAATTAATAAAACTAGTAGTAGCGGGGGGGGGAAATTTAGCAGTAGCGCCGACTTACCAGTAGCGCTTCCTGCTGAAAAGCGCTGCAGATAATATCAGTAGCGCCATTTTCCAAAGAGCGCTACAGCTATTCATCAGTAGCAGTAGCGTGGGTCAACAGGCGCTACTGCTATACATTAGCTATAGCGCCTTATTAGTAGCGCCGGTACCCGCGCTACTGAGAGGGCCAAAACCTGCGCTGCTGCTAGGCTTTTCCCTAGTAGTGGCCCCAGATACAGATTGATGTCGTTCCCTGGTTGTTTCAGCCCTTCGATTAGCATACTCATGTGAATGTACTTCCTCTTCATGCACAACCAGGGGGGAAGGTTGTACATCCACACAAACACAGGCCGGGTGCTATGTGTGCTTCTCTGGCTACCAAACGGATTGACTCCATCGGTGCTCGTGCCCAGCACGATGTTCCTTGGATCCTTCCCAATTTCTGGGTGTTCGAAGTTCAACGCTTGCCACTGGCTCGCATCCTTTGGGTGACTTAGCATCTTGTCTTTTTTATTTATCTCCGGATCATTTGTGTCATCTTCTCGCTTCTTCTCCTCCATATCCGCGTGCCAATGCAGGAGCTTTGCTACCTTAGGGTCCATGAAATACCGCTGCAGACGAGGAGTGATCGGAAAGTACCACACCACTTTTCGAGGAGCTTTCTTCCTCTTCTTGTATCGAGTGACGCCGCACACCGGACATATGGTAGACTCCGCGTGCTCGTCCCGATAAATGATGCAATTGTTCATGCACACATGGTATTTCACATGCGGTAAATCCAGAGGACACACGATTTTCTTCGCCTCCTCGAAACTGGTCGGGCACTTGTTCCCCTTGGGAAGACGTTCGTGCCAGAATGACATGTTCTCGTCGAAGCATGCGTCGGTCATTTTGTGTTTTACCTTCATCTCCAGAGCCATGAGCGTTACTTTCAGGCGGGTATCCTCGGGTCTACATCCTTCATACAATGGAGTAACCGCGTCTATCTCCAGTTGATCCAGCTTGGCTTTCTCTCGGGCGGCAGCTCTTGTGTTATCCGTCTGCTTGAGAAGCAGCTCTTGAACATGAGGGTCCTGCACCCAGCCCATCGATGGTCCATCCACTACTAGGAAAAGGCCTACTAATGGCGCACTACCGGTGCACCATTAGTAGCACGACAATAGAATTTTTTACTAATGGTGCACCACTGGTGCGCCATTAGTATCTGGTATACTAATGGCGCACCAAGCAGTGCGCCATTAGTATGTAACACCATGCGCCATTAGTATGCCTCCCGGGGGGCCATATGTAACCATAATTAATGGCGCACTCTGCCTTCATGCGCCATTAGTATCCTTTGGCATACTAATGGCGCACTCTGCCTTGATGCGCCATTAGTATGAATATTTGGTTTTTTTTGCTTTTCTGATTTTTGCACAGGTTACAAAATATATTATTGGACAGAATATAGACAGCAGCACACAGCAACAGCAGATTCATTGAATACAATAGAAGATTAGTCTTCGAATACAATTCATCATATTAGTCTCCGAATTCAAAAGATCGAACAAAGATAAAACATTACAAGTCTCAAGACCGCGAGTATCGAGTTTGTCTTCACATTACAAGTCGATATCGATCATCTAAACTACCATCACATAAAAGAGAGCTGCGGTCATCACGATGAGCATCATCGTGATCAAACTGGTCTTCATCCGGTTCCTCCAACGCTCCCTCCTCTCTCCCGCTAGATAGCGGGTGTATCTAGATTCGGCCTCCGCCCTAGTGGTGTACCCTTTGTAACTGTTACCGCTAAAACGGTGAACCTGTCTCCGACACTCCTTCTAGTCGTCGTAGACTCCGGGAACCTTTCTCTTGTACACAACATACGATGACATCTCTATACACAAGCCAAACAACATACAACAAACAATACATAAGCAATATGTAAGTATGCAACAAAAGGATCGGAAGAGAAAAGCAAGACATTAATAGCACGATTCATGATCCTACTAATAAATAGCATCGATTACATCTAAGTTGAATGACTATCCAAACCAAAGAGACATACAAATTCATTAAAGTTTAATTACAACATGAGCCAATCAATGTTTCAGAACTACACATCACTACTTTCGACTTGACTCATCGGACAGGAGCGTGGATGAAGCCGTCGTCTGTCTGATGGTCATGAAATCGCGGTCGTTGTCACCCTGCATTTGTAGCGTTCCATCTATCTCATTGTTGGACGGTTGATATCTGAGGTAGAACTGCCCCGAGGTATGAAGGTCATCTTGATGGATGATGTCCGCAAACTCCGACTGGATGCGAAAGAATTCTTGTCTGAGGTCCGTGTCCTGGGTTGCCGATAACCTCACAGCCCAATCTTTGAGACTATCTGGTAGCAGAAGTTGATGATGGTCCCTTACGATCGCCCGCATGTGATGGAGGGCGTAGTAAGCATCCTTCTGACCGCCAGGCGGCTGCTTGACGCAGCAGAAATTTGTATTGTGTGAGAAGGTGTGCTTGCCGTACTTACGAACTGCCCTGGTGAAGGTGCCTCCAGATTTGGCGTAGCTAGGGAGAACATCATCAAGAACTTTCTTAACATTTGTGTAGTCTATCTTGGAGTTACGGTTCGGGTCCAAATACGTGGCCATGGAATATTTCGGTCTTAAGAGGATGAGTGTGCAATGTGTGTCACTGCACAGAACACGGAATGTTAGAAAAAAAAGAACGATCGAAATCTAAGAAATCATATGTTACGGGGCAGTTAAGGGATAACTTACTCGGGAAAGTAAGCCACAAGGAAGTTATCCTTATCTGGGTTTGCCAGAATGACGCCTTCGAGGTGTGAACTCGCAACTTGGCGGTCCCCAACGCTGCTCAAGTGCTTGGCACGCATGTAGAAGGGGTTGACTATCACGATGTCCGGGATCTTGTCTCTAATGATCCGCATCTCCATACTCAGCGAAAACAGCCGAACGAAGGTGTAGTGCAGCGGATGAAGGTTAAACATAGCAAAGATGTCATCAAACCACAGGACGATCGTACCCCCGATGTCGCCATCCACAAAGCCCTTGCCCTCTGGCACCTTGGCCATGAAAACCGGGTATGCCACATCATTCTCTCTGAGACACCGCTTCTCCATAGAAAGAACACTGTCGCGCAGACTACGCATAGCACCGGTTGCAACATTCAGCATATTTGGCGGTAGCATCGCCCTACCCGCCACATGCACCTTCCTCGAGATATCCTTAGGTGAAGGTGGCCCGTCCTGAGCATGGATCGAACTCGGTGCCGGCTGGCTCGCACCGGCGCCCTTGTTAGTCTTTCGCTTCCGTCCCTTCTTCTTGATCTCCTGTAATGGGACCGAGTTCTGCTCACAGACCGCCTTCTTGAGCGTGTTGGGTCTGATAATATTTCGCACCTCAGCTATCTGAGGCTCGGTGAAGGCGGGAGCTGGAGGCGTGTCCTGAGAACTGAACGCCAGACGACGCCTATCGCAATTGGATTTCTCCGTCGTACCAGCTAGATCGCGGTCGTCTTGGTTGGGTTCTTGAGAAAGAGGCCCGCAGAACTCGTCAGTGTACCCTGAAGGAAATATGCCCTAGAGGCAATAATAAAGTTATTATTTATTTCCTTATATCATGATAAATGTTTATTATTCATGCTAGAATTGTATTAACCAGAAACATAATACATGTGTGAATACATAGACAAACATAGTGTCACTAGTATGCCTCTACTTGACTAGCTCGTTTATCAAAGATGGTAATGTTTCCTAGCCATGGAAAAAAGAGTTGTCATTTGATTAACGGGATCACATCATTAGGAGAATGATGTGATTGACTGACACATTCCGTTAGCTTAGCACTTGATCGTTTAGTATGTTGCTATTGCTTTCTTCATGACTTATACATGTTCCTGTAACTATAAGATTATGCAACTCCCGTTTACCGGAGGAACACTTTGGGTGCTACCAAACGTCACAATGTAACTGGGTGATTATAAAGGAGTACTACAGGTGTCTCCAAAGGTACATGTTGGGTTGGCATATTTCGAGATTAGGTTTTGTCACTCCGATTGTCAGAGAGGTATCTCTGGGCCCTCTCGGTAATGCACATCACTATAAGCCTTGCAAGCAATGTATCTAATGAGTTAGTTACGGAATGATGCATTACGTAACGAGTAAAGAGACTTGCCAGTAACGAGATTGAACTAGGTATTGGATACCGACGATCGAATCTCGGGTAAGTAACATACCGATGACAAAGGGAACAAGGTATTGGATAAAGATCTTCGTAGAATATGTAGGAGCCAATATGAGCATCCAGGTTTCGCTATTGGTTATTGACCGAGAATAGTTCTAGGTCATGTCTACATAGTTCTCGAACCCGTAGGGTCCGCACGCTTAACGTTACGATGACAGTTTTATTATGAGTTTATAAGTTTTGATGTACCGAAGGAGTTCGGAGTCCTGGATGAGATCGGGGACATGACGAGGAGTCTCGAAATGGCCGAGACGTAAATATCGATATATTGGACGACTATATTCGGAGTTCGGAAAGGTTCCGAGTGGTTCGGGTATTTTTCGGAGTACCGGGGAGTTACGGGAATACGGGGGAGAAGTATTGGGCCTTATTGGGCCATACGGGAAAGAGAGAGGGGCTGCCTAGGGCAGGCTGCGCACCCCCCCAAGGCCTAGTCCGAATTGGACTAGGGGGAGGGGCTGCGCCCCCTCCTTCCTTCCCTTCTCCCTCCCCCTTCCTTGTCTCCTACTCCTAATACTTGGAAGGATTCCTAGTTGGACTAGGAAAGGGGGAATCCTACTCCCGGTTGGAGTAGGACTCCCCTAGGGCGCGCCATAGAGAGGGCCGGCCCTCCCCTCCTCCACTCCTTTATATACGGGGGCAGGGGGCACCCCATAGACACACAAGTTGATCTACGGATCGTTCCTTAGCCGTGTGCGGTGCCCCCCTCCACCATATTCCACCTCGGTCATATCGTCACGGAGTTTAGGCGAAGCCCTGCGCCGGTAGAACATCATCATCGTCACCACGCCGTCGTGCTGACGGAACTCATCCCCGACACTTTGCTGGATCGGAGTCCGGGGATCGTCATCGAGCTGAACGTGTGCTGAACTCGGAGGTGTCATACGTTCGGTGCTTGGATCGGTCGGATCGTGAAGACGTACGACTACATCAACCGCGTTGTGCTAACGCTTCCGCTTACGGTCTACGAGGGTACGTGGACAACACTCTCCCCTCTCATTGCTATGTCATCACCATAATCTTGCGTGTACATAGGAACTTTTTTGAAATTACTACGTTCCCAACAGTGGTATCAGAGCCTAGGTTTTATGGTTTGATGTTATATGCACGAGTAGAACACAAGTGAGTTGTGGGCGATATAAGTCATACTGCTTACCAGCATGTCATACTTTGGTTCGGAGGTATTGTTGGATGAAGCGGCCCGGACCGACATTACGCGTACGCTTACGCGAGACTGGTTCTACCGACGTGCTTTGCATACAGGTGGCCGACGGGTGTCAGTTTCTCCAACTTTAGTTGAACCGAGTGTGGCTAGCCCGGTCCTTGCGAAGGTTAAAATAGCACTAACTTGACAAACTATCGTTGTGGTTTTGATGCATAGGTAAGAACGGTTCTTGCTCAGCCCGTAGCAGCCACGTAAAACTTGCAACAACAAAGTAGAGGACGTCTAACTTGTTTTTGCAGGGCATGTTGTGATGTGATATGGTCAAGACGTGATGCTATATTTCATTGTATGAGATGATCATGTTTTGTAACCGAAGTTATCGGCAACTGGCAGGAGCCATATGGTTGTCGCTTTATTGTATGAAATGCAAACGCCCTGTAATTGCTTTACTTTATCACTAAGCGGTAGCAATAGTCGTAGAAGCAATAGATGCCGTAAACGACAATGATGCTACGATGAAGATCAAGGTGTCGCGCCGGTGACGATGGTGATCACGACGGTGCTTCGGAGATGGAGATCACAAGCACAAGATGATGATGGTCATATCATATCACTTATATTGATTGCATGTGATGTTTATCCTTTATGCATCTTATCTTGCTTTGATTGACGATAGTATTTTAAGATGATCTCTCACTAAAATTATCAAGAAGTGTTCTCCCTGAGTATGCACTGTTGCCAAAGTTCGTCGTGCCCAGACACCACGTGATGATCGGGTGTGATAAGCTCTACGTCCATCTACAACGGGTGCAAGCCAGTTTTGCACACGCAGAATACTCAGGTTAAACTTGACGAGCCTAGCATATGCAGATATGGCCTCGGAACACAGAGACCGAAAGGTCGAGCGTGAATCATATAGTAGATATGATCAACATAATGATGTTCACCATTGAAAACTACTCCATCTCACGTGATGATCGGTTATGGTTTAGTTGATTTGGATCACGTGATCACTTAGAGGATTAGAGGGATGTCTATCTAAGTGGGAGTTCTTAAGTAATATGATTAATTGAACTTAAATTTATCATGAACTTAGTCCTGGTAGTATTTTGCAAATTATGTTGTAGATCAATAGCTTGCGTTGTTGCTTTCATATGTTTATTTTGATATGTTCCTAGAGAAAATTGTGTTGAAAGATGTTAGTAGCAATGATGCGGATTGGATCCGTGATCTGAGGTTTATCCTCATTGCTGCACAGAAGAATTATGTCCTTAATGCACCGCTAGGTGACAGACCTATTGCAGGAGCAGATGCAGATGTTATGAACGTTTGGCTAGCTCAGTATGATGACTACTTGATAGTTTTGTGCACCATGCTTTATGGCTTAGAATCGGGACTTCAAAGACGTTTTGAACGTCATGGACCATATGAGATGTTCCAGGAATTGAAGTTAATATTTCAAGCAAATACCCGAGTTGAGAGATATGAAGTCTCCAACAAGTTCTATAGCTAAAAGATGCAGGAGAATCGCTCAACTAGTGAGCATGTGCTCAGATTGTCTGGGTACTACAATCGCTTGGATCAAGTGGGAGTTAATCTTCCAGATAAAATAGTGATTGACAGAATTCTCTAGTCACCATCACTAAGTTAGTAGAACTTCGTGATGAACTATAGTATGCAAGGGATGACGAAAGTGATTCCCAAGCTCTTCGTGATGCTGAAATCGACGAAGGTAGAAATCAAGAAAAACATCAAGTGTTGATGGTTAACAAGACCACTAGTTTCAAGAAAAGGGCAAAGGGATAGAAGGGGAACTTCAAGAAGAACGGCAAGCAAGTTGCTACTCAAAGTGAAGAAGCCCAAGTCTGGACCTAAGCCTGAGACTAAGTGCTTATACTGCAAAGGGACTGGTCACTAGAAGAGGAACCACCCCAAGTATTTGGTGGATAAGAAGGATGGCAGAGTGAACAAGGGTATATTTGATATACATGTTATTGATGTGTACCTTACTAGTGTTTATAGTAGCCCCTGAGTATTTGATACTTGTTCGGTTGCTAAAAATTAGTGACTCAAAACAGGAGTTACAGAATAAACAGAGACTAGTTGAGGGTGAGGTGTTGATGAGTATTGGAAGTAGTTCCAAGATTGATATGATCATCATCGCACACTCCCTATACTTTCGGGGTTAGTGTTAAACCCTAAATAAATGTTATTTGGCGTTTGCGTTGAGCATGAATATGATTTGATCATGTTTATTGCAATACGGTTATTCATGTAAGTTAGAGAATAATTGTTGTTCTGTTTACATGAATAAAACCTTCTATGGTCATACACCCAATGAAAATGGTTCGTTGGATCTCGATCGTAGTGATACACATATTCATAATATTGAAACCAAAAGATGCAAAGTTAATAATGATAGTGCAACTTATTTGTGGCACTGCAGTTTAGGTCATATTGGTGTAAAGCGCATGAAGAAACTCCATGCTGATGGGATTTTGGAATCACTTGATTATGAATCACTTGATGCTTGCGAACCATGCCTTATGGGCAAGATGACTAAAGACTCCGTTCTCCGGAACAATAGAGCGAGCAACTAACTTATTGGAAATAATACATACTGATGTATGCGATCCGATGAGTGTTGAGGCTCGCGGCAAGTATCATTATTTTCTGACCTTCACAGATGATTTGAGCAGATATGGGTATATCTACTTAATGAAACATAAGTCTGAAATGTTTGAAAAGTTCAAAGAATTTCAGAGTGAAGTTGAGAATCATCGTAACAAGAAAATAAAGTTTCTGCGATTTGATCTTGGAGACAAATATTTGACTTACGAGTTTGGCCTTCAGTTAAAATAATGTGGAATAGTTTCACAAACACATGCCACCTGGAACACCACAGCGTAGTGGTGTGTCCGAACATCATAACCGCACTTTATTGGATATGGTGTGATCTATGATGTATCTTACCGATTTACCACTATCGTTTTGGGGTCATGCATTAAAGACAGCTGCATTCACGTTAAAAAGGGGCACCATCTAAGTCCGTTGAGATGACACCGTATGAACTATGGTTTAGCAGTAAACCTAAGCTGTCGTTTCTTAAAGCTTGGAGTTGCGATGCTTATATGAAAAGGTTTCAACCTGATAAGCTCGAACCCAAATCAGAAAAGTGCGTCTTCATAGAACACCCAAAGGTAACTATTGGGTACACCTTCTATCACAGATTCGAAGGCAAGTTATTCGTTGCTAAGAATGGATCCTTTCTAGAGAATGAGTTTCTCTCGAAAGAAGTGAGTGGGAGGAAAGTAGAACTTGATGAGGTAACAGTACCAGCTCCCTTATTGGAAAGTAGTTCATCACAGAAATCGGTTCCTGTGACACCTACACCAATTAGTGAGGAAGTTAATAATGATGATCATGAAACTTCAGATCAAGTTGTTACTGAACTTTAGATCAACCAGAGTAAGATCCGCAGCAGAGTGGTACGGTAATCCTATTCTGGAAGTCATGCTACTAGATCATGGTGAACCTACGAACTATGAAGAAACGATGGTGAGCCCAGATTCCGCAAAATGGCTTGAAGCCATGAAATCAGAGATGGGATCCATGTATGAGAACATAGTGTGGACTTTGGTTGACTTGCCCGATGATCGGCAAGCAATTGAGAATAAATGGATCTTCAAGAAGAAGACTGACGCTGACGGTAATGTTACTGTCTACAAAGGTCGACTTGTCGCAAAAGGTTTTCAACAAGTTCAAGGGATTGACTACGATGAGATCTTCTCACCCGTAGCGATGCTTAAGTCTGTCCGAATCATGTTAGCAATTGCCGCATTTTATGATTATGAAATTTGGCAGATGGATGTCAAAACTGCATTCCTGAATGGATTTCTGGAAGAAGAGTTGTATATGATGCAACCAGAAGGTTTTGTCAATCCAAAAAGGGGCTAACAAAGTGTGCAAGCTCCAGCGATCCATTTATGGACTGGTACAAGCCTCTCAGAGTTGGAATACACGCTTTGATAAGTTGATCAAAGCATATAGTTTTATACAGACTTGCAGTGAAGCCTGTATTTACAAGAAAGTGAGTGGGAGCACTACAGCATTTCTGATAAGTATATGTATGACATATTGTTGATCGGAAATAATGTAGAATTATTCTGCAAAGCACAAAGGAGTGTTTGAAAGGAGTTTTTTCAAAGAAAGACCTCGGTGAAGCTGCTTACATATTGAGCATCAAGATCTATAGAGATAGATCAAGACGCTTGATAAGTTTTTTCAATAAGTACATACCTTGATAAGATTTTGAAGTAAGTTCAAAATGGAGCAGTCAAAGAAAGAGTTCTTGCCTGTGTTACAAGGTGTGAAATTGAGTAAGACTCAAAGCCCGACCATGGCAGAAGATAGAAAAAGAATGGAAGTCATTCCCTATGCCTCAGCCATAGGTTCTATAAAGTATGCCATGCTGTGTACCAGATCTATTGTATACCCTATACTGAGTTTGACAAGGGAGTACAATAGTGATCTAGGAGTAAGATCACTGGACAGCGGTCAATATTATCCTTAGTGGAATAAGGATATGTTTCTCGATTATGGAGGTGATAAAAGAGTTCGTCGTAAAGAGTTACATCGATGCAAGCTTTTACATCGATCCAGATGACTCTAAGTCTCAATCTGGATACATATTGAAAAGTGGGAGCAATTAGCTAGAGTAGCTCCTTGCAGAGCATTGTTGACATAGAAATTCGCAAAATACTTATGGATCTGAATGTGACAGACCCGTTGACTAAAATTATCTCACAAGCAAAACATGATCACACCTTAGTACTCTTTGGGTGTTAATCACATAGCGATGTCAACTAGATTACTGAATCTAGTAAACCCTTTGGGTGTTGATCACATATCGATGTGAACTATGGGTGTTAATCACATGGTGATGTGAACTATTGCTGTTAAATCACATGGCGATGTGAACTAGATTATTGACTCTAGTGCAAGTGGGAGACTGAAGGAAATATGCCCTAGAGGCAATAATAAAGTTATTATTTATTTCCTTATATCATGATAAATGTTTATTATTC
This sequence comes from Triticum dicoccoides, assembly GCF_002162155.2. Taxonomy (NCBI): domain Eukaryota; kingdom Viridiplantae; phylum Streptophyta; class Magnoliopsida; order Poales; family Poaceae; genus Triticum; species Triticum dicoccoides. Next base: position 632,235,741 of record NC_041383.1, read on the forward strand.
ATGCTAGAATTGTATTAACCGGAAACATAATACATGTGTGAATACATAGACAAACATAGTGTCACTAGTATGCCTCTACTTGACTAGCTCGTTTATCAAAGATGGTTATGTTTCCTAGCCATGGACAAAAGAGTTGTCATTTGATTAATGGGATCACATCATTAGGAGAATGATGTGATTGACTTGACCCATTCCGTTAGCTTAGCACTTGATCGTTTAGTATGTTGCTATTGCTTTCTTCGTGACTTATACATGTTCCTGTAACTATGAGATTACGCAACTCCCGTTTACCGGAGGAACACTTTGGGTGCTACCAAACGTCACAACGTAACTGGGTGATTATAAAGGAGTACTACAGGTGTCTCCAAAGGTACATGTTGGGTTGGCATATTTCGAGATTAGGTTTTGTCACTCCGATTGTCGGAGAGGTATCTCTGGGCCCTCTCGGTAATGCACATCACTATAAGCCTTGCAAACAATGTAGCTAATGAGTTAGTTACGGAATGATGCATTACGTAACGAGTAAAGAGACTTGCCAATAACGAGATTGAACTAGGTATTGGATACCGACGATCGAATCTCGGGTAAGTAACATACCGATGACAAAGGGAACAAAGTATGTTGTTATGCGGTTTGACCGATAAAGATCTTCGTAGATTATGTAGGAGCCAATATGAGCATCCAGGTTCCTCTATTGGTTATTGACCGAGAATAGTTCTAGGTCATGTCTACATAGTTCTCGAACCCGTAGGGTCCGCACGCTTAACGTTACGATGACAGTTTTATTATGAGTTTATAAGTTTTGATGTACCGAAGGAGTTCGGAGTCCTGGATGAGATCGGGGACATGACGAGGAGTCTCGAAATGGTCAAGACGTAAAGATCGATATATTGGACGACTATATTCGGAGTTCGGAAAGGTTCCGCGTGGTTCGGGTATTTTTCGGAGTACCGGGGAGTTACGGGAATACGAGGGAGAAGTATTGGGCCTTATTGGGCCATACGGGAAAGAGAGAGGGGCTGCCTAGGGCAGCCCCCC
>NC_041383.1:632237194-632244515 GCF_002162155.2 Triticum dicoccoides
CCCCCAAGGCCTAGTCCGAATTGGACTAGGGGGAGGGGCTGCGCCCCCTCCTTCCTTCCCTTCTCCCTCCCCCTTCCTTGTCTCCTACTCCTAATACTTGGAAGGATTCCTAGTTGGACTAGGAAAGGGGGAATCCTACTCCCGGTGGGAGTAGGACTCCCCTAGGGCGCGCCATAGAGAGGGCCGGCCCTCCCCTCCTCCACTCCTTTATATACGGGGGCAGGGGGCACCCCATAGACACACAAGTTGATCTACGGATCGTTCCTTAGCCGTGTGCGGTGCCCCCCTCCACCATATTCCACCTCGATCATATCGTCGCGGAGTTTAGGCGAAGCCCTGCGCTGGTGGAACATCATCATCGTCACCACGCCGTCGTGCTGACGGAACTCATCCCTGACACTTTGCTGGATCGGAGTCCGGGGATCGTCATCGAGCTGAACGTGTGCTGAACTCGGAGGTGCCGTACGTTCGGTGCTTGGATCAGTCGGATCGTGAAGACGTACGACTACATCAACCGCGTTGTGCTAATGCTTCCGCTTACGGTCTACGAGGGTACATGGACAACACTCTCCCCTCTTGTTGCTATGTCATCACCATGATCTTGCGTGTACGTAGGAATTTTTTTGAAATTACTACGTTCCCCAACATACCCATGTTCGGCAAAGTACTTATCAACTTTGGTAAATGTACCATCGTCGTTGTCGTCGCCGTCCGGTTCCTGTGCCATAGGGCTATCCGGATCCTGTGCCATAGGGATGTCCGGCAGGTCCGGTAGCGTTGCGGAGTTCTTGCCATGGCTTGGCGCCGGCACGACTGGCGGTCTTGTCTGTGGGGTGGTATCCCCGGCCCCCAAACGAATCTGGCTCTTCGTCCAAAGCAGGGGCCAGTTTACGCAGGCGCTGAGGGTCATCTCATCTTCTACATCGGCCCCAGCGGGTCGAATCGGAGGTAACAGCTCGTCGCAGCCTGGCAGCACCCGAACGACTTCAACCCTATACATTGTGGGTGTCATCGGATTACCGTGGAACATGCGGTTGCCCGGTTGAACGATTCTGCCCTTGGCGACATCGACCAACTCGGCGCCCACGAAGTGCAGAAGAGTGCAAGGAACGTCGGCGGGCCCTGCGAAAACATGTACAGGGCGTCAGGGATGCCTAGTCAAAGGCAAGGAGATGAAGTCATCGACCGAGAGGCTTAGTTACCATGATGCCATCGAGCTCGGCTAATGTCGAGGCACCGCCAACGGCGGGCGTGCAACTGACGGAGGGGGCGCTTGCTGGCGAGATGCTGGCCGGCGTACACCCGGGTGCATTAAGCTCCAATGCCCGTGCCGGCGCCGGAGACACGAATACCGCCTCCGCCGGAGACACCAATGGCGCCGCCGTCGGAGACACCAATGGTGCCGCCGGAGACACCAATGGAGCCGCCTACGCGCTGTGCGAGTTGCTGGCCATGAAGCTGGGAACCGGCGGAGGCCCCTGTTGGCCGCCTGCAATCCATGTCGTCAGCCCATGAATCAACGTAGCCACCATGGCGTTGAGCTTCGTTCCCAGTTGTTGTTCCACTTGCTCTTGGACAAGCTCCGGAATCCGCGCCACTTGTGCCTTGATTTCTTCAACCTCGCGCGTCTGGCTTTCCGAGCTGGTCTTTTTCTCCTTCCGCACACCAGCGGTATAGTATGACCCCTATTTTGTGGACAAGCCTTTGCCGGCCACACGACCAGCTGACGTCGGCTTAGTGAGCTTATCCTTGTTTTTCATTATGTTCAACGCCCTATTAAAAGGGGTGTCGAAAGGAGAGTTCTGAGACGACCCCGCGCTACTGCTTTTAGTGTCCTGCGAAAGGAACGTGAACCATTTAGAAATATTGGGGATTAATTAGAGTGCAATCATATGGAGCTAATTACGCGGGGGTGTATTCCTTACCAGAACAAGCTCAAGTGCCCTGGTCTTCGGATCCGTGGTAAGCTCCTTTGTTATCGGGTCCTCCTTGTACTGGGCCCTGACATAGTTCCTGGTCTGCTTGTTACCGCTGTATTTCTCGAAGCGGCGCGGTAGGCCTTGCTCGGCACGCTCCGCGTCCTCCTTGTCCCATATAGGCTCCGCCACTCTGTAATCGCCGGGACCGAGTTTGTGTTCCCCTAAGTTCAACTCCCGCATTTCTTTCCCCCACTGACTTGATTCGGAGGTTGCACTGCTCTCGCACTTGATCTTGAACTCCTTGTACTCATCTTCGCTCATCAAAGGATATTTCTCCTTGATGTTCTCATAACTATCACCTTTATCAATCATTCTCTTCACCACACTTCTCCAAGTAGACAGGGCCGTGCTCATCTTCGTGAGGGCGGCACTGTTCACTTTATTCCCTGAGAGGCGTGTGTTTTCAAATTCGACGGGGAACTTGTATCTTTCGTGCAGCTTTGTGAAGAGGAGGTTGCACAAATTCCCTCAATCCTTATGCCTAAGGTTGTCGGTGTTGATCGAGATGGTGCTCCGGAGAATGCACCCGAGCTGAACTGAGTACCCCTTCACTATATGTTTGGCTCCGTTGGATTCCCGTTGGAGTCCACTTGAGTGAATTCCTCCTTGAGGGTGCGGAGCGCATTCGGGCGCCGGTCCTTCCTTTGCTTCTTCGGTTGGCTGCCATCTGCGTGTGCGCCGCCATCATCAGTGGTGGCATCCTCGGCGGCACCATCAGTGGTGTCATCCCCGAAGCCACTAGGGGTTGTGTAATCAGGATCGATGTCTTCCGCGGCGTCCTCATGTTGGGGAACGTAGTAATTTCAAAATTTTCCTACGCACACGCAAGATCATGGTGATGCATAGCAACGAGAGGGGAGAGTGTTGTCCACGTACCCTCGTAGACCGTAAGCGGAAGCGTTATGACAACGCGGTTGATGTAGTCGTACGTCTTCACGATCTGACCCATTCAAGCACCGAACATACGGCACCTCCGAGTTCAGCACACGTTCAGCTCGATGACGATCCCAGACTCCGATCCAGCAGGGTGTCGGGGATGAGTTCCGTCAGCACGACGGCGTGGTGACGATGACGATGTTCTACCGACGCAGGGCTTCGCCTAAACACCGCAATGATATGACCGAGGTGGAATATGGTGGAGGGGGGCACCGCACACGGCTAAGGAACGATCACGAAGATCAACTTGTGTGTCATGGGGTGTCCCCTACCCCCGTATATAAAGGAGCCAAGGGGGAGGGGGTGGCCGGCCAAGGAGGGGCACGCCAAGGGGAGTCCTACTCCCACCGGGAGTAGGACTCCTTCTTTCCTAGTCCAACTAGGAGAAGGAGGGAAAGGAGAGGAGTGGAGAAGGAAGGGAGAGGGGGGCCGCGCCCCAAACCCCTTGTCCAATTCGGACTGGGCTTGGGAGGGGCGTGCGCCACCTCCTGGCTCCTTCCCACTAAGGCCCGTTAAGGCCCAATATTCTTCCCCGTATTCCCGTAACTCCCCGGTACTCCGAAAAATACCCAAATCACTCGGAACCTTTCCGATGTCCGAATATAGTCGTCCAATATATCGATATTTACGTCTCGACCATTTCGAGACTCCTCGTCATGTCCCCGATTTCATCCGGGACTCCGAACTTTTTCGGTACATCAAAACTCATAAACTCATAATAAAACTGTCATCGAAACCTTAAGCGTGCGGACCCTACGGGTTCGAGAACTATGTAGACATGACCTAGAACTATTCTTGGTCAATAACCAATAGCAGAACCTGGATGCTCATATTGGCTCCTACATATTCTACGAAGATCTTTATCGGTCAAACCGCATAACAACATACTTTGTTCCCTTTGTCACCGGTATGTTACTTGCCCAAGATTCAATCGTCGGTATCCAATACCTAGTTCAATCTCGTTACTGGCAAGTCTCTTTACTCGTTACGTAATGCATCATTCCATAACTAACTCATTTAGCTACATTGCTTGCAAGGCTTATAGTGATGTGCATTACCGAGAGGGCCCAGAGATACCTCTCCGACAATCGGAGTGACAAAACCTAATCTCGAAATACGCCAACCCAACATGTACCTTTGGAGACACCTGTAGTACTCCTTTATAATCACCCAGTTATGTTGTGACGTTTGGTAGCACCCAAAGTGTTCCTCCGGTAAACGGGAGTTGCATAATCTCATAGTTACAGGAACATGTATAAGTCATGAAGAAAGCAATAGCAATATACTAAACGATCAAGTGCTAGGCTAACGGAATGGGTCATGTCAATCACATCATTTTCCTAATGATGTGATCCCATTAATCAAATGACAACACATGTCTATGGTTAGGAAACATAACCATCTTTGATTAATGAGCTAGTCAAGTAGAGGCATACTAGTGACTATATGTTTGTCTATGTATTCACACATGTATCATGTTTCCGGTTAATACAATTCTAGCATGAATAATAAACATTTATCATGATATGAGGAAATAAATAATAACTTTATTATTGCCTCTAGGGCATATTTCCTTCACCTCATAGCGGTGAGGTTGTTCCTCCATCTCCTGGGACATCTCCCAGAATTGCTTGTCGCCCGAACAACCGGCCTCATCGTTGTGGGCCATGTTTCGCTCTAAATAGGAAAAAAGTTTGGTCAAAAAGTTGGTTATTGCCAAGGAACAAGATCATGGTCTCATCATTTAGGGTTTGTCGACACCGAGGCACCCTAAAAGCCTAAGCTTTCATCATTTAGGGTTTGTCGACGCCGAGGCACCCTAAAAGCCTAAGCATACATCATTTAGGTTCTCATCGACATCAAGGCATTCGGGGCAGCCAAGTTAAGTTTTCATCATTTAGGGTTTATTGATGCCGAGGCACCCTAGGTTGGGCCTAATCACTTGGCACTAATCACTTGGCTCTATTGCCACCTATGTTGGGTTTATCATCTAGGGTTTATCGATGCTAAGGAGAATTCTAAGTTGGGCCTAATCACTTGGCTCTATTGCCACCTATGGTTTAATGCAGCAAGAATAAAGGGGCAATTGATCCTACTTAATTAAGTACTAAGATACCCCGGCCCATGCATTAGTCGCAAGTACCCCATATGTCCTATTTTTAGCAAAGTCATGCTAAAATTCACGGAAAAATTCAGCATGACCTTTGCTGAAAATAGGACATATGGAGTACCCGAATTTGCCGAAACGGAAGTTAATCAACATTCCGGCAAACTCAAGGGCCTCTCGGGGTACCTGCAAATTCATCACGACACGATGGTCGGAGACAAAACCCAGCAAAATAGCACCACAATGTGCCTCTACTTTCATATGGATGAAAAGGCCACAGACCATATGGTCCTCTGCTTTCATATGGACAAAAATCAGCTCAACTTATGTGAGCTTCCATTCCAGATCTAATAGCAGCAAGTTGTTCACTTGTAGCTGAACTTATGTGATCTGCCTTCAAGAAAAGAAATCTGCAGTGGCACATCTGCTCTCTGAATACATTGGCAAGAAACAAAACAACACCTAGTACCATCCATCTGCTATGGCCGTATCATGCAGTTTAACTAAGCACTAACAGGTAATTATATAACAGAAAACTTGGCGTGTACGTGTCACTTAGCTTGGGCAAGCAACATACCTCGTCCTCTTGGTTAGTCCAAACAAGCTGTATGCTGAGCCTCAACTCACCACCTGCACATTTAACAGCACCGATGAAATGAAAAACTAAACATAATTGTCAACCAACAAAACCAAAACATAAACATGACTTCAAATTTTCACGATCAGGAAGAAAACAGGGTTTTCAACTACTATATTCAGTTTCATGGCATCAGTTGAACAGTTGAAAAATAACAAGCTTCATTTAAATATCTTGCTGCTAACAAACATAACTAATGTCAGTACTCAACAAATAGAGTGACCACACAGGGAACAAACAAACTATTCACTTTTTATTTCTTCAGAATTGGACCAGACAGAGAACAACTCCTTGGAAGCAACATAGGCAAATTGATCTGATCCTGAGACTCTTAGCTCCTGTACTCACCACCTGTATACCTCTTTGATATTAGTACCAAAGATGGATCAAAAGTTATATTGCAACCATCAAAGTAAGTCTGAAGCATGTCGTAAACTGTTCACACTAGATAGAGCGGCAACCAAAACTTCGACCGATCGATCTTTTGTAAAAAAAGGAATTTGTCTCGATTTGTTTGTTGCAGTTTGAGATTCAACAAAGAAACTCCAAGAACATCCAACTGTTTTGTTTAAGTTACTGATGATAGCTGGGTATGTACATACATCTTCGGTGGTGCTCTGCTGGTGGAAAAACAGAGTAAGAATGAGATAGTACTCCTGCCTGTAAGCAGGCTTCAGCCTGTCGAATCACCCAAAGCACCAGCAGCAACATGAGCAGCAGCACATATACTTAACTAATAAAGAACATTTCCTTACCTAAGCTTTGCTCATTGTCCAAAATAATCCTAATTTACTCTCAAATGTACAGCCCTGCATCTCAAAGTGCAGCTTCCTGCCACCCATCATCAGAACTAAAAATGGCATTTACTTTAACTTTGTGGCAGTAGAAATCTGGCCCCTGCAACCTGCTTCAGCATACTAGCTAGTAGAAAAATCCTAATTTGTGATGTTACCTGCTACTTGTTGTGTATCTTAAATCATATTTTGTTTCCAGATATTCTCCTTGATTGTTATAGAAACTTCAGCATGTATATCTTGAGAAACATGCAGTAACAGTCATGCTCTGTTGGTAAGAGAAAGCAGAGGATGCTACTCCAATAACCACAGAAATGGGCAAAAATGACAGTTTGATTCCTTTCAATAATCAAAGGCATCAAATGCTTGCTAAGATACTACCTTAGCTTGGTTGCAGTTTGGAATAAAATAATTATGATTACTGACCTCTACTGTTTGGCTCTGAACTTAAACCTGTTAGTTAATCCAGAAACCTCACAACGCAATAGTTACTTACTAATATTGGCTGCAATCATCATAGCAAAATATTAAGTCTGAGCCCTGCACACTGATTAAACTGTTCCCTCGGAAAACTTAAAATCACACAGCAAGCAAGAAATAACTATCATTATATTCCCACAGTATCGAATCTACATCAAGTACTCATCCACTAAAAAAATCAGGAAAAAAAATTGAACAGAGGATGCAAGAGGAAGGAGGGAGGGGGGATGAGGGAAGAGGGAGGAAGGACGAAGGAGTGGTGGCTACCTGCCTACGGACTGGTCGTCGGCGTAGCTCCGGGCGGCAGCGTTGCTGGGCAGGAGCACCTGCTCCAGGGAGGGGGGCGCCGCTGGTGGGAGCGGCTGCTTGATGGGGGGAGGCGCTGTTG
>NC_041383.1:632244921-632245514 GCF_002162155.2 Triticum dicoccoides
GGAGGACATCGAGGGCACTCGGCTCGGGGACAACGAGGGAGACGGTGCTCGGCTCGGGGACGCGAGGGAGGCGGCGAGGGAGGCGGCGCTCGGCATGGGGACGGCGAAGGAGGCGAGGGGGGCGGCGAGGGGGACGGCGAACACGGGGGGCAGCGGGTGAGATCGATGAGGCAGGGGAGAGATTAGAGAGATTGGGGATTTAGTGTGGGGGGAAGCTTTCTAATGGCGCACCACCCTCTCGTGCGCCATAAGTACGACTATTCTAATGGCGCACCACCCCTCGGTGCGCCATTAGAATTTTGTTTTAATCTAGCCCACTAGCCCTATCTACAACCTAACTCTATCTACAACAGAACCCACCCACTAGCTCGAGTGGTCAGCACGTAGCACACACACCAGGAGGTCCTGGGTTTGATTCCCAGGCTCCCCAATATTTTTTTATGCATTTTAAATGCTGTTTTTTATATTTATTTGTGTTTAAATATGTTCAAACTTGTTTAAATCATAACGGTAATATTTTTTTATAAAAACAGTAATAATTTTTTAAAAAATATGTTCAAATTTGTTACTTGAAAATATCATCGGCGGCGGCG
>NC_041383.1:632245967-632318939 GCF_002162155.2 Triticum dicoccoides
GGGTGCTCATCGGCCGCGGTGGAGCGGGGGAGGGTTGCGGTGGGTCGGCGGCGGCGGTGGAGCTAGCGGGGGAGGGTGCGGGTGGGATCAAGATGGAGGGGGATCGAGATCGAGATGGAGGGGGAATCGAGATCGAGATGGAGGGGGATCGAGATCAAGTGTCCTCATGAATTCAAAACGTGCCCATGAAATTTAAAAATATTCATGATATCAAAAAGTTCCCATGAAATACAATCGAGAAATGAAGACTACGATTTAAATACAATCGATCTTAGCTAGCTATCTGTTCACACTCTTCTTGCCCTTCTTTTTCGCAAATGGAGTTCTTCTGTGGAACGGACGTCCTTTAGGTAGGGTGGTCCTGCTTCTTCTTGTGGTGTGTGCTGCTACTTCATCGTCGTCGTCATGTTCGATCTTCAGGTCGCCGTACTTGTCGAAGTCTTGCTCATTGGCTGCTCCATCCATTCCGATGATCTTCCTTTTGCCTCTCCTCACGACAACACGACTGGGCTTTGACGGGTCGGTAATGAAGAAGCATTGGTCCACTTGGGAAGCCAGTACCCATGGCTCATTTTTCGCGGTGCCGTTTGCGCCCGCGGTCTTGGGTATAACCATGGTGGTGAAATACCGGTCTTCTTTTAGGACGCTCTTGGCCCATCTGACACGGAACATCGGGACCTTCTCTCCAGCGTAGCTCAGCTCCCAGATCTCCTTGATCATTCCATAGTATCTGTCCTTGTCATTGCCGGTGTAGGATTCCATCGTTACCCCGGAGTTCTGATAACCATCGCTCTTCATGTCCTTGTTCTCGGTGTAGAATGTGTAGCCGTTGATATCGTACGCCTCATAGGTCATCAGGTTGTGCTCGGCGCCCTGTGACAAGGCTAATATGAGTTGTTCTTCCGCGGAAGAATCCTCATGTAAAGGGTACGACAGAAGCTTCTGCTTGAACCAACGCGTGAAACATGAGTTGTGCTCTTTGATTATATCTCCGTCCGTCCTCTGTTGGCCTCGGTCATTGTACGTCTTCTCGTTAAAGGTTTTGTGCTCTACCACACAAGGATCAACCACGTCTATGTGTTGTAGCGCGACTAGGTTTGCTCTTTCAAAGTCGGCGAGTCGACCCTCGAAGTCGACAAGCATTTCACGGCGACCCTCACGGTGACCCCATCCAGCAAGCCTGCCGAGGTGCCTGTTGACGGGCAGACCAACGGGGTTCTCGATGCCTAGATAAGTCGTGCAGTAGGAGATGCACTCTTCGGTCAGAAAGCCCCTGGCTATACTTCCCTCTGTACGTGACATGTTTCGAACGTATTCTTTGATGACACCATTCATCCTTTCGAACGACATCATGCTGTGCAGGAACGTCGGCCCGAGTTGGATGATATCCTCCACGATATGGACCAGCAGATGCACCATAACGTCGAAGAATGCGGGCGGGAAGTACATCTCAAGCTCGCATAGTATCACCACGATCTCTTCCTGTAGCCTTCTGAGTTGCCTCACGCCAATGGACTTCCGAGAGATGACGTCAAAAAAGTTGCATAGGCCAAATAGCGTTTCACGGACGTGCGCGTCCATCATCCCACGGATTGCAACTGGAAGTATCTGCGCCATCAGCACGTGACAGTCGTGAGACTTCATCGCGCTGAACTTCTACTTCGCTGGGTCTAGGTATCTGCTTGTCTTCCCCGCGTAACCGTAAGGAAGTTTTACTCCTAGGAGGCAGGTGAAAAACTGCTCGATCTCCTCCTGACTTAGAGTGAAGCACGCGGGAGGGTAGTCATTTCCGCTCTTCTTGGCCTTTTTGCCTTTGTGACGACTTTCTGTGTCCTGCTTCGCCTCATCATCATCATCATCATCATCATTAGCGTGAAGCTCCTGCCTGATGCCCATTGATTTCAAGTCTGCCCTTGCTTTCGACCCATCTTTGGTCCTCTCTAGCATGTTGAGCAGGGTACCAAGCAGACTCTCGCACATGTTCTTCGTGATATGCATGACATCAAGGCTGTGAGGCACACGGTGGATCTTCCAGTACGGCAAGTCGCAGAAAACAGACCTCGTTTTCCATACCTTCAACAGCGGCTCTGGCGCCTTTCGCCTCTTTCCCGGCTTTGGCGCCTTTTGCTTCTTTCCCGACAGTGGGCAGTCTTTCCAATTTTTCAACAGCTCGTCTATTTCCTCGCCGCTCCTCGTACACGGGCGTTTTCGAGGTTCAGTTTCACCATCGAACAGATCCTTGCGTTTCCTCCACGGGTCATCGTCGCGAAGCCACCTTCGATGTCCCATGAACATGGTTTTCAAAGACCCAGGATCTCTATCTAGCTGGCGATACGTTGTGTCATCCATGCACCTTACGCATCCAGAAAATCCGTGGACTACCTGCCCCGCGAGATATCCGTAACCGAGATAGTCGTGCACCGTCGTGAGCAGTGCGGCTCTCATAGGGAAATATTCTTTCTCTGCGGCATCCCACGTATTGGCTGGCGTTTTCCACAGCGTGTCTAGCTCCTCCTTCAGCAGCCCCAGATATAGGTTGATGTCGTTCCCTGGTTGTTTCGGCCCTTCAATTAGCATACTCATGTGAATGTACTTCCTCTTCATGCACAACCAGGGGGGAAGGTTGTACATCCACACAAACACAGGCCAGGTGCTATGTGTGCTTCTCTGGCTGCCAAACAGATTGACTCCATCGGTGCTCGCGCCCAGCACGATGTTCCTTGGATCCTTCCCAAATTCTGGGTATTCGAAGTTCAACGCTTGCCACTGGCTCGCATCCTTAGGGTGACTCAGCATCTTGTCTTTTTTATTTATCTCCGGATCATTTCCGTCATCTTCCCGCTTCTTCTCCTCCCTATCCGCGTGCCAACGCAGGAGCTTTGCTACCTTAGGGTCCGCAAAATACCGCTGCAGACGAGGAGTGATCGGAAAGTACCACACCGATTTTCGAGGAGCTTTCTTCCTCTTCTTGTATCGAGTGATGCCGCACACCGGACATATGGTAGACTCCGCGTGCTCGTCCCGATAAATGATGCAATTGTTCATGCACACATGGTATTTCACGTGCGGTAAATCCAGAGGACACACGATTTTCTTCGCGTCCTCGAAACTGGTCGGGCACTTGTTCCCCTTGGGAAGACGTTCGTGCCAGAATGACATGTTCTCGTCGAAGCATGCGTCGGTCATTTTGTGTTTTACCTTCATCTCCAGAGCCATGAGCATTACTTTCAGGCATGTATCCTCGGGCCTCCATCCTTCATACAATGGAGTAACTGCGTCTATCTCTAGTTGATCCAGCTTGGCTTTCTCTCGGGCGGCAGCTCTTGCATTATCCGTCTGCTTGAGAAGCAGATCTTGAATATGAGGGTCCTGCACCCAGCCTCCATCGTCGTCTGCTCCGGCATCTTCATCTTCATGATCATGCCCTTCGTCTTGATCTTCCTCATCATCATGTACGACATCTTCTACATGATGACTGTGTACAGCATCACCGCCGTGATCATGTCCTGGAGATTCTTCGTCTTCTCGCCCGCCCTCGCCGCAGTGGTACTTGTCTTATTGCCCTTCCTCATTTCTTGCCCGCCCCCCATGGACGACCTCATAGTCATCTTCATCACCTTGCCACCGATAGCCATCCATGAAACCACGCAAGAGCAGGTGGTCCCGCACCTGCCCAGAATCCGGGTCCGCAATAAGGCTCTTCAGCTTGCATCTTCGACACGGACATCTTATCTCCATCTCGTTATTTTGAAGCATCTCGGCCTTCGCGGAGCTCAAAAACCTATTCACGATGCCTTCGGTCATCGTGCGGACCATGGTGGCCTACAGGGTAGAGCAAAATGATATTTTATAACCAAGAAAAAATTTGGTATGACCTTCCCTAAAAATAGGACCAAAAAGAATGCATAGTGCCAAAATTCTCGCCGAAACGGAAATGAATCAACATTCCGGCAAAATATTGGCAACTATCGCATTTCAAATACCGGTACCTGTAAACACAAACATATATGCAACACCACAAACACATACAACACCACAAACATACATAGATCTAGCTAGGCCACAAAAAGTGCATGTGCACGTTGTTGGAGCGAGCTAGGGAGAAAAAAAGTAGATCTACATCATGAAGATAGCTTTCCCCTTACTTACCTATCAAAAAAAGGTAATTTCACCAGTTAATTTTGATGAATCTATGGTGGAAATTAGGTGAGGAGGAGGAGGCAGCCGAAAGCTTGGAGAAGGAGGTGGAGGGAATGAAATGGGGAAAGTGAGTGGGTAGGTATGTGGCTGTCCAAGATATCTTGTTGGGTCCCAGGTTACTAATGGCGCACCACCAGCAAATGCGCCATTAGTAACCCAGGTTACTAATGGCGCACCTGCAGGTGGTGCGCCATTAGTAGTTTTGCAGAAAAATAAAAAAATAAAAAATATATATATATATAGTAATGACGCACTGTGGAAAAGTGCGTCATTAGTAGTTTAAATTTGTAATGGCGCACCGTGACACGGTGCGCCATTAGTAGTTTTGCAAAAAAGTAAAAATAATAAATATATATACTAATGGCGCACTGCCTGCCAGGTGCGCCATTACTAGTTAGAACTAGTAATGGCGCACATCGACATGATGCGCCATTAGTATGTATGGAAAAATGGAAAAAAAATTAGTACTAGTGGCGCACCGAGTATACGGTGCGCCATTAGTGTCTTCCACACTAATGGCGCATCCACAACCGGTGCGCCATTAGTATATAGTACTGGCGCACTGCTTACCTGGTGCGCCATTAGTATCAATCCTATCTATAGCCCTTTTTCCTAGTAGTGTTCGTCGTCTGCTCTGCTGGCATCTTCATCTTCATGATCATGCCCTTCGTCTGTGTCACATCCCTGGTCCTGTTATGCACTAGGCTAGACCCTCATGTGTGCATCATGTTTAAATTCAAATGAAATTTGAATTGAGGAATTTTCAAAAGCCTCAAGAAACCTCTAAAAATAACCAACATTTAAATCTTCTCAAATGAGTCCAAGAAAATGTTCCTGTTATTCCATGGAAATATTGGTAAGAGGTAAAATTTAAACCAATATTTTTGGAGTCACAGAGATATTTATTTTGGCCATTTGAATTAATCCAATAACTATTTGCTATGGATTTATATTTAATATATATTAAATATGACTCCAATAATTCTGGAAGTTTGTGAGTGGCTTTGTATATATTTTGGCAAGCCACATAAAAACCTACAGAATTTATTAAAATGATTTAGTTGCTAAACTAAATCAAAACAGAGGAAAAAAATAGAAAACAATAAGTAAAAGGAGGAGCAGAAGAACTACCTGGCGCTCACCTCTCAGCCCACCTGGCCCAGCACGGCCCAGCCCACCGCCGCTTCCCCCCCTGTCGTCATCCTCCCTCGCCAGAAGGACACGGCGCACGCGCCCGAGCTCGCCACGCCACCAGGCTGCCTGCCTGCGTCGCCTGGCCACCGCGACGCCGCGCGTCATCTCCTCGGCGCCGCCCCGACTCCCTGGACCACCTCGCTCTCTCCCTCTCCCTCATTTCTTTCCTCTGCTTCCTCTCTCTCACTCGCCCGAACGCAGTCGTCGCCGCCGACGAGCTTCCCCACGGTCACAGCCACCCCCTCGCTCCCTCTCCGCATCCCTGAGCTCCGTCCCGACCCCGTGGAGCTACACACACGACGCACGCGACCCCGGGAGGCCAGCAACGTCGCCATCGCCGTCGTCTTCCACCTCGGGCTCCGGCCACCATCGTCGTCGATCCGCCGCACGCAGGACGTCCCCAAGCCGGCTAACCATCCCTACGGCACCGCTGTGAGCTCCGCCACCGTTTCCCCCTCTTCCCCTCTTCGTTTGATTGCCGTAGCCATCGCCCTCTTGATGACCGAAACCCGCCGCCGCCTGTGATCGCCGCCGACGTACCTCCGGCCACCTAGTGGCTCGGCTGTCGTGCTCAGCTTCCTCCCCGCGCTGCCTAGAGCACGTAGGTGCCTCGCACGAGCCTCCTCGGCCACCGTAGCGTCGACCTCGAGCTCGCCCGAGCTCCGGCGACCGCCACGGGCGATGCCGGTGACGACTCCGGCCATCTTAGGCCCAGCCGCTGCCACTACTCGACGCGGACGAGTGCCTGCGTCACGTAGACGCCCTCCGCCGGCCATTTGGTCGCCGGAGGAGGGAAACCGCACCCCTCCGCCGTCTCTGGCTCCGCCGGCGACGAGCCACGGGTCAACTCCGGCGAGTTGACCCAGGTTTGACCTTCCCCGTGTGTCACTGACGTGTGGGCCACCCCCTGACATTTTAGTTAGTATTAGTTTAACACTAATTAACCTAGGTTAGTTAGCTAATTAGTCGCTGACCAGTGGGCCCCGGCCCCACAAACAGTTTAGTTAGAATTAACTTAAGGCTAATTAACTTGGTTAATTAGTTGTGTCACTGACCAATGGACCCCGCTGGTCAGGTTTGACCTGGGGCGCCCAGTTGACTCTGCTGACGTCACAGTGACGTGGTGCTGACGCCATAAATCATTTTCTGGATTTAAAATAAATTCAGGAAATTCCAGAAAATTGTATAAACTTCTAAAATTCATAGAAATTCAACCGTAACTCCAAATTAAATAAATTATATATGAAAAATTATCAGAAAAATTCAAGGAATCCATCTGTACCATTTTCATGCATGTTTGAACAATGTTTGTCCTCTGTTTTGGACAAAACAAATAAAGGGCATTTAAATAATCATATATGGAGTTGGAGTTTGAATCATGTATTCAAACCAACTTCATTTAAATCATAGCTAGGTGCATTAGCCCAAAACACATTCATATTGCCATGTCATAGTATGCATCATATTGTGCATTGCATTGATTGTGTTCTTTCTTGTTTGCCGGTGTTTGTCCCCTCTCGATAGACGTGACTCCGACGACGAGATCGATGACACCGATGAAGAGCTATATTATCTTCAGAAGTGCCAGGCAAGCAAAACTCCCTTGTTCATTCCGCTACAATCCTACTCTCTCGCTCCTGCTCTCTTTTATTGCATCAGCACAACAACGATTCATCTATTACTTGCTGCAGTAGTTGAACCCCTTTATCCTCTGCATGACCTGTCATTGCCACAGTAAATAGATGAAACCCACTAGCATGAGTAGGAGTTGTTTGAGCCCTGTTGTGCCTACTCCTTCATGTTTGTTTGTCATGCCTGCTACTGCTTAGAGTTGAGTCAGGTCTGATTCATCGGGGATGAATCAGAGGTGTGTGAACATGTCCTACTGTGTGTGAGCTAAGTGTGTGAATACGATTTGGTAAAGGTAGCGGTGAGAGGCCATGTAGGAGTACATGGTGGGTTGTCTCATTGCAGCCATCCTCAGGAACTGAGTTCTGTGTTTGTGATCCATGATTCAGCTACTACCACGCATTGGGCCCGAAACCAATGGACCCTCTCGGCTTCTTGATCACCCTTGTTTTCTGTCCAGGAGTTGCAAGTAGTTTCTGGTGTTTGTAGTATGCTGGAGGCCGTGCACAGCGCTGACCGTAGGGGTGGGCTGTGATGTGGTAGGCACGTGGCCGGGTAAACCGGGCGCCCGTTTGGTGTCACGGAACCCTGTTCACATCGTTTGGGGCTGTGAGCGAAACTCCGACCGGATCTCCTCATGGATGGAACCCGAATAGGCGATAAACCTGGACTAGAGACTTGAGTGTTTAGGCAGGCCGTGGCCGACACCCACGTTGGGCTTCCGCTTGAAGGTTGCCGAGTACATGTCGTGTAAACGGCGGTAAGTGGTGAGAGCGTGTGTGAAGAAGTACACCCCTGCAGGGTTAACATTATCTATTCGAATAGCCGTGTCCGCGGAAAAGGACTTCTGGGTTGCTTATATCAGTTTATAGACAAGCGAAAGTGGATACTCTAAAATATGCAAGATAAGCGTGAGTGGTATGGATGGCGTTCTCGTAGGGAGACGGGAGCGGTTCCATAGTGGTGTATTGGTTGGTGAATATGTGGACTCGTGTGCGCCACCCCAAAAGAGTTACTTGCAGTCGTAGTTCAGGATAGTCACCGAGTCAAAGCTGGCTTGCTGCAGTTAAACCCCACCATCCCCTTTGTTGATAATGATGCATATGTAGTTAGTTCTGATGTAAGTCTTGCTGGGTACATTTCTACTGACGTTTGCCTATTTTATGTTTTTGCAGAGAGACCTCAGTCCCGCTAGTAGTTCCGCGTGGTCTTCGACGTTTAGCTTGTTACCTCAGCTACGATCTTGTGCCCTCGGCAGGATCTGGTAGATAGTCAGGCTTTTCAGCCTTTTTCATTTATAGTTGTCTGTACTCAGACATGTTAAGCTTCCGCTTGTGCTTTGACTTGTATGCTCTGATTGTCGGGTCATGAGACCCCTGTTTGTAATATCTCGCTCCTCAGAGCCTAATAAAATACTTGAGTTGTAGAGTCATGTTGTGATGCCATGTTGTATTTGCACATATCGAGCATATTGTGTGTATGTTATTGAAATGCTTGGTATGTGTGGGATCTGACTATCTAGTTGTTTATCTTTAGTAGCCTCTCTTACCGGGAAATGTCTCCTAGTGTTTCCACCGAGCCATGGTAGCTTGCTACTGCTCCGGAACACTTAGGCTGGCCGGCATGTGTCCTTCTTCGTTCCTGTGTCTGTCCCTTCGGGGAAGTGTCACGCGATGAATACCGGAGTCCTGTTAGTCCGCTACAGCCCGGTTCACTAGAGTCCTGCTAGCCCAGTGCTACAGCCTGGATTCACTCGCTGATGACCGACACGTTCGAGGCTGGGTCATGGATGCCTGTCCCTGTAAGTTTGTGCCACTTTGGGTTTACGACTAGCCATGTCAGCCCGGGCTCCTTATCATATGGATGCTAGCGACACTGTCATATACGTGTGCCAAAAGACGCAAACAGTCCCGGGCAAAGGTAAGGCGACACCCGTGGGAATACCGTGCGTGAGGCCGCAAAGTGATATGAGGTGTTACATGCTAGATCGATGTGGCATTGAGTCGGGGTCCTGACAGCGTTGGTATCAGAGCTTGACTGCCTGTAGGATTACCAAGCCAACTAGTCGAAGTTGAGTCTAGAAATTCTTTAGTTTTATAAGGGAATTGATTGTGGGATGGAACGTAAGGCTCTTTTTACTCCTTATACCTCATGGCCTTCTGATCTGAGTCATCATCTTCTCTTCTACGGGGATTAAGAACTAGGCTATCTCTTCTTTCTATCAGGATCACGTGTTACTTATCTGTAGACTTATTAGATTGTTGGACTTAAGCCTCGTTTCAGTTCCTATTACTTCTGTATGTTAATTATTGATCTCGAAACCCTGATATTGTGCTTCTGAGTGGCTATGCCACCATTTTTGTAGCATGTCTCCAATCTTTTGAGCATTGACAGCCGTTATGCTGTCCGAGTCATCCCAGGTTTCTAAATAATCTGATGCATTTGCAAATCCTTTCTTTCCGCTCCCGATGTCCTTCATGGCCAGATTAACCACACTAGACGGTGAGTTGAGGTACTCTATTGCCTCGACATTTATGTTGGAGTTATTATTATGACCCTAGGTGTCTTAGGGGATCATCTAGTAATTTAGCCATGATTTGTATCCCAGTGTGATGATTCTGGCCATCATTCTCGTAAGCATCCCGTGATGCCACTTAGTTAGTAGGCATTTCACTTCTGGGTTTTCGAACCGAGATTCACCCTACTTACTTCATGTTGATAGTGTTTGCTAGTTCCCTTTAGGATATTAGTAACCTTGCGATAGTCCTCGAGGTTCATGGTACATCCTTCTTCCAAATACCATGAACTACTTATGGCAGAAGTTCCTCGTTGAACTGAACAATTACAACCAGAGTGCTCTTGATGAGTTCTCCATGCTATATTGTGACTCTGCCAGCTCAACCATTCTGCATGGGTTATCCGGAAGAATTATGTTGAACCTGGTTCGACATACTAATCTATGCATCCACAACTCAGAAAGTTATATGTTCCTTTGAGTTGTCCCTCTTTAGTTGTCTACTGACCTTCGTCTATCAATTGATAGTCAAGAGTATGCATGCATTCGTTTATCGATGCCTATTACTCTTGTGGTCCGTCAAGCCATTCTATCGCGGAATGACTAGGAGAAACAAACTCCAGTACCTCTTCCATATCCAGGATTGGGTCAAAGAAGTTGTGCTCCGCAGATCAAATTGCTAATCCAGCTTTTGTTCTGCTCTACCTTGGAGTATTACCATCTTTTATATCGGGATTGTTATAGGAATCGCACACCATCCTATGAACTCTTGGTACAGTGATACTTCTTGCCATCATTGTTCATTCCTCGGTTCCTGTGTTATTGTAACCGGAATGCCGACAAATGAATCATGGCGTGTGAAAGCAATACTGCTAGCAACTCTGTTGCTTGGTAGTTAAATGGACGATAATCTCATTCTTAGCGTGTTGATTATTGAATCGTCACCCTAAGACTGATTGTGCTGCCTAGTCCCTATTTCTGGTGCACTCCTCGACCAATGAGATAGGAATTATTTCAAGTCCTCACTCATTTGATCTTATCGTCTTGCCCTCAAAAGCGAGATTGTTCTCGAGCTTAGTAACATACCAGTGGTTCGTGATTTTCCGAAGATCTTCTCGGGAGTATCACCAGGTCGTCACCTGACCGTTATGTTGAGCTCGTGATCAAGTTGGTTTCTTATGAACCACCTTCTCTCCAAGAATCGGTGTTAGATATCCCCGAGCTAGTTAGTTAAGCTAGACAACAACTTGGAGAGTTGGAAGATAAAAGCTTGTCTGACTTAGTTCGTTCCAAAGGGATATTCTTGTGTAGTGTGTGTTGAAGAAAGATGATATCTTCATCGATTGGTCCCTGTGATTAGTTGTTGGACCTATTGTCTTATCAATCCTTTGATTTGAGTGTGGGCCATCGTCAAGTCAAATCAGTACCAACGATGCTCGTAATGTTGTCTTACTCGTGGTTGATCCCTCGAGCATACACCATTATATCTTTTGGGTCTGACCAATGCTATCACCTTGTTCACATAGTTATGGAATTCCATCTCCATGGGAATCTGGATGAATTGTTGTTGAGCCCATCGACAACATCCTTGTCTTCTCCATAATTTTGCTGAACATTAAGCTAGTGTTGGAAACTTTTGAAAGCATTTGTTCATGCTAATTCATGAAGCATATGTTCGGATGTAAGAAGTGACTTCCTCCAGTTCATGTGCATTTGATGCAAGTTGCCGCCGTGGATTCGAGAAAGTCAATGTTGTTTCCTTTGGAATCATCCCAAATCAATCATGCATACGTGCGAAGTATTCTGTGGTTCGGAGACTTGCAACCTCCATTCTATATGTGTCCCTAGCACACCAAGCCACTGATTGATTTGTTCAAGGTTAATAGGTTCTAAGTGCTAGTCCCGAAGGTACCAAACGGATTTGTACAAGACTTCGATATCCTCGATGATGGTTCCCCTCCTGAACTCGGTAGTGTTTTATTATAAGACTACTTTGTGGTCATGTTTGTCTTGGACAACATGTTCACATGTTGTAGCAGAACCAGCTCATGTTTTGGAGCTTGCTATCGTAATTCATTTCCCGAGAATCTTGCAACGTCATCTCGTCGATTTGTGTTGCAAACTTTCATTTTTCTTCCTAGACTCGATGAGTCTGGAATATCCTGACACCAACCAGATCTGAATCTCAGGCAGATATGATGGTTGGAACATTTCCCAAGAACTATAATACTGGTCCCTCGATAACCGGTAAAGTGGATGTCATGGCCAACACACCCAGCCGGAAGACCTATAATTGTAGTATCTTGATTGAAGAAGTTGGCCACCTCCCCATAGGGATTTCATAGGATTTACTCCCTAGTTGCCCCTATGGATTTTTGAGATTCCGAAGTCCGACCTTTTACTTGATGTTCTAGATATCAAACCATATCTATGGGTAGATTACGCTAGCACATCAAGGAGAACATTAGAAGCGGAGTGCTAAATGTCTCTCGGTCGATCATCCAGATTTCGTCCCCTTGGCCTCGTTAAGGTGAAATCTGAGAAAGTGTTATCTTCCTTTGCATCTGCATCCTCCACCGATATTCATCATGGTAGTAAGTTGTGTTGCCAGAATCCTTGACACGGATATTGGTAAAACCTTGATGATTATGGAAATGCTCAAGTTCTTGAGAGCACGCACAAGCGCTACGTGTTATCATCGGCACTAACTGGGATTCCTCTCAGTTTCCTCGGCAATGCTATGACCTTTTCAAACAGTGAATTCACTCTCTGTTGTTGGGTTCTTCCCCAGTTACCAGAATCATTCCCAGCATTTGCATTTGGTTCCCAGCTTGCACCGCCAATGTGCCATTCTACCATGGGTCTCTTCCATTTTCGGTGATAAGAAAAAATCATCCATTACGTTGTCTTCAACAAGGTAATCCACATCATCCAAGTCTGAGTATGCCATTCTACCGACCCCCTCCAAACGATCGGTCGAAAATTGCCTTAGGTTGGTTTAAAGAGTTTCAATGATCTCTGAATCAAAGGTAATTCTTTTTGCCACTTAAGGGGATATATCTATGAGTCACCTTCCCTAAGGTGCCCCGTTATGGTATCGTGGCAATTCAACTTCTCGCTACGTTGACAACCGACCACCACATTCTTAAGTCTGGAATTGTTGTCTACTTAGCGAGCCCTCGTCATCTGTCTCAGTCCATTTCTTCAGTTGTATGCTTCGTGTCTCAGCTCAAGAGATGTCGCTATGACTCACTTTGTGAGCTGATCCTAAGTTGATTGATCTTCGAGAAGATCGATTCTTCCGGAGTTGTCCTTTTCCTCTTGCTGTCATGCTAGTTGGAGTTCTCAGAGCAAGACGACGGGACAAAGATGGTGATCGAATCAACGCTTTGATGAAGTGCCCCCTGGATCGTGAAGATTATACTAGTTTGCGTTCCCCCTTCACCTTACCCTACGCTTGAATCTCGGGACGAGATTTTTGTTTAGTGGGGGTGAGTTGTCACATCCCTGGTCCTGTTATGCACTAGGCTAGACCCTCATGTGTGCATCATGTTTAAATTCAAATGAAATTTGAATTGAGGAATTTTCAAAAGCCTCAGGAAACCTCTAAAAATAACCAACATTTAAATCTTCTCAAATGAGTCCAAGAAAATGTTCCTGTTATTCCATGGAAATATTGGTAAGAGGTAAAATTTAAACCAATATTTTTGGAGTCACAGAGATATTTATTTTGGCCATTTGAATTAATCCAATAACTATTTGCTATGGATTTATATTTAATATATATTAAATATGACTCCAATAATTCTGGAAGTTTGTGAGTGGCTTTGTATATATTTTGGCAAGCCACATAAAAACCTACAGAATTTATTAAAATGATTTAGTTGCTAAACTAAATCAAAACAGAGGAAAAAAATAGAAAACAATAAGTAAAAGGAGGAGTAGAAGAACTACCTGGCGCTCACCTCTCAGCCCACCTGGCCCAGCACGGCCCAGCCCACCGCCGCTTCCCCCCCTGTCATCTCCCTCCCTCGCCAGAAGGACACGGCGCACGCGCCCGAGCTCGCCACGCCACCAGGCTGCCTGCTTGCGTCGCCTGGCCACCGCGACGCCGCGCGTCATCTCCTCGGCGCCGCCCCGACCCCCTGGACCACCTCGCTCTCTCCCTCTCCCTCGTTTCTTTCCTCTGCTTCCTCTCTCTCACTCGCCCGAACGCAGCCGTCGCCGCCGACGAGCTTCCCCACGGCCACAGCCACCCCCTCGCTCCCTCTCCGCATCCCTGAGCTCCGTCCCGACCCCGTGGAGCTACACACACGACGCACGCGACCCCGGGAGGCCAGCAACGTCGCCATCGCCGTCGTCTTCCACCTCGGGCTCCGGCCACCATCGTCGTCGATCCGCCGCACGCAGGACGTCCCCGAGCCGGCTAACCATCCCTACGGCACCGCTATGAGCTCCGCCACCGTTTCCCCCTCTTCCCCTCTTCGTTTGATTGCCGTAGCCGTCGCCCCCTTGATGACCGAAACCCGCCGCCGCCTGTGATCGCCGCCGACGTGCCTCCGGCCACCTAGTGGCTCGGCTGTCGTGCTCAGCTTCCTCCCCGCGCTGCCTAGAGCATGTAGGTGCCTCGCACGAGCCTCCCCGGCCACCGTAGCGTCGACCCCGAGCTCGCCCGAGCTCCGGCGACCGCCACGGTCGATGCCGGTGACGACTCCGGCCATCTTAGGCCCAGCCGCTGCCACTACTCGACACGGACGAGTGCCTGCGTCACGTAGACGCCCTCCGCCGGCCATTTGGTTGCCGGAGGAGGGAAACCGCACCCCTCCGTCGTCTCTGGCTCCGCCGGCGACGAGCCGCGGGTCAACTCGGGCGAGTTGACCCAGGTTTGACCTTCCCCGTGTGTCACTGACGTGTGGGCCACCCCCTGACATTTTAGTTAGTATTAGTTTAACACTAATTAACCTAGGTTAGTTAGCTGATTAGTCGTCGACCAGTGGGCCCCGGCCCCACAAACAGTTTAGTTAGAATTAACTTAAGGCTAATTAACTTGGTTAATTAGTTGTGTCACTAACCAATGGACCCCGCTGGTCAGGTTTGACCTGGGGCGCCCAGTTGACTCTGCTGACGTCATAGTGACGTGGTGCTGACGCCATAAATCATTTTCTGGATTTAAAATAAATTCAGGAAATTCCAGAAAATTGTATAAACTTCTAAAATTCATAGAAATTCAACCGTAACTCCAAATTAAATAAATTATATATGAAAAATTATCAGAAAAATTCAAGGAATCCATCTGTACCATTTTCATGCATGTTTGAACAATGTTTGTCCTCTGTTTTGGACAAAACAAATAAAGGGCATTTAAATAATCATATATGGAGTTGGAGTTTGAATCATGTATTCAAACCAACTTCATTTAAATCATAGCTAGGTGCATTAGCCCAAAACACATTCATATTGCCATGTCATAGCATGCATCATATTGTGCATTGCATTGATTGTGTTCTTTCTTGTTTGCCGGTGTTTGTCCCCTCTCGATAGACGTGACTCCGACGACGAGATCGATGACACCGATGAAGAGCTATATTATCTTCAGAAGTGTCAGGCAAGCAAAACCCCCTTGTTCATTCCAATACAATCCTACTCTCTCGCTTCTGCTCTCTTTTATTGCATCAGGACAACAACGATTCATCTGTTACTTCCTGCAATAGCTGAACCCCTTTATCCTCTGCATGACCTGTCATTGCCACAGTAAATAGATGAAACCCACTAGCATGAGTAGGAGTTGTTTGAGCCCTGTTGTGCCTACTCATTCATGTTTGTTTGTCATGCCTGCTACTGCTTAGAGTTGAGTCAGGTCTGATTCATCGGGGATGAATCAGAGGTGTGTGAACATGTCCTACTGTGTGTGAGCTAAGTGTGTGAATACGATTTGGTAAAGGTAGCGGTGAGAGGCCATGTAGGAGTACATGGTGGGTTGTCTCATTGCAGCCGTCCTCAGGAACTGAGTTCTGTGTTTGTGATCCATGATTCAGCTACTACCACGCATTGGGCCCGAAACCAATGGACCCTCTCGGCTTCTTGATCACCCTTGTTTTCTGTCCAGGAGTTGCAAGTAGTTTCTGGTGTTTGTAGTATGCTGGAGGCCGTGCGCAGCGCTGACCGTAGGGGTGGGCTGTGATGCGGTAGGCACGTGGCCGGGGAAACCGGGCGCCCGTTTGGTGTCACGGAACCCTGTTCACATCGTTTGGGGCTGTGAGCGAAACTCCGGCCGGATCTCCTCATGGATGGAACCCGAATAGGCGATAAACCTGGACTAGAGACTTGAGTGTTTAGGCAGGCCGTGGCCGACACCCACGTTGGGCTTCCGCTTGAAGGTTGCCGAGTACATGTCGTGTAAACGGCGGTAAGTGGTGAGAGCGTGTGTGAAGAAGTACACCCCTGCAGGGTTAACATTATCTATTCGAATAGCCGTGTCCGCGGAAAAGGACTTCTGGGTTCCTTATATCAGTTCATAGACAAGCGAAAGTGGATACTCTAAAATACGCAAGATAAGCGTGAGTGCTATGGATGGCGTTCTCGTAGGGAGACGGGAGCGGTTCCATAGTGGTGTATTGGTTGGTGAATATGTGGACTCGTGTGCGCCACCCCAAAAGAGTTACTTGCAGTCGTAGTTCAGGATAGTCACCGAGTCAAAGCTGGCTTGCTGCAGTTAAACCCCACCATCCCCTTTGTTGATAATGATGCATATGTAGTTAGTTCTGATGTAAGTCTTGCTGGGTACATTTGTACTCACGTTTGCCTATTTTATGTTTTTGCAGAGAGACCTCAGTCTCGCTAGTAGTTCCGCGTGGTCTTCGACGTTTAGCTTGTTACCTCAGCTACGATCTTGTGCCCTCGGCAGGATCTGGTAGATAGTCAGGCTTTTCAGCCTTTTTCATTTATAGTTGTCTGTACTTAGACATGTTAAGCTTCCGCTTGTGCTTTGACTTGTATGCTCTGATTGTCGGGTCATGAGACCCCTGTTTGTAATATCTCGCTCCTCGGAGCCTAATAAAATACTTGAGTTGTAGAGTCATGTTGTGATGCCATGTTGTATTTGCACATATCGAGCATATTGTGTGTATGTTATTGAAATGCTTGGTATGTGTGGGATCTGACTATCTAGTTGTTTATCTTTAGTAGCCTCTCTTACCGGGAAATGTCTCCTAGTGTTTCCACCGAGCCATGGTAGCTTGCTACTGCTCCGGAACACTTAGGCTGGCCGGCATGTGTCCTTCTTCGTTCATGTGTCTGTCCCTTCGGGGAAATGTCACGCGATGAATACCGGAGTCCTGTTAGCCCGCTACAGCCCGGTTCACCGGAGTCCTGCTAGCCCAGTGCTACAGCCTGGATTCACTCGCTGATGACCGACATGTTCGAGGCTGGGTCATGGATGCCTATCCCTGTAAGTTTGTGCCACTTTGGGTTTACGACTAGCCATGTCAGCCCGGGCTCCTTATCATATGGATGCTAGCGACACTGTCATATACGTGTGCCAAAAGACGCAAACGGTCCCGGGCAAAGGTAAGGCGACACCCGTGAGAATACCGTGCGTGAGGCCGCAAAGTGATATGAGGTGTTACATGCTAGATCGATGTGGCATTGAGTCGGGGTCCTGACAGTCTGCTCCGGCATCTTCCTCATCATCATGTCCTGCATCTTCTACATGATGACTGTGTACAGCTTCACCGTCGTGATCATGTCCTGGAGATTCTTCGTCTTCTCGCCCGCCCGAGTCTTGCTCATTTCTTGCCGCCCGGCCCCCATGGACGACTTCATAGTCATCTTCATCACCTTGCCACTGATAGCCATCCATGAAACCACGCAAGAGCAGGTGGTCCCGCACCTGCCCGGAATCCGGGTCCGCAATAAGGCTCTTCAGCTTGCATCTTCGACACGGACATCTTATCTCCGTCTCGTTCTTTTGAAGCATCTCGGCCTTCGCGGAGCTCAAAAACCTATTCACGATGCCTTCGGTCATCGTGCGGACCATGGTCGCCTGCGGGGTAGAGCAAAACGATATTTTAGAATAAATAAAAAATTTGGCATGACTTTCCCTAAAAATAGGACAAAAAAGAATGCATAGTGCCAAAATTCTCGCCGAAACGGAAATGAATCAACATTCCGGCAAAATATTGGCAACTATCGCATTTCAAATACCGGTACCTGCAAACACAAACATATATACAACACCACAAACATATGCAACACCACGAACATACATAGATCTAGCTAGGCCACAAAAAGTGCATGTGCACGTTGTTGGAGAGGAAGAACAACATAAAGATAGCTTCCCCCCTTACTTACCTATCAAAAAAAGGTAATTTAACCACTTAATTTGGATGAATCTATGGTGCAAATGAGGTGAGGAGGAGGAGGCAGCCGAGACAAGCTTGGAGGAGGAGGTGGAGAGAATGAAGTGGGGAAAGTGAGTGGGTAGGTGGGCTGTCCAAAATATCTTGTTGGCCCCAGCTTACTAATGGCGCACCCGCTTCTGGTGCGCCATTAGAAGTTTTGAAAAAAAAATAAAAAAAAAGTATATATTCTAATGGCGCACCGTGTCACAGTGCGTCATTAGAATGTTTGGAAAAATTAAAAAAAATTGCTACTAATGGCGCACCAGAACATGGTGCGCCATTAGTATATAATCGCGCACCACCTGACAGGTGCGCTATTAGTGTTCATCCCATCTATAGCCCTTTTCCTAGTAGTGGAGAGATTGGTGAGAGTTGGACACATGATCACATAGGTCAACTTTCCGTAGGATTTTCGTATACTTCTGGTCAGAACCTTCGTCCACCATTTTTTGTACGAGGGAAACCTTCGTCCAGCATTGACCGAAGCCTATTTTGCAAATCACCAAACAGTATTACAGCTTCCACCGGAAGCACGTAGTAAAGAAAAACTTTATTCATCATGCAGATCGTACAAAACGAATACAAGCCATAAGCCATGAAAGAACTCGCCAAGAAAGAAAGAAGGGAAGAAAGAGATTAATAACAGGAACAATGAAAATGATTAAACCGTCTAAACACGTACTCTCCGTAGCATGCATGCATATGCAGACTTGTGGCTAGCACGTACGTCAACTAGTAAAACCAAACAAACAACGTAACCGGACTGATCAAGCAGAATATTGCCCCTCTCGCACCACTAATCCGCATGGCCGCATGCAGCCAACGCATGCGTGGGCAGCATGGCACATCTTGCTAGATCGCTTGGCACACCTTGCTAGATCGCTTAGCACATGAATCCGGTGGGCGCTTTCTTGCCGCAGTGGTTGAGGATGACGCTGAGGTTGATGGGGAGGTTGAGCTGGACGATGTTGAGGACGTTGGCCTTGATCACCGTGCAGAGGCACAGGGCCGCCTCCAGGTCGACGAGCCCATCCAGCAGCGGGCAGCATGGCAACGCGGTCGGCCTGCCCACCTGCGCCTTGACCAGGTTCAGCGCGTTGACACATGCGCCCACCTTCAGCGCGTCGCGTGGGCACCTGCGGAGCGAGGCTGGGGTCGGGGTGGGCGTCGATGGGGTGGGCATGGACGGGGTCGGGCAGTTTCCCCCGCACGCGCTGGCCACGGAGAACACGACCAGGTTCACGGCGAGAAACAGCGCGATGGATGTCTTTCCTGCCATTGCTGCCGAGTGATCACTAAGCACAGATCAAATGATCAAGTAGCTGATCTGGAGTTCTGGACTGCTAAGTGCTTGTGATGCCCTAAGGGTGGTGCTTGAGTCTGGTCTTTATAGGGGCAAGATCGGTGCCATGCTGGTGAATTATTAGCGTGCTTGCATTCTCTTGCTCGTGAACTTGCATGTGATCGAGGGCAGTTGGGAGTCTGATCTGGATCGGTTTGCTGAAAAATGGCACTAATGACAAGATCGCTGCATTAGTGGGTGCATGTTGGCGTTTGTTCCTGCTTGCTGATTGATGTTATCCTTGAATATTACGACCTAGACGTATTGGATTGTTGCTAAATTGTGAAGCTGGCTTTAATTTGAATATTGCATCTGTCGGTCACGGACGTGAGTATAACTTTGCACAAAAATCAAACCAGAGGATTAATAAGAGGCAAGGACCAACTTGTTTGAAGGCTTCCAAAGGACCAGCCATATTCTAATCCGCACAGAACGGCCTGTTGCTTCAGATGGTTAGCGATCATAGTTATACCTCTTCTTCTTTTTCTCCTTTTTCTTTTTGTCGAAACGACCAGATCTAGTTATACCTGATGTATACAAAAATGTAGACGTAAAAATATATGTTTCTAAAATATGTTAATCATGTATATGAAAAATGTTAAACGTGTATATATAAAATGTCTCTGATGTATACAAAGAATGTAGAATGTGTATGAGCAAAGTAGACATCAAAAATATATATACTTTTCAATGTTCATCATGTATTAGAAAAATGTTTAACTTGTATATTAACCTGATATATACAATGTATATGAAAAAAATGTAGTCACAAAAAAGTATGCAGTTTACAAAATTAGTCGATATATTTGAAAAATGTTAATGTCTACACGAAGAAAGATGAGAACCAACAAAACAACAATTCAAAACATAAAAGAACCCAATGAACAAGAAACAATCAACAAATGTTCTACTGATCGATGAAAACGGTAAAGAAAACTACATAAAATAAATGAAATAAAAAGGCAAAGAAACCAGGATAAAGTGAAACAAATAAAAGCAAACAAAAACAATGAAGGAAGCAATGAAACCCTTAGAGAAGAAACAAAGAAAATAAAGAGAAGGGAAAACGTGTGAAAACAAGTAAAGAAAGAACAAAAACTGAAAAACAAAACGAAAAGGAAGTTATAACCAGTGAAATAAATAAAAAAGAACAGAAGAAAAACAAAAAAGCAGAGAAAACTGGTGAAAAGGTAAAAAGAACAGAAGAAACATAAAAAACAGAGAAAACCAGACCTAAAGTGAATGAGAAAACTGCACTAAAATGGCTGGCGTGCTCTGCGCACGCCTATAGCGAGACAACCTACTGTCTCGCTCTAGTCGCAAAATAGACCCCGCGTGAGTGAGGGCTGGTTAGCGAAACAGCGGGGCCGCGGCTATGAGCCACTTGATGCGAGGCGCACATTTTTTTTTTGAGACAACGAGGCGAACAGTTTTTTTTTTTTGAGACAAACGAGGCGGACAGTTGCCTCACCAACATGGCGGTGGGCCGGGCCAATACGATATGCCTCGTCATGCTGAAGTCACTCAAATTTCTTTTTTAATATATTTTTTAAATGCATATTTTTGAAAACTTAAATTTACTGAAGAAATTTGACACGATGAATTTGAAAAATGTTAACATTGTATAAAAAAATATTCTTAGCGCAGTTTTTTATAAAATGTTGACAACTTTCAAAAAAAAAGTTCTTGACAATGCAAAAAATGATCCCACGTTTCGAACAAATGTATGCAAGTTTTTATAAAAATGTCTATACAATATAAAAGAATATTTGTGTCATGTAGAAAAATGTTTCGTACCACTAAAAGAATATATGTGATATACGAAAATGTTCCCGCATTTCAAAATATGTTCGTGACATTTTTATAAATGTTATATGCAATGTAAAAAAGTGTGTGTAGGTTATCATGTTTATTTCCATTAAAAATGTACGTGACATTTAAGGAAATAACCAGTTTTTCGAAAAAAAATGTATACGTAGTTAATTGTTTATTGGTATTAAACAAATGCCCAACGTGTATTTCGAAATGTTACCATGTTTTAAATATGATTTTTTTAAAATTGTACAACAACAACAACAACAACAACAACAACAACAACAACAACAACAACAACAACAACAACAAGAAGAAGAAAGTCTTGAGTCCCAAGAGGTGAAACCCATAAAATCTTGCGACCAACTCATGGTTCCGGCACATGGATAGCAAGCTTCCACGCACCCCTATCCATAGATAGTTCTTCGATTATACTCCAATCCCTTTTTATGGACTCATCCCATCTCAAATTCGGTCTACTCCGACCTCTCTTGAAATTTTCCACACGCTTTAGCCATCCGCTATGCACTGGAGCTTCTGGAGGCCTACGTTGAATATGTCCAAACCATCTCAGACGATGTTGAACAAACTTCTCTTCAATTGGTGCTACCCTAACTCGATCTCGTATATCATCATTCAGGATTCGATCCTTCCTCGTGTGGCCACACATCCATCTCAATATACGCATTTCTGTCACACCTAACCGTTGAACATGTCGTATTTTAGTCGGCCAACACTCATCGTCATACAACATTGCGGGTCGAACCACCCTCCTATAGAACTTGCCTTTTAACTTTTATGGCACTCTCTTGTAACAAAGAATACCAAAAGCTTGGCGCCACTTCATCCATCCGATTTTGGTTCGATGGTTCACATCTTCATCAATACCCTCATCCTTCTGCAACATTGACCCTGAATATCGAAAGGTGTTCTTCTGAGGCACCACATGCCCATCAAGGCTAACCTCCTCCTCCCCGCGCCTAGTAGTACTGAAACCGCACATCATGTACTCGGTTTTAGTTCTACTAAGCCCAAACCCTTTTGATTCCAATGTTTGTCTCCATAACTCTAACTTCCTATTTACCCCCGTCCGACTATCGTCAACTAGCACCACATTATCTACAAAGAGCATACACTATGGGATATCTCCTTGTATATCCCTTGTGACCTCATCCATCACCAAGGCAAAAAGATAAGGCATCAATGCTGACCCCTGATGCAGTCCTATCGTAATCGGGAAGTCATCAGTATCGACATCACTTGTACGAACTTTTGTCATATCATCGTACATGTCCTTGATGATGGTAATGTACTTTGCTAGGACTTTGTGTTTCTCCAAGGCCCACCACATGACATTTCGTGGTATCATATCATAGGCCTTTTCCAAGTCAATGAACACCATATGCAAGTCCTTCTTTGGCTCCCTGCATCTCTCCATAAGTTGTCGTACCAAGAAAATGGCTTCCATGGTCGACCTCCCAGGCATGAAACCAAACTGACTTTCGGTCATGCTTGTCATTCTTCTTAAGCGGTGCTTAATGAATCTCTCCCATAGATTCATTGTATCGATCATCCGCTTAATTCCACGGTAATTAGTACAACCACTAGTACAATGAGGTGTTATACAAACAGTTTTTAACTCCTTTCCGTGATGGCGTCTGAACCGTCGCCTAGCGAGTGACTGCGATAGGGAGGGTCCTTCCCACATGACCCAGAAACCGTTGGGGATAGGCCCTCTTGACACACACGCTCGACAAAATGAGGTCATGTGTGACGGGTGATCGATCAAATATGATTATACATGCCCAATCGGTTCCGGTCATAAGTACATCCCACACAGTCAGTCCCCAAAAATGTTTCTGTTTGTTATGTAAATTCCACACAGTCAATCCAAGGAGTACATTTTCGTTCTTATGTACATCCCACACAGTCAATCCAGGGAAAACGTTTCCGTTCGTATGTAGATCCCACAAAGTCAATCCAGGGAAAATGTTTCGTTCGTACATACATCCCAAACAGTTTTATATATAGGCTCATGTGTGATAGGTGAAACTACCACACACGCTCTGCCTCGGTTAACTGTTTGCTTTTATTCAACTACACCACACACGATTTGATGATGAAAACTGTATGGCATTGGGCTATCCATCACAAGCGCTTTTACTGCTATAACCATTTGCAAAGTTTCATGACCCATTTAGCAGGTTTATTAGTTTACAATTAATAATTCCAATATTACGCAAATTCACATTTCATATCAAACAGTTGTTTGACAATTACATGTTAGGCACATAAATACATTTTTACATCACAGTATGATAGCTACCTGAAAACAGCACAATACAACATATAGCTAGTTCAGCTTCATGAGAACAATATTAGAACAATATATTCATTTCCCTAATCAAGATCATCAAGGCTCATCTTATCCACCTTTGTTTTCAGTTCAGTAAGAACCTGTTTTGCACTAGCCAACTGGGAAAGTGCCTCCTCCTTCGCCAACACCATCTTAGCAAAGTCTGATTTAAAAAATCTGAGCTCATTCTCCACCTTCCTCTTTTTATCCCGCATCTTCAAATATTCTTTAGCGTTGATAACACTTTCTCTAAGCCTACCTATGTTCTCTTCCTCATACATGCTCCAGAGCTTTGCTAGGCACATCTTCAAAGACTGTGGCCACTCTTGATCAACCCGCTCCAGGTAAGAACACTTCTGTTCATCCTATAATATTTAAAACTAGATCAGTAACAATTATAGGGGAAATGGGTTTATAGCAACATAGAAAATCACCAATACTTATTTTGAAAAACTAAAGAAACAGGTTAATTATGACATATCTTCTCAAAAAGATCAATGTGCAAATGAATTAATTGCTACTGAGACAACAACCAAATTCTGAAACATCAGAAGCTATAATTAACTACAACAACGCTACAAGTTCTTACTCATGTACTATAAATAACAAATTAAACATTTTATGAGGAAGCTAAATTTAACTGCAACAGCATAGCGACAATGTTTGGATGACAACAAATTGATACTAACAGGTGTGTACATGCACAAATTTAGTAACATAGAACTAATAGCATTAAGGCCATCCACTATGTATACCAAAACCGATGTAATGATGACTGTTGCCACATTTCGCACCGGTGCCCTGCACTAGCGAGCCGATGCAGCGGAAAAAATCAAGGATCCGGAATTCGGAGCATCTAGTTGCTCTGATGCACACTTCCTTCGTGCCATAAAGATTTAGTATTTTACTGCTTGGCTGCTTGGATGTGTGGACCAAAGTTGGCTGCACAAACTGCTAAAGCGGTGCCAATTAATTTTCTAATGGCATCGCTGATGAGATGGCAACATTTTTAGATACTATGTACAAACTTTGACACTGTCTTAGGATGCGTTTGGTTGAAGGTGTGGTATGAATGGGTTGGGACCGTCACAGTGTCTGAATCACATCTAACAAATGATTTTTAATAACGAAAGTGGGGCTAACCTTCTATGCACATGCCAGAAACTTCCTCCCACTGTCCACTGATTCAAACACAACTAGCTTCACGCATGGAGATTTATGGTGACAACGAGCAGATAGATCTTCAGCCACCCCGCTCCATTCGTTGCAACTGATGGTCCTAGGGATCTACAAGAGGAAGAAATGACTCAAATTGACCGCCGAGTTAAAATCCTTCATTTCAGGTCATAGCCCAAGAGAGAGAAGAGAGGCATAATCGGGTGATGAAGAAGTCATCGTCGGCGGAGGAACCATTGGAGAGGTCATTGAAGAAGACCATGGCGACCTTGGCGGTAGCATGCGAGACGGCGAGAGCGAGGAAGCAAGCGAGGAAGCGGCTATAGCTTAGGAAGGAAGGAGGAAACAGGGGAAATGTGACTTGTGGTCAGGGAGAAAAGGGGTGGGGAAGGGGGCGGGGGTAGATATTTCGGCGGTAGGCCAAAAATTTCTGAATACAGAGGGAAACTTTGTGCGCGGTGCCGGCGGATACCACTCACTTTGAACGATTGTGTGCATCGCAAACGATTCTTCTACTTTACGCGCACACAATGAGTTTGATAATTCAAATTTTGGTGGAAATTTCCCTGGGTACTGTACTCATCCACATCATTGCATAATTTAACATCGCTTGCTAATTTGGGCACACAAAAGAGCGTACAGCACACAGACCACATTTACTGCATCGAGCAATTTTATAATTAAACAGAGTCGGTTGACCTAAACATTGCTCTAACAAAAGACCAGCATTAAAAATAAAGTCTAAGTATGCACAATGTTAACAAAGCCGTCGCCACACCGGCCTATGCATCGCCGGTGTGAGACGAGACTTCGATGACTTGTCCTGGCGACATGCCGCCGTTGGTGGACTCCGCGTCCCTCCTGCTGAAGTCGACCGCGTCCTCATCCTCGTCCTCATCCTCGTCCTCGGCACCACCCTCAAGGTTCTAGTACTCGTAGTAGTGGCTGCACCAGAGCTCGCGTTGGTACTCCACCGTTGATTCCTCAATGGACATACTCTTCTCTACCTCGACCTCGGCCACACATAAATCCTCCTCCCAATGGTCCTCGATCTCCGCCGCCTCCTGCATCTCTAGCTCCTGCTCGGTGATCTCATGAGGAAGCAGGTCCTCCATAACCACCGCCACCTTTTCGGACGTGGGTTGCATGCTGGATTCTGAGGTGGCTTAGAATATCTTGGCGTGTGCGTCCTTGATCTTGGCATGGATGGCCTCGACTAGAGCCAGGGCGACATCGGCAGCACGAGCGGCAGCTCCAGCGCTCTTGGTGTTTGCAGCTGCCGTCGCAGCTGCTGTAGCCATCTCAGCTACAGCAGTTGCCCTGTTGGCTGCCGCAGACGCCCTCCCGGTGGATGCGGACGCGCTCAATGTGGATGCGGCAGCACTCTCGGCGTAGGCGGCGACGCTCGTGGAGGATGCGGCCACCGTACGGACCTTCACGAAGCGTTTCCACGACGTCATCTTTGCAAGAAGGGGTTGCGGGAATGGGGATCGGGATTCGTGGATTCGGGGGTTGCCGGCACTGGAGTAGACGAGCTGGCGAAGCTTAAGGAGGAAGACTTAAATAGGCCCACGAATTTTCATCACAAACGGTTCCTACAAAAAACTGTGTGTGGTGTTGTCAATATTTTTTATTAGCTGTGAAAGACGAATTTGGAGTAAAGTGGCAATGGATGGTATTTTAAATGTACGAGAAAATTTGTAGTACTAATACAACTGCCATGTCAAATTTTGGAAAATTTCAGGGGTCACTAATTTGACCTTTTAAGACATTTAAGTGATTTTCTAGCCATTTAATGACCGTAATTCAAATTTGAACTACATGTACATGCAACAACTAACCATAACGGTTTGAAAAGTCATATTTTGTGTACTCGTGTGCGAGTTAATTCCATGTGCAGTAAATTGGAAGGAATTTTCAAACATATTGGTCTCATGGCTATGACACAATTAAGCATGGAGTGCCATGGCATTTAAATTCAAAAAATTTAAAAAAGTTCAGAAACACATGAAACCTTTCTTACTGTAATGTCATGCCACCAAGTTGATGTGGTAAAAAAATTGGCATGTTTGACAAAAGTTTGGACACACATCCCTCATAAACCGAAGCAACTCATTAGAAGGCTCGTGGTTCCGAGAGGGAACAATGCATGTTTGATGACGAACGGGCGATAGCTTCCTCTTACGGGCTTAAAAAAATTCTACAGTTAACGTGCCCTAATATGACTGTCGTGTCAAAATTTGGAAAATTCCAGGGGTTATTTGACCTTTTAAAGACATTTAAGTGATTTTCTAGCCATTTAATGACCGTAATCCAAATTCGAACTACATCTACATGCAACGGCTAACCATAACTGTTTGAAAAATCATATTTGTGTACTTGTGTGCGAGTTAATTCCATGTGCAGTAAATTGTAAGGAATTTTCAAACATATTGGTCTCACACCCTGGACACATCACTGGTGCAGAGACCTGCTATACAAACGGTTTTTAACCCCTTTCCGCGACGGCGTTTGGAACCGTCGCCAAGTGAGTGTGGGCGATAGGTGGGTCCTTCCCACATGACCGAGAAACTGTCACAGATAGGCCCTCCTGGCACACAGGCTGGGGCAAAATAAGCTCGTGTGTGATCTAGCAAGGCATCGAAAACCCAATCATTTCCGTTCATATGTACATCCCACACGGTGAATCCCAGAAAAACATATCCGTTTGTATGTATATCACACATTTTGTGTGTGGAAACATTTGTGCAAGGTGGCCTAACGCAAATAGTTCTCTACCGGAAGCCGTGTGTGATTGTTAGTTGATCGAACACGCCTACTTTCTAGAAACCATGTGGGTTGTTTGAGTTCATCACCCACGGTGTTGTCTAAGTAACCGTCTGCAATAGAAAACCCCAATAATCAGGGCAATTAGCCTATTATTGATAATCCATGTAGTAATCAAATTGATATTTCTTATAAACACACCATATATTTCATATCCGTATAACAACAACAAGGATTTCATAATTTAATTACATCAGATAGCTTCAACACTTAGTTACGCCATTACACAAAAGCACCAAGTTTCACATGGAACATCGAAAACCTTTGGAAAGTACCATCATACACGGTAACTAGACAGATGATTCTCATCTGGGAAACTGCAGAAGCGGAAGTCAAATATTGAGCCTTCAGTGATGTTGAATTTCCTTGCAACTTTAGGCCAGTGGCTATTGATAATTGCCTGCCCAACCTTCGTCCTCTTTAGGAAGACTTCAATATTGTACCGTGGGTGTTGAATGAATTCCTTCCTCGCCTCTTGACCATGCGGGTGGTTTGAGAGGTAATCATCGGTGAACTGCTTTGAAAAGTACTGAAAACAAAGATATGCAGAAATCGCTGTTATAAATTTTGAAATGCGCAAGGGGTTAAAACAAGGTAAAAGAGTTAGTACCATCCTATAGTTGACTGATGTCTTCTTCATTGTGCAAACAAAGATCTTGCTACTATTCATCGCAAGTTTCTTCATCCTAATAATCTTTCTGGGTTTCTTGACTTGACTGATATTCATGGACATCTCATTTCCCCATATGCAAAATGGGTCGAACAGTGGATCTAAGCCTCTGACAGCGGGACCAACATGGGCAAGACCAAATTGTAAGAAACCTAAATATTAGAATGATTCCTGCAACTGCACAATAATGTGCTATTATTGAAAGGACCATGCATGAGCAAACCTCGATGGTAAACCATAGTGTCTCCCATTGTTTCCCTGCAACACATATAAGGAAGATCTTGATCGGGTTAACTGAGGGTTGCCATACTATCAGTAGAATATGTATTGAGTACAGCCAAATTCGATTTATTTCACATGCATAACGATACAAAATTGTACCTACAGCAAATGAAAATCAAATTGCTGAATTGAACCAAATAGTTAAATTGACAGCAGACCAAATGAACCAAAATAGTTAATTGAGCATGATATTGCAGAATAGAAACATGTACTAGAAGATAAGACAGTTAACAAAACATAGAATACTTGAGAATGGTACTACGAAATGTGGCAATTGTTGGAACAAACTGTTAACTGAACATTACATTTCAGTGGACCAAACTGTTAACTGAACATTACATTTCAGAGGACCAAACTATTAACTGAACATCATATTCGATATTAACATTACAGAGGACAAATCACTAGAAGGCACTGGCAGTGGTCGAGAAAACAACAGGAACTATATTTTAAAGTAGACAACCTGTGGCGGTGTCAACGGTGGCCTCGAAGATGGGGTGCTCCTCCAAGATCTGGTGGTCGGTACACATGGCAGCCATAGCGACGTCGTGTGTGCGTGTGATGTTGGCTTGAACTACGTCGATATTTCCCAAAAGAGGAAAGGATGATGCAGCACATCAACGGTAGGTATTTTCCTCAGTGATGAGACCAAGGTTATCGAACCAGTAGAAGAACCACACAACACCACGTAAATAGCTCCTGCACACAAAGAACAAATACTTGCAACCCGACGTAAGAGAGGGGTTGTCAATCCCTCACGGGTAAAAAGATAGGTAAAATTGTAGTAGTTTGGATAAATAGATCTCACGGGAACGCGAGATAAAATAAATAAATAAAAATTGCAGCAAGATATTTTTGTGTTTTTGGATTAGTAGATCTGAAAAAAGCAAATAAAAATAGATCTCGAAGGCAAATATGATTAAGAAGAGACTCGGGGGCCGTAGATTTCACTAGTGGCTTCTCTCAAGACAAATAGCATATGGTGGGTAAACAAATTACTGCTGGGCAATCGGTAGAACTTCAAATAATTATGACAAAATCTAGGCAATGATAATTATATAGGCATCACATCCAAGACTACTATTACTCCACACATCGACCGCTATCGAGCATGCATCTAGTGTATTAAGTTCATGGAGAAACGGAGTAATGCAATAAGAACGACGACATGATGTAGACAAGATCTATTTATGTAGAAATAGAACCCATCTTGTTATCCTTAATAGCAATGATACACACGTGTCGGTTCCCCTTCTGTCACTGGGATCAAGCACCGTAAGATCGAACCCATCACAAAGCACCTCTTCCCATGGGAAGAAAAATCAATCTAGTTGGCCTAACTAAATCAAAGATTCGAAGAAAAAATATGAGGCTGTAAGCAATCATGCATATAAGAGATCAAAAGACTCAAATAACTTTCATGGATAAAAACATAGATCTGATCATAAACTCAAAGTTCATCAGATCCCAACAAACACACCGCAAAAAGAGTTACATCAAATAGATCTCCAAGAGACCATTGTATTGAGAATCAAAAGATAGAGAGGAAGCCATCTAGCTACTAACTACGAACTCATACATCTGCAATGAACTACTCACGCATCATCAGAGAGGCACCAATGAGGATGATGAGCCCCTCCATGATGGTGTCTAGATTAGATCTGGTGGTTCTGGAACTTGCGGCGGCTGAAATTGATTTTCGTCGACTCCCCTAGGGTTTCTGGAATATTGGGGTATTTATAGAGCAAAGAGGCAGTGCGGGAGGCGGCCGAGGTGGGCATAACCCACCTGGGTGCGTCCGGGCCCCCAGGCGCACCGTGGTGGGTTATGCTCCCCTTGGAGCTCCCCTCGGGTACTTTCTTGGCCCAACGAGTGTCTTCTGGTCCAGAAAAAATCCACAAAAAGTTTCGCTGCACTTGGACTCCATTTTATATTGATTTCTTGCGATGTAAAAAATAAGCAGGAAACAACAACTGGCACTTGGCACTATGTCAATAGGTTAGTCCCAAAAATGATTGTAAAACATCCAAGAATGATAATATAACAACATGGAACAGTAAAAAATTATAGATACATTGGAGACGTATCAGCATCCCCAAGCTTAATTCCTGCTCGTCCTCGAGTAGGTAAATGATAAAAACAGAATTTTTGGTGTGGAATGTTGCCTGACATGTTCATCTCAAATTCTTTTCTTTGTAGCATCGACATTTGGACTTTTATATGGTTCAAAGCAATAGTCTAGTTTTGACATGAGGGCTTTAATACTCAAGCATATCAACAAGCAACCATGTCTTTCAAAATATCAAAACTAAAGCGAGTTATCCATGGCCCACTATGCTCAATCATTGATCCATTCATGAAACACACTTGCATATTAGCTACACCCAATGCTCAAGTATGATCATAGTGCCCCTTAGTTGGTGCTTTATAAGAGAAGATGGAGACTCAAGTAAAATAAAAATTGCATAAAGTAAATAGAAAGGCCCTTCACGGAGGGAAGTAGGGACTTGTAGAGGTGCCAGAGCTCAAAGCAAAAAAAAAAGAGATAAAACATTTTGGGTGGCATGCTTTTCCTGTCACGAAAACGATCGAGTAGTTCCCAATACTTTCCATGCTAGATATATCATAGGCAGTTCCCAAACAGAAAATAAAGTTTTATTCCTTTTTGCACCATACTTTCACTTTCCATGGCTAACCGTATCCACGGGTCCCTTCCATACCAACACTTTCCAAGGAAATTATTATTTGATAACATAAAGTAAATTCATTTTTCATTTCGGGACTGGGCATCCCTAATACCTTTGCCGTACACTGGTACACGTCGGTGCTATACAAATGGTTTTTAACCCCTTCCCGCGACGGCATTTGGAACCGCCGCCAAGTGAGTGTGGGAAATAGGGGGGGGGGTCCTTCCTGCACGACCCAGAAATCGTCAGGGATAGGGAGCCAAGATCATATACAGTATTCCTACTTGTTTGTGCTCGCATTGCCATCATAATCGGTATTTTGTGGTGCTACATTTATGATGCGCGACCCATCACAAACGGTTCACTATTATAGAACGTGTATGATAAGCATACAATCACAGATATTCGCTTTTCCCAAACCGTATGCGATAACTAATTAAGAAGATTAGATAGTTGTCGTACAAGTGTTAGATAGGATTACAAAACGTCGGACCATCGTAACATCATCGTACACGACAACTATCGCACACACTATTCTATGGTGCAATGTTTATGATGCATACTTGATCAGAAATAGTTCATGGTTGCGAATCGTGTATGATAAGGCACCTATCACAAACGTTTACTTTGCCCGCACTATTTGTGATGTTGTCTGACATCGCACACGGTTTGCAAACGGCAACTGTGTGCATGCTTGCACATGTTTCCTCTCTATGAACCGTCTCGGATTATGGTGTATATCGTAGATGTTTGTGTTTTATGAACCGTGTG
This sequence comes from Triticum dicoccoides, assembly GCF_002162155.2. NCBI lineage: Eukaryota > Viridiplantae > Streptophyta > Magnoliopsida > Poales > Poaceae > Triticum > Triticum dicoccoides. Next base: position 632,277,827 of record NC_041383.1, read on the forward strand.
TGCCGTAACGACCCGGAGAGCATAATTTCACCGTAATTTAATTGCTGCTATTTCAAATTGTACCAAATTTGAATTTGAATTTGAATGTATGTTATTGCTTTATTCGTATCCATCAGGTTCAAACAACCAATGCATTATTCAATTCATAGGTACATATCAAGAATTATGATGTCTACTACACAACCTTCTTCTTGTAGACGTTGTTGGGCCTGCAAGTGCACAGGTTTGTAGGACAGTAGCAAATTTCCCTCAAGTGGATGACCTAAGGTTTATCAATCCGTAGGAGGCGTAGGATGAAGATGGTCTCTCTCAAGCAACCCTGCAACTAAATAACAAAGAGTCTCTTGTGTCCCCAACACACCCAATACAATGGCAAATTGTATAGGTGCACTAGTTCAGCGAAGAGATGGTGATACAAGTGCAAAATAGATAGTATATAAAGGTATTTGTAATCTGAAATAATAAAAACAGCAAGGTAACAAGTTGAAAAAGTGAGCGTAAACGGTATTGCAATGATAGGAAACAAGGCCTAGGGTTCATACTTTCACTAGTGCAAGTTCTCTCAACAATAATAACATAGATAGATCATATAACAAGCCCTCAACATGCAACAAAGAGTCACTCCAAAGCCACTAATAGCGGAGAACAAACGTATAGATTATGGTAGGGTACGAAACCACCTCAAAGTTATTCTTTCAGATCGATCTATAAAAGAGTTCGTACTAGAATAACACCTTAAGACACAAATCAACCAAAACCCTAATGTCACCTAGATACTTGATTGTCACCTCAAGTATCCGTGGGCATGATTATACGATATGCATCACACAATCTCAGATTCATCCAACCAACATAAAAGTACTTCAAAGAGTGTCCCAAAGCTACTACCGGATAGTCAAGAACGTGTGCCAAGACCTATGCATAGGTTCCCAATGTCACGAAACCCGCAAGTTGATCACCAAAACATACATCAAGTGGCACATGATATCCCATTGTCACCACAGATAATCACGGCAAGACATACATCAAGTGTTCTCATAAAAGACTCAATCCAGTAAGATAACTTCAAAGGGGAAACTCAATTCATCACAAGAGAGTAGAGGGGGAGAAACAATCATAAGATCCAACTACAATAGCAAAGCTCGGGATACATCAAGATCGTGCCATAGAGGAACACGAGAGAGAACACGAGAGAGAGAAAAATCAAACACATAGCTACTGGTACATACCCTCAGCGCCGGGGGTGAACTACTCCCTCCTCGTCATGGATACCGCCTGGATCATGAAGATGGCCTCCGGTGATGGGATCCCCCTCCGGCAGGGTGCCGGAACTGGGTCCCGATTGGTTTTTGGTGGCTACAAAGGCTTGCGGCGGTGGAACTCCTGATCTATCTTCTATTCTGGAAGTTTTAGGGTACGTGAGTATATATGGCTGGAGGGGATACGTCGGTGGACCTCCGGCGTGCTCACGAGGCAGGGGGGCGCGCCCAGGGGGCGCCCCCCACCCTCGTGGGCAGCCCGGGACTCCCATGACGTGCACTCCAAGTCTAACAGGTGGGTTTCCTTCCAAAATTAACTTCTCCAGTTGATTTTGTTCCGTTTTGACTCCGTCTGATATTCCTTTTCTCGAAACACTGAAATAGGCATAAAACAACAAATCTGGGCTAGGCCTCCGGTTAATAGGTTAGTCCCAAAATAATATAAAAGTGGATAATAATGCCCAATATTGCCTAAAACAGTAGATAAAGTAGCATGGAGCAATCAAAAATTATAGATACGTTGGAGACGTATCAACCATCCCCAAGCTTAATTCCTGCTCGTCCTCGAGTAGGTAAATGATAAAAAAGAATTTTTGATGCGGAGTGATACTTTGGCATAATTTCAATGTAAATCTTCTTAATTGTGACATGAATATTCAGATCCATAAGATTCAAGACAAAAGTTCATATTGACATAAAAATAATAATACTTCAAGCGTACTAATCAAAGCAATCATGTCTTCTCAAAATAGCATGGTTAAAGAAAGTTATCCCTACAAAATCATATAGTCTGGCTATGCTCTATCTTCATCGCACGAAGTATTTAATCATGCACAACCCCGATGACGATCCAAGCAATTGTTTCATACTTTAATAATCTCAAGCTTTTTCAACTTTCACGCAATACATGAGCGTGAGCCATGGACATAGAACTATAGGTGGAATAGAATGGTGGTTGTGGAGAAGACAAAAAGGAGAATATAGTCTCACATCAACTAGGCGTATCAACGGGCTATGGAGATGCCCATCAATAGATATCAATGTGAGTGAGTAGGGATTGCCATGCAACGAATGCACTAGAGCTATAAATATATGAAAGCTCAAAAAAAGAAACTAAGTGGGTGTGCATCCAACTTGCTTGCTCACGAAGACCTAGGGAACTTTTGAGGAAGCCCATCATTGGAATATACAAGCCAAGTTCTATAATGAAAAATTCCCACTAGTATATAAAAGTGACAACATATGAGACTCTCTATCATGAAGATAATGGTGCTACTTTGAAGCACAAGTGTGGTAAAAGTATAGTAGTATTGTCCCTTCTCTCTTTTCCTCTCATTTTTTTAATTTGGGACTTTTCTCTTTTTTTATGGCCACTCTTTTTTTTCGTCCGGAGTCTCATCCCGACTTATGGGGGAATCATAGTCTCCATCATCCTTTCCTTGCTGGGACAATGCTCTAATAATGATGATCATCATGTTGGAAATATGCCCTAGAGGCAATAATAAAAGGATTATTATTATATTTCCTTGTTCATGATAATTGTCTTTTATTCATGCTATAATTGTATTATCCGGAAATCATAATACACGTGTGAATACATAGACCACAATACGTCCCTAGTAAGCCTCTAGTTGACTAGCTCATTGGTCAACAGATAGTCATGGTTTCCTGACTATGGACATTAGATGTCGTTGACAACGGGATCACATCATTAGGAGAATGATGTGATGGACAAGACCCATTCCTAAGCATAGCACAAGATCGTGTAGTTCGTTTTGCTAGAGCTTTTCCAATGTCAAGTATCTCTTCCTTAGACCATGAGATCGTGTAACTCCCGGATACTGTAGGAGTGCTTTGGGTGTACCAAACGTCACAACGTAACTGGGTGACTATAAAGGTGCACTACAGGTATTTCCGAAAGTGTCTGTTGGGTTGACAGGGATCGAGACTGGGATTTGTCACTCCTTGTTACGGAGAGGTATCACTGGGCCCACTCGGTAGTGCATCATCATAATGAGCTCAAAGTGACCAAGTGTCTGGTCACGGGATCATGCATTACGGTACGAGTAAAGTGACTTGCCAGTAACGAGACTGAACGAGGTATTGGGATACCGACGATCGAGTCTCGGGCAAGTAACATATTGTCTGACAAAGGGAATAGTATACGGGGTTGCTTGAACCCTCGACATTGTGGTTCATCCGACGAGATCATCGAGGAGTATGTGGGAGCCAACATGGGTATCCAGATCCCGCTGTTGGTTATTGACCGGAGAGCTATCTCGGTCATGTCTGCATGTCTCCCGAACCTGTAGGGTCTACACACTTAAGGTTCGGTGATGCTAGGGTTGTATGAATATGAGTATGCAGCAAAACGAATGTTGTTCGGAGTCCCGGATGAGATCCCGGACGTCATGAGGAGTTCCGGAATGGTCCGGAGGTAAAGAAAACTATATAGGAAGTGCTGTTTCGGCCATCGGGAAAGTTTCGGGGTCACCCGGTATTGTACCGGGACCACCGGAAGGGTCCCGGGGGTCCACCGGGTGGAGCCACCTATCCCGGAGGGCCCCGTGGGCTGAAGTGGGAGGGGAACCAGCCCCTAGTGGGCTGGTGCGCCCCCCTTTGGGCCCCCTTGCGCCTAGGGTTGGAAACTCTAGGTGGGGGGGCGCACCACTTGCCTTGGGGGGCACTCCACCCCCCTGGCCGCCGCCCCCTTGGGAAATTGCATCTCCCAGGGCCGGCGCCCCCCCTGGGGGCCTATATAAAGGAGGGCAGGGGGAGGGCAGCCGCACCCCAAGTCTTGGCGCCTCCCTCCCCTGCTACACCTCGTCCTCCTCCCGCAGCAGCTTGGCGAAGCCCTGCCGGAGTTCTGCTGCATCCACCACCACGCCGTCGTGCTGCTGGATCATCATCAACCTCTCCTTCCCCCTTGCTGGATCAAGACGGAGGAGACGTCACGCTGACCGTACGTGTGTTGAACGCGGAGGTGCCGTCCGTTCGGCGCTAGGATCTCCGGTGATAGGATCACGACGAGAACGACTACCTCAACCCCGTTCTTTTGAACGCTTCCGCTCGCGATCTACAAAGTGGTATGTAGATGCATCTCTCCTTTCACTTGTTGCTTAGATGAAGTCATAGATGGATCTTGGTGAAACCGTAGGAAAATTTTTTATTTTCTGCAACGTTCCCCAACAGTGGCATCATGAGCTAGGTCTATGCGTAGTTCTCTATTACATGAGTAGAACACAATTTTGTTGTGGGCGTAGATCTTGTCAACTTGCTTGCCGCTACTAGTCTTTTCTTGCTTCAGTGGTATTGTGGGATGAAGCGGCCCGGACCGACCTTAGACGTAAGCTTACGTGAGACAGGTTCCACCGACTGACATGCACTAGTTGCATAAGGTGGCTAGCGGGTGTCTGTCTCTCCTACTTTAGTTGGAGCAGATTAGATGAAAAGGGTCCTTATGAAGGGTAAATAGAAGTTGACAAAATCACGGTGTGGTTATTCGTAGGTAAGAAAACGTTCTTGCTAGAACCCAATTGCAGCCACGTAAAAGATGCAACAACAATTAGAGGATGTCTAACTTGTTTTTGCAGCAATTGTCATGTGATGTGATATGGCCAGAAGTTGTGATGAATGATGAATGATATATTGTGATGTATGAGATCATGTTCTTGTAATAGGAATCACGACTTGCATGTCGATGAGTACGACAACAGGCAGGAGCCATAGGAGTTGTCTTTATTTTTGTATGACCTGCGTGTCATTGAAGAACGCCATGTGAATTACTTTACTTTATTGCTAAACGTGTTAGCCTTAGAAGTAGAAGTAGTCGTTGGCGTGACAACTTCATTAAGACACAATGATGGAGATCATGATGATGGAGATCATGGTGTCATGCCGATGACGAAGATGATCATGGAGCCCCGAAGATGGAGATCGAAGGAGCTATATGATATTGGCCATATCATGTCACTACTATATAATTGCGTGTGATGTTTATTATGTTTTATGCATCTTGTTTACTTAGAACGGCGGTAGTAAATAAGATGATCTCTTATAATAATTTCAAGAAAGTGTTCCCCCTAACTGTGCACCATTGCTAAAGTTCGTCGTTTCGAAGCACCACGTGATGATCGGGTGTGATAGATCCTTACGTTCACATACAACGGGTGTAAGACAGATTTACACATGCAGAACACTTAGGGTTAACTTGACGAGCCTAGCATGTACAGACATGGCCTCGGAACACAGAGACCGAAAGGTCGAACATGAGTCGTGTGGAAGATACGATCAACATGGAGATGTTCACCGATGATGACTAGTCCGTCTCACGTGATGATCGGACACGGCCTAGTCGACTCGGATCGTGTAACACTTAGATGACTAGAGGGATGTCTAATCTGAGTGGGAGTTCATTAAATAATTTGATTAGATGAACTTAATTATCATGAACTTAGTCTAAAACTTTTGCAAAATATGTCTTGTAGATCAAATGGCCAACGCTCATGTCAACATGAACTTCAACGCGTTCCTAGAGAAAACCAAGCTGAAAGATGATGGCAGCAACTATTCGGACTGGGTCCGGAACCTGAGGATCATCCTCATAGCAGCCAAGAAAGATTATGTCCTAGATGCACCGCTAGGTGAAGCACCCATCCCAGAGAACCAAGACGTTATGAATACTTGGCAATCACGTGCTGATGATTACTCCCTCGTTCAGTGCGGCATGCTTTACAGCTTAGAACCGGGGCTCCAAAAGCGTTTTGAGAAGCACGGAGCATATGAGATGTTCGAGGAGCTGAAAATGGTTTTCCAAGCTCATGCCCGGGTCGAGAGATATGAAGTCTCTGACAAGTTCTATAGTTGTAAGATGGAGGAAAACAGTTCTGTCAGTGAGCACATACTCAAAATGTATGGGTTGCACAACCGCCTGTCCCAGCTGGAGATCAACCTCCCGGACGAGGCGGTCATTGACAGAATCCTTCAGTCGCTCCCACCAAGCTACAAGAGCTTTGTATTGAACTACAATATGCAGGGGATGGTGAAGACCATTCCTGAAGTATTCTCAATGCTGAAGTCAGCAGAGGTTGAAATCAAGAAGGAACATCAAGTGTTGATGGTCAATAAGACCACTAAGTTCAAGAAGGACAAGGGTAAGAAGAACTTCAAGAAGGACGGCAAAGATGTTGCCGTGCCCGGTAAGCCAGTTGCCGGGAAGAAGTCAAAGAATGGACCCAAGCCTGAGACTGAGTGCTTTTATTGCAAAGGGAAGGGTCACTGGAAGCGGAACTGCCCCAAATACTTAGCGGACAAGAAGGCCGGCAAAACTAAAGGTATATTTGATATACATGTAATTGATGTGTACCTTACCAGTACTCGTAGTAACTCCTGGGTATTTGATACCGGTGCCGTTGCTCACATTTGTAACTCACAGCAGGAGCTGCGGAATAAGCGGAGACTGGCGAAGGACAAGGTGACGATGCGCGTCGGGAATGCTTCCAAGGTCGATGTGATCGCCGTCGGCACGCTACCTCTACATTTACCTACGGGATTAGTTTTAAACCTCAATAATTGTTATTTAGGGCCAAGTTTGAGCATGAACATTGTATCTGGATCTCGTTTGATATGAGATGGCTACTCATTTAAATCCGAGAATAATGGTTGTTCTATTTATATGAGAGATATGTTTTATGGTCATGCCCCGATGGTCAATGGTTTATTCTTAATGAATCTCCAATGTAATGTTACACATATTCATAGTGTGAATACCAAAAGATGTAAAGTTGATAACGATAGTCCCACATACTTGTGGCAGTGCCGCCTTGGTCACATAGGTGTCAAGCGCATGAAGAAGCTCCATACTGATGGACTTTTAGAGTCTCTCGATTATGAAACATTTGACACGTGCGAACCATGCCTCATGGGTAAAATGACCAAGACTCCGTTCTCCGGAACAATGGAGCGAGCAACCAACTTATTGGAAATCATACATACCGATGTGTGCGGTCCAATGAGCGTTGAGGCTCACGGAGGATATCGTTATGTTCTCACTCTCACTAATGACTTGAGTAGATATGGGTATGTCTACTTGATGAAACACAAGTCTGAGACCTTTGAAAAGTTCAAGGAATTTCAGAATGAAGTAGAGAATCAATGTGACCGAAAGATAAAATTCTTACGATCGGATCATGGAGGAGAATATTTAAGTCACGAATTTGGTACACACTTAAGAAAATGTGGAACCGTTTCACAACTCACGCCGCCTAGAACACCTCAGCGTAACGGTGTGTCCGAACGTCGTAATCGCACTCTATTGGATATGGTGCGATCTATGATGTCTCTTACCGATTTACCGCTATCATTTTGGGGATACGCTCTAGAGACAGCTACATTCACTTGAAATAGGGAACCGTCTAAATCCGTTGAGACGACACCGTATGAATTATGGTTTGGGAAGAAACCTAAGCTGTCGTTTCTAAAAGTTTGGGGATGCGATGCTTATGTCAAGAAACTTCAACCTGAAAAGCTCGAACCCAAGTCGGAAAAATGCGTCTTCATAGGATACCCTAAGGAAACCTTTGGGTATACCTTCTACTTAAGATCCGAGGGCAAGATCTTTGTTGCCAAGAACGGATCCTTTCTAGAAAAAGAGTTTCTCTCGAAAGGAGTAGGAGGAAAGTAGAACTCGATGAAGTACTACCTCTTGAACCGAAAAGTAGTGCAGCTCAGGAAAATGTTCCTGTGATGCCTACACCGACTGGAGAGGAAATTAATGATGATGATCAAGGTACTTCTGATCAAGTTGCTACTGAACTTCGTAGGTCCACAAGGACACGTTCCACACCAGAGTGGTATGGCAACCCTGTCCTGGAAATCATGTTGTTAGACAATGGTGAACCTTCGAACTATGAAGAAGCGATGGCGGGCCCAGATTCCAACAAATGTCTAGAAGCCATGCAATCCGAGATAGAATCCATGTATGAAAACAAAGTATGGACTTTGACTGACTTGCCCGATGATCGGCGAGCGATAGAAAACAAATGGATCTTTAAGAAGAAGACGGACGCGGATGGTAATGTCACCATCTATAAAGCTCGACTTGTTGCTAAGGGTTATCGGCAAGTTCAAGGGATTGACTACGATGAGACTTTCTCTCCCGTAGCTAAGCTTAAGTCCGTCTGAATCATGTTAGCAATTTCCACATACTATGATTATGAGATATGACATATGGACGTCAAAACGGCATTCCTTAACGGCTATCTTAAGGAAGAGCTGTATATGATGCAGCCGGAAGGTTTTGTCAATCCTAAGAATGCTAACAAAGTGTGCAAGCTCCAGCGATCCATTTATGGGCTGGTGCAAGCATCTCGGAGTTGGAACATTCGCTTTGATGAGATGATCAAAGCGTTTGGGTTTACGCAGACTTATGGAGAAGCCTGCGTTTACAAGAAAGTGAGTGGGAGCTCTATAGCATTTCTCATATTATATGTAGATGACATACTTTTGATGGGAAATGATATAGAATTCTTGGACAGCATTAAGGCCTACTTGAATAAGTGTTTTTCAATGAAGGACCTTGGAGAAGCTGCTTACATATTAGGCATCAAGATCTATAGGGATAGATCGAGACGCCTCATAGTCTTTCACAAAGCACATACCTTGATAAAATTTTGAAGAAGTTCAAAATGGATCAGTCCAAGAAAGGGTTCTTGCCTGTACTGCAAGGTGTGAGATTGAGCTCGGCTCAATGCCCGACCACGGCAAAAGATAAAGAAGAGATGAGCGTCATCCCCTATGCCTCAGCCATAGGATCTATTATGTATGCCATGCTGTGTACCAGACCTGATGTAAACCTTGTCATAAGTTTGGTAGGAAGGTACCAAAGTAATCTCGGCAAGGAACACTGGACAGCGGTCAAGAATATCCTGAAGTACCTAAAGAGGACAAAGGACATGTTTCTCGTTTATGGAGGTGACGAAGAGCTCGTCGTAAAGGGTTACGTCGACGCTAGCTTCGACACAGATCTGGATGACTCTAAGTTACAAACCGGATACGTGTATATGTTGAATGGTGGAGCAGTAAGCTGGTGCAGCTGCAAGCAGAGCGTCGTGGCGGGATCTACATGTGAAGTGGAGTACATGGAAGCCTCGAAGGCAGCGCATGAAGCAATTTGGGTGAAGGAGTTCATCACCGACCTAGGAGTCATACCCAATGCGTCGTGGCCGATCAAACTCTTCTGTGACAACACTGGAGCTATTGCCCTTGCCAAGGAGCCCAGGTTTCACAAGAAGACTAGGCACATCAAGCGTCGCTTCAACTCCATCCGTGAAAATGTTCAAGATGGAGACATAGATATTTGCAAAGTACATACGGATCTGAATGTCGTAGATCCATTGACTAAACCTCTCTCGCGAGCAAAACATGATCAACACCAGAACTCTATGGGTGTTCGATTCATCACAATGTAACTAGATTATTGACTCTAGTGCAAGTGGGAGACTGTTGGAAATATGCCCTAGAGGCAATAATAAAAGGATTATTATTATATTTCCTTGTTCATGATAATTGTCTTTTATTCATGCTATAATTGTATTATCCGGAAATCGTAATACACGTGTGAATACATAGACCACAATACGTCCCTAGTAAGCCTCTAGTTGACTAGCTCGTTGGTCAACAGATAGTCATGGTTTCCTGACTATGGACATTAGATGTCGTTGACAATGGGATCACATCATTAGGAGAATGATGTGATGGACAAGACCCATTCCTAAGCATAGCACAAGATCGTGTAGTTCGTTTTGCTAGAGCTTTTCCAATGTCAAGTATCTCTTCCTTAGACCATGAGATTGTGTAACTCCCGGATACCGTAGGAGTGCTTTGGGTGTACCAAACGTCACAACGTAACTGGGTGACTATAAAGGTGCACTACAGGTATCTCCGAAAGTGTCTGTTGGGTTGACACGGATCGAGACTGGGATTTGTCACTCCGTGTTACGGAGAGGTATCACTGGGCCCACTCGGTAGTGCATCATCATAATGAGCTCAAAGTGACAAAGTGTCTGGTCATGGTATCATGCATTACGGTACGAGTAAAGTGACTTTCCGGTAATGAGACTGAACGAGGTATTGGGATACCGACGATCGAGTCTCGGGCAAGTAACATACAGTCTGACAAAGGGAATAGTATATGGGGTTGCTTGAACCCTCGACATCGTGGTTCATCCGATGAGATCATCGAGGAGTATGTGGGAGCCAACATGGGTATCCAGATCCCGCTGTTGGTTATTGACCGGAGAGTTGTCTCGGTCATGTCTGCATGTCTCCCGAACCCGTAGGGTCTACACACTTAAGGTTCGATGACGCTAGGGTTGTATGAATATGAGTATGCAGAAAACCGAATGTTGTTCGGAGTCCCGGATGAGATCCCGGACGTCACGAGGAGTTCCGGAATGGTCCGGAGGTAAAGAAAACTATATAGGAAGTGATGTTTCGGCCATCGGGAAAGTTTCGGGGTCACCCGGTATTGTACCGGGACCACCGGAAGGGTCCCGGGGGTCCACCGGGTGGAGCCACCTATCCCGGAGGGCCCCGTGGGCTGAAGTGGGAGGGGAACCAGCCCCTAGTGGGCTGGTGCGCCCCCCTTTGGGCCCCCCCTGCGCATAGGGTTGGAAACCCTAGGTGGGGGGCGCACCACTTGCCTTGGAGGGCACTCCAGCCCCCTGGCCGCCGCCCCCTTGGGAGATTGCATCTCCCAGGGCCGGCGCCCCCCTGGGGGCCTATATAAAGGAGGGAAGGAGGGAGGGCAGCCGCACCCCAAGTCTTGGTGCCTCCCTCCCCTGCTACACCTCGTCCTCCTCCCGCAGCAGCTTGGCGAAGCCCTGCCGGAGTTCTGCTGCATCCACCACCATGCCGTCGTGCTGCTGGATCATCATCAACCTCTCCTTCCCCCTTGCTGGATCAAGACGGAGGAGACGTCACGCTGACCGTACGTGTGTTAAACGCGGAGGTGCCGTCTGTTCGGCGCTAGGATCTCCGGTGATAGGATCACGACGAGAACGACTACCTCAACCCCGTTCTTTTGAACGCTTCCACTCACGATCTACAAAGTGGTATGTAGATGCATCTCTGCTTTCACTCGTTGCTTAGATGAACTCATAGATGGATCTTGGTGAAACCGTAGGAATTTTTTTTATTTTCTGCAACGTTCCCCAACACATCACACTTTTATTTTTCTTACAACTCAACAATTACAACTCGATACTTAGAACAAAATATGACTCTATATGAATGCCTCCGGGGGTGTAATGGGATATGCAATGAATCAAGAGCAACATGTATGAAAATTAAGAAGGTGGCCTTGCCACAAATACAATGTCAACTACATGTTCATGCACAAAGCAATATGACAAAAGTAATGTGTGTCATATGAACGGAATGGTGGAAAGTTGCATGGCAATATATCTCGGAATGGCTATGGAAATGCCATGATAGGTAGGTATGGTGGCTGTTTTGAGGAAGGTATATGGTGGGTGTATGATACCGGCGAAAAGTGCGCGGTATTAGAGAGGCTAGCAATGGTGGAAGGGTGAGAGTGCGTATAATCCATGGACTCAACATTAATCAAAAGAACTCATGCACTTGTTGAAAAAAATTAGAAGTCATCAAAAACCAAAGCACTACACGCATACTCCTAGGGGGATAGATTGGTTGGAAAAGACCATGACTCGTCCCCGACTGCCACTCATAAGGAAGACAATCAATAAATAAAATTGTGCTCCGACTTCATCACAAAGCGGTTCACCATATGTGCATGCTACGGGAATCACAAACTTCAACACAAGCATTCTTTAAATTCATAATCACCCCAACTAGCATTGCTTTAATATTATCACCTCCATATCTCAAAACAGTTATCAAGCATCAAACTTATCTTAGTATTCAATGCACTCAAAATAAAGTTTCACATATCTTGAATACCAAGTATATTAATATTAAGCAAATTACCATGCTATTAACGACTCTCAAAATAATCTAAGTGAAGCATGAGAGTTCAATAGTTTCTTTAAAACAAATCCACCACCGTGCTCTAAAAGATATAAGTGAAGCACATAGAGTATTCTAGCAAATTCCAATTTGTGTATGGCTCTCTCTCATTAAAGAATTTCAGATCTTGATACTTATTCAAACAGCAAGCAAAGCTAAAGAAAACTACAATGCAAGGATAGCACAACTCATGTGAAGAAGCAAAAACTTAGGCTCAACCGATACTAACCGATAGTTGTTGAAGAAGAAAGGTGGGATGCCTACCGGGGCATCCCCAAGCTTAGATGCTTGAGACTTCTTGAAATATTATCTTGGGGTGCCTTGGGCATCCCCAAGCTTGAACTTTTGTGTCTCCTTAATCCCACTCGTATCATGGTTTCTCTTTTTATCAAAACTTCATTCACAACAAACTCAACAAGAACTTATGAGATAGGTTAGTATAAACCAATGCAAAACCTTATCATTTTATACTGTAATAAATCACTTAAATTATTATTCAACATTGCATACTAAATGCCTCTGTATATTTAATACTCCTATCCTCAAATAGAATCATTAAACAAGCAAACATACACAAACAATGCAAACACAACAGCAATCTGCCAAAACAGTACAGTCTGTAAAGAATGCAAGAGTATCAATACTTCCCTGACCCCAAAAATTATGAACTAAAATTCCCACTGTAATAAATTTATCAGATCTTAATATGCAAAAATATTCAACATTAGACCATGCTCTGACTTTTCTAGGGAACTTTTGCAACAACGGTAAACTTTCTGTTTTCAAACAGCAACATGCAAACTAGCAAAATAAGCATGGCAAAGGCTATCCTTGACTTTTTTTATTGAAACTAAAGATTAAAAACATTATTATAACTAACAGCAAGCAAAAACTAACAAAATAAAATGACGCTCCAAGCAAAACACATATCATGTGGTGAATAAAAATATAGCTCCAAGTAAAGTTACCGATGAACGAAGACGAAAGAGGGGATGCCTTCCGGGGCATCCCCAAGCTTAGTTGCTTGGTTGTCCTTGAGTTTTACCTTGGGGTGCCTTGGGCATCACCAAGATTAGGCTCTTTCCAATCCTTATTCCATAGTCCATCGAATCTTTACCCAAAACTTGAAAACTTCAATCACACAAAACTCAAAACAAAACTCGTAAGCTCCATTAGTATAAGAAAATTAAACCACCACTTAGGTACTGTAATTAACTCATTCTAAATTCATATTGGTGTAATATCTACTGTATTCTAACATCTCTATGGTTCATACCACTTAATACTAGCCATAGATGCGTCAAAATAAGCAAACAACACATAGAAAACAGAATCTGTCAAAAACAGAACAGTCTGTAGTAATCTGTGTCCAACGTATACTTCTGGAACACCAAAAATTATGAAATAAATTGCTGGACCTGATAAATTTGTCTGTTAATCATATGAAAAAATAATCAACCTAAAATCACTCTACAGTAAAAAATGGCAGCTAATCTCGTGAGCGCTAAAGTTTCTGTTTTTCACAGCAAGATCACATAAACTTCACCAAAGTCTTCCCAAAGGTTCTACTTGGAACTTTATCGAAACAAAAGCTATAAAACATGATTACTACAGTAGCATAATCATGTGGACACACAAAAAAAGTAAGGATAAATATTGGGTTGTCTCCCAACAAGCGCTTTTCTTTAATGCCTTTCTAGCTAGGCATGATGATGACAATGATGCTCACATAAAAGATAAGAATTGAAACATAATGGGAGCATCATGAAGCATATGACTAGCACATTTAAGTCTAACCCACTTCCTATGCATAGGGATTTTGTGAGCAAACAACTTATGGGAACAATAATCAACTAGCATAGGAAGGTAACACAAGCATAGCTTCAAGAATTTAAGCACATAGGGAGGAAACTTGATATTATTGCAATTCCTACAAGCATATGTTCCTCCCTCATAATAATTTTCAGTTGCATCATGAATGAATTCAACAATATAACCAGAACCTAAAGCATTCTTTTCATGATCTACAAGTGTAGAAAATTTACTACTCTCCACATAAGCAAAATTCTTCTCATGAATAGTAGTGGGAGTATCATGAGAGACTTGAACACTAAAAATTGTTTCCACATTAAAAGAGTAATGTTCGGAAAAAGGGTAATCATAATCATGACAAGATTTGTAAATATAATCATCACTACTTTTTATAGCATAAATTTCATCACAATAATCATCATAAGTAGCAACTTTGTTCTCATCATAATCGATTGAAACCTCTCCCAAGATAGTGGAATCACTAAATAAAGTTGACACTCTTCCAAATCCACTTTCATATTCATCACAAATAGATTCAACATCCTCCAAAATAGTGGGATCACTACTTCCTAAAGTTGACACTCTTCCGAACCCACTTTCATCAATATAATCATCATAGGTAGGAGGCATGCTATCATCATAACAACTTTGAATATCAAAACTTGGGGTGATAAAAATATCATCTTCATTAAACATAGCATCCCCAAGCTTGGGACAAACATTAATTCCAGAAAATATATTTTCAAATATTTCATCCTCATCAAACATAGCTTCCCCAAGCTTGGGCCCTTTCATATCATAAGCATAATCACTCTCATCATTAAAAATATGGATAGCACCAATAGTATAGCAATTATCATCATCACAGGTAGTAGTAGGAGCAACATCATTTGGGAGGGATACCTTTTTACCTTTGTTGCTCCTTCTTTTCTTTTTCTTCTTCACATTATGTGTAGGTTCAACCTTCCTCTTTGAGCTCCTTATTGATGAGATTGGCTGAATAGAAAGCTCCTCCTTGTTACCTGCTTCATCATAAGAAATAATAGGAGGAGATTGGTAAGCCTCTTCCCTTTCATTAGTATTCTCATCATCTTCCATTTGCTTTCTTTTCTTTAGGTAATTGGCAATATAAGGATTTTCAATGCAATTCTCCGCACAATACATATAAATTTTCTCTAGATCAAAATCAAGAATTTTATCAAGACTAAATTTTGGAATACCCTCAGTTATACGTTTCATTTCTTCATAACCCAAAAGAAGGCTAAGCTCTTTATGATGCTCAAGGGTAATCAAATTATCACAATATTTGGACACGACTTGATCATGAAACAAATAGCATTGGAGCTTTAAATGACCATGTTCATTGCAAAGTTCACAAGGAGCGCGAAAAATATTGAATCTTTCAGCACATTCATCTAGCTCTTCTTGCAACAATTTGGTTTCTAAGTACTTATGCCTCTTGCAATAAATATCTTCTCTATTTGTTGTGTTCATGCAAACATGCACTCCACAAAAGTTGACATGCTCATAAGAGATATTTTCATCATAACTAGTGCAATCATTATTAGCATTATGGATATTCAAAGAATTTGTAATAACAACATTGCAATCATGCTCATCATTCAAAGATTTAGTGCCAAACAATTTTCCTTTCCATCATACTCACGAAATATATTAAAAAGACGAAGCGTATGAGACAAAAACAATTCCATTTTTTTGTAATTTTCTTTTATAAACTAAACTAGTGATAAACAAGAAACGAAAAGATTTGATTGCAAGATCTAAAGATATACCTTCAAGCGCTCACCTCCCCGGCAACGGCGTCAGAAAAGAGCTTGATGTCTACTACACAACCTTCTTCTTGTAGATGTTGTTGGGCCTGCAAGTGCACATGTTTGTAGGACAGTGGCAAATTTCCCTCAAGTGGATGACCTAAGGTTTATCAATCTGTAGGAGGCGTAGTATGAAGATGGTCTCTCTCAAGCAACCCTGCAACCAAATAACAAAGAGTCTCTTGTGTCCCCAACACACCCAATACAATGGCAAATTATATAGGTGCACTAGTTCGGCGAAGAAATGGTGATACAAGTGCAAAATAGATAGTATATAAAGGTATTTGTAATCTGAAATAATAAAAACAGCAAGGTAACAAGTGGTAAAAGTGAGCATAAACGGTATTGCAATGATAGGAAACAAGGCCTAGGGTTCATACTTTCACTAGTGCATGTTCTCTCAACAATAATAACATAGATAGATCATATAACAAGCCCTCAACATGCAACAAAGAGTCACTCCAAAGCCACTAATAGCGGAGAACAAACATAGAGATTATGGTAGGGTGCCAAACCACCTCAAAGTTATTCTTTCAGATCGATCTATAAAAGAGTTCGTACTAGAATAACACCTTAAGACACAAATCAACCAAAACCCTAATGTCACCTAGATACTCCATTGTCACCTCAAGTATCCATGGGCATGATTATATGATATGCATCACACAATCACAGATTCATCCAACCAACATAAAAGTACTTCAAAGAGTGCCCCAAAGCTACTACCGGAGAGTCAAGAACGTGTGCCAACACCTATGCATAGGTTACCAATGTCATGAAACCCGCAAGTTGAAACATACATCAAGTGGCACATGATATCCCATTGTCACCACAGATAATCACGGCAAGACATACATCAAGTGTTCTCATAAAAGACTCAATCCGATAAGATAACTTCAAAGGGGAAACTCAATTCATCACAAGAGAGTAGAGGGGGAGAAACAATCATAAGATACAACTACAATAGCAAAGCTCGGGATACATCAAGATCGTGCCATAGAGGAACATGAGAGAGAACACGAGAGAGAGAGAGATCAAACACATAGCTACTGGTACATACCCTCAGCCCCGAGGGTGAACTACTCCCTCCTCGTTATGGATAGCGCCTGGATGATGAAGATGGCCTCCGGTGATGGGACCCCCCTCCAGCAGGGTGCCGGAACAGGGCCCCGATTGGTTTTTGGTGGCTATAGAGGCTTGCGGTGGCGGAACTCCCATCTATCTTCTGTTCTGGAAGTTTTAGGGTACATGAGTATATATGGGTGCAGGGGATACGTTAGTGGACCTCCGGGGTGCTCACGAGGCAGGGGGCGCGCCCAGGGGGGGCGCCCCCACCCTCGTGGGCAGCCCGGGACTCCCCTGACGTGCACTCCAAGTCTAACAGGTGGGTTTCCTTCCAAAATTAACTTCTCCAGTTGATTTCGTTCCGTTTTGACTCCGTCTGATATTCCTTTTCCTCGAAACATTGAAATAGGCATAAAACAGCAAATCTGGGCTGGGCCTCCGGTTAATAGATTAGTCCCAAAAATAATATAGAAGTGGATAATAAAGCCCAATATTGCCTAAAACAGTAGATAAAGTAGCATGGAGCAATCAAAAATTATAGATACGTTGGAGACGTATCAAATTACATAAGAACCAAATAAAAAATGATGACCTACAGTTGTATACTTGTACTATTAAAGACAGTAAAGAAAAAGGGCGAAATACATTCTGGTTGCTGAACAAGGTGAAGCGGAATGCCTGATGACCCACAAGTATAGGGGATCTACCGTAGTCCTTTCGATAAGTAAGAGTGTCGAACCCAACTAGGAGCAGAAGGAAATGATAAGAGGTTTTCAGCAAGGTATTCTCTGCAAGTACTGAAATAAGTGGTAACAAATAGTTTTGTGATAAGATAAATTTAACGAGCAACAAGTAACAAAAGTAAATAAAGTGCAGCAAGGTGGCCCAATCCTTTTTGTAGCAAAGGACAAGCCTGGACAAACTCTTATAATAGGAAAAGCGCTCCCGAGGACACATGGGAATATCGTCAAGCTAGTTTTCATCACACTCATATGATTCGCGTTCGGTACTTTGATAATTTGATATGTGGGTGGACCGGTGCTTGGGTACTGCCCTTACTTGGACAAGCATCCCACTTATGATTAACCTCTATTGCAAGCATCCGCAACTACAACAAAAGTATTAAGGTAAACCTAACCATAGCATGAAACATATGGATCCAGATCAGCCCAGGGTTTAAGCTTCTGTCACTCTAGCAACCCATCATCTACTTATTACTTCCCAATGCCTCCCTCTAGGCCCAAATAATGGTGAAGTGTTATGTAGTCGACGTTCACATAACACCACTAGAGGCTAGACAACATACATCTCATCAAAATATCAAACGAATACCAAATTCACATGACTACTAATAGCAAGACTTCTCCCTTGTCCTCGGGAACAAAAGTAACTACTCACAAAGCATATTCATGTTCATAATCAGGGCGGTAATAATGTGCATAAAGGATCTAAACATATGATATTCCATCAAATAAACCAACTAGCATCAACTACAAGGAGTAATCAACACTACTAGCAACCTACTAGCACCAATCCCGGACTTAGAGACAAGAATTGGATACAAGAGATGAACTAGGGTTTGGAGATGAGATGGTGCTGGTGAAGATGTTGATGGAGATTGCCCTCTCCCGATGAGAGGAGCGTTGGTGATGACGATGGTGATGATTTCCCCCTCCCGGAGGGAAGTGTCCCCGGCAGAACAGCTCTGTCGGAGCCCTAGATTGGTTCCGCCAAGGTTCTGCCTCGTGGCGGCGGAGTCTCATCCCGAAAGGTTGCCTTCTATTTTTTTTCTCATCGAAAGACTTCATATAGGAGAAGATGGGCGTCGGAGAGCCACCAGGGGGCCCACGAGGTAGGGGCGCACCCCAGGGGGGGTGCCCCCCACCCTCGTGAGCAGGGTGTGGCCCCCCGGCCTTCATCTTTGGCGATGATTTTTCTTTATTTATTTTAAGATATTTCGTGGAGTTTCAGGCTTTTGGAGTTGCACAGAATAGGCCTCCAATATTTGCTCCTTTTCCAGCCCAGAATTCCAGCTGCCGGCATTCTCCCTTTTCATGTAAACCTTGTAAAATAAGAGAGAATAGCCATAAGTATTGTGACATAACGTGAAATAACAGCCCATAATGCAATAAATATTGATATAAAAGTGTGATGCAAAATGGACGTATCAACTCCCCCAAGCTTATACCTCGCTTGTCCTCAAGCGAAAAGCCGATAACAATAAATATGTCCTCATGTTTAGAGGTAGAGGCGTCGATAAAAATAAAATACGGGCATGAAGGCATCATGATTATTTCCATAATAGCAACATGTAGAGATTTTGTCATATGATTACTTATGTTCAAGTGATGATCTTTTCACAAAGCAAAAAGTATGAATCAGAAACCTTATTGACCAACAAATTATAACCTCAGTCATTGAAGCAATTGGAAATTATCATAACATCGGAAAGAGTCTATGTCAGAGCTTAAAAGCAAGTCCACATACTCAACTATCACTTAGTCCTTCATAATTTCTAACACTCACGTGATACTTGTGGTTATGAAGTTTTAATCAGACACAGAGAAAGATAGGGGCTTATAGTTTTGCCCCACAACCTTTTACCTCAAGGGTAATGTCAACAATAATAATTCATGCTCCCCTACATCCAATTAGATATATATATCATACTCTTTCCAACATGATGAGCTTGCCAAAGGATAAAATGAAAAAGGAAAGGTGAAGATCACCGTGACTCTTGCATAAGGTAGTCGATAATAATAAAATATAGGCCCTTCGCAGAGGGAAGCAGAGGTTGTCATGCGCGTTTAGGGTTGATGCACAAAATCTTAATGCAAAAGAACGTCACTTTATATTGCCCCTTGTATGTGGACCGTTATTATGCAGTCCGTCGCTTTTATTACGTCCGCAACAAGTTCGTACAAAGCTTATTTTCTCCGCACTAATAAGTCATGCATATTTAGAGAGCAATTTTTATTGCTTGCACCGATGACAACTTACTCGAAGGATCTTACTCAATCCATAGGTAGATATGGTGGACTCTCATGGCAAAACTGGTTTAAGGGTATTTGGAAGCACAAGTAGTATTTCTACTTGGTGCTGAGAATTTGGCTAGCATGAGGGGGAAAGGCAAGCTCAACACATTAGAGGATCCATGACAACATACTTTATCTCATATATAAGAAAACATTACTCATTATGTTGTCTTCCTTGTCCAACCTCAACTCTTCAGCATGTCATATTTTAATGAGTGCTCCCAATCATAAAAGATGTCAATGATAATATATCTATATGTGAAACCTCTCTTTCCTTATTACTTCCTATTAATTGCAACGATGAGCAAAGCTATATTTGTCAACTCCCAACAATTCTTAATCATCATACTCTCTCTA
This sequence comes from Triticum dicoccoides, assembly GCF_002162155.2. Taxonomy (NCBI): domain Eukaryota; kingdom Viridiplantae; phylum Streptophyta; class Magnoliopsida; order Poales; family Poaceae; genus Triticum; species Triticum dicoccoides. The sequence continues at coordinate 632,298,233 of NC_041383.1, forward strand.
TGTGAAGTCATTACTTTCAATAAGATCAATATGGACTCTTTGATGCTTTTTATTCTTTTCTTCTATTCACCCAAGATCATGGCAAAATAATCAAGCCCTTGACTCAACACTAATCTTTATTATATAGCTCACGGACTCGATTTCAAAGAAGGATCATAAAGCAAAACTCAAAACTAGATCATGCCATGACTTTATTCTACTAAATCAAGATACTACTAATAGGATCGAACTAAGAAAAACGGTAAAGATAGGAGTTGTGACGGTGATATGATACCAGGGTACCTCCCCCAAGCTTGGCAGTTGCCAAGGGGAGTGCCCATACCCATGTGATTATTTCTTCGGAGGTGGTGAAGTAGGAGTTGTTGCACTTTTCTTCTCTAACTTACGCCTGAGGCTAAAATTCTCCTCCCTCAAATCCTCATTCTTGAGCTCAAGTTTCATTATCTTCTTGCATAGTGTTGCCTCGCTGTCCTGCAAAAAACGTGGTGGGATAGATTGGAACTTAGGGAGGCTTGACTTCTTGAACTCCACATGCATATCACCAGGTTGAGGCAGTGGGTAGTCCTCTTCATCAGAGCTTGTCTCCTCCTTCCTCTTTGGATCATAGTATTCTTCTTCCTCTGTGGTCCAGCCATAGTGTTCCACGTCCCCATATACTCTTGGATTTGCAATATAATCCTCTATGTAGCTCTCTCCCTCCGAATCTTGGGACAACATCTTGTTCAAATCTATAGCAGGAACAGCTCGAAACAAAATAGAGGATATTTGCGTGATACGAGATTCAAAACCTTCGGGAGTATATATAATGAATTTTTACCGACCAAAATACATATCGTACAAGAAAACAGAGTCCGAAGAGCACACGAGGTGCTCACGAGGTAGGGGGGTGCGCCCAGGGGGGTAGGGCGCGCCCTCCACCCTCGTGGAGGCCTTGTGTCCTTCCCGGACTGCCACTTATTTTTCTATTTTTCTAAATATTCCAAAACGGAGAAATATTGCCTTAAAATTGTTTTGGAGTCGGTTTACTTACCGTACCACATACCTATTCCTTTTCGGAGTCTGAAATGGGCTGGAAGGTGTCCCTTATGTATTCCTCCGGGGTTACGGTTTCAATAATATTGGTTTCAACATTTATAGGATTACCTGAGATATAGTGTTTGATCCTTTGACCATTTACCACCTTCGGATTTGTGCCTTCGAAGTTGTTGATTTTTATGGCACCGGAACGATAGACCTCCTCGATAACGTAGGGACCTTCCCATTTGGAGAGAAGTTTTCCTACAAAAAATCTTAAACGAGAGTTGTATAGCAATACATAATCACCTACATTAAACTCATGCTTTTGTATCCTTTTGTCATGCCATCTTTTAACTTTTTCTTTAAACAACTTGGCATTTTCATAATCTTGGGTTCTCCATTCATCAAGGGAGCTAATATCAAATAACCTCTTCTCACCGGCAAGTTTGAAATCATAGTTGAGCTCTTTAATAGCCCAATATGCCTTATGTTCTAGTTCGAGAGGTAAGTGACATGCTTTTCCATAAACCATTTTATACGGTGACATACCCATAGGATTCTTATATGCAGTTCTATAGGCCCATAATGCTTCGCCCAGTTTCTTGGACCAAATCTTTCTAGACCTATTGACAGTCTTTTGCATAATTAATTTGAGCTCTCTATTGCTCAATTCTACTTTACCACTAGACTGCGGGTGATAAGGAGATGCAATCCTATGATTAATGTCATATTTAGCAAGCATTTTACGGAAAGCACCATGAATAAAATGTGAACCACCATCAGTCATAAGATATCTAGGGACTCCAAACCTCGGAAAAATAACTTCCTTAAGCATTTTAATAGAAGTGTTATGATCAACACTACTAGTTGGAATAGCTTCTACCCACTTAGTAACGTAATCAACAGCAACTAAAATATGTGTGTATCCATTAGAGGCAGGAAAAGGTCCCATATAATCAAAGCCCCAAACATCAAATGGTTCAATAACAAGTGAATAATTATAGGCATTTCTTGATGTCTACTAATATTACCAATTCTTTGACATTCATCGCAAGACAAAACAAACTTACGGGCATCCTTGAAGAGAGTAGGCCAATAAAAACCAGATTGCAATACCTTATGTGCAGTTCTATCTCCAGCATGGTGTCCTCCATAAAATTCGGAGTGACACTTGCGTAGGATCTGTTCCTGTTCATGCTCAGGTATACAACGTCTAATGACACCATCTACTCCTTCTTTATAAAGATGTGGGTCATCCCAAAAGTAATGTTGCAAGTCATAGAAAAACTTTTTCTTTTGTTGGTATGTGAAGCTAGGTGGTATAAATTTAGCAACAATATAATTAGCATAATTAGCATACCATGGAGTGCTACGAGAAGTGCTTATGACATTTAATTGCTCATCAGGGAAGCTATCATCAATAGGTAGTGGGTCATCAAGAACATTCTCTAACCTAGATAAGTTGTCTGCAACGGGGTTCTCAGCTCCCTTTCTATCAACAATATGCAAATCAAATTCTTGTAGCAAGAGAACCCATCTAATGAGTCTAGGTTTTGCATCCTTCTTTTCCATAAGATATTTAATAGCGGCATGATCAGTGTGAATAGTTACTTTAGAATCAACAATATAGGGTCTGAATTTATCACAAGCAAATACAACTGCTAGAATCTCCTTTTCGGTAGTAGCATAATTTCTTTGAGCATTATCTAGAGTCTTGCTAGCATAATGGATAACATTTAATTTCTTATCAACTCTTTGCCCTAGAACAACACCTACAACATAATCACTAGCATTACACATAATTTCAAAGGGTAAATTCCAATCCGGTGGCTGAACAACAGGTGCAGAGACTAATGCTTTCTTAAGTATTTCAAATGCTTCTACACAATCATCATCAAAGACAAATGGTACATCTTTTTGTAATAAATTAGTCAGAGGCCGAGAAATTTTTGAGAAGTCCTTAATGAACCTCCTATAAAATCCGACGTGACCAAGGAAACTTCTTATACCTTTGATGTCCTTGGGACATGACATCTTTTCAATCGCATCAACTTTGGCTTTATCAACTTCAATACCTCTTTCAGAAACTTTGTGCCCCAAGACAATTCCTTCATTAACCATAAAGTGGCACTTTTCCCAATTCAAGACAATATTCACTTCTTCACATCTCTGTAAAACTCGAGCAATATTGCTCAAGCAATCATCAAAAGAGGAACCATAGACGGAAAAATCGTCCATGAAAACCTCACAAATTTTTTCACAAAAGTCAGAGAATATAGCCATCATGCATCTTTGAAAGGTAGGAGGTGCATTACATAAACCAAAAGGCATACGTTTATAAGAAAAAGTACCAAAAGGGCATGTAAAAGTAGTCTTTGATTGATTTTAGCCGACACAGGTATTTGAGAGAAACCAGAATAACCATCTATAAAGCAATAATGTGTATGTTTGCATAATCGTTCTAGCATTTGATCAATAAAAGGTAAGGGTAATGATCCTTCTTAGTAGCTTTATTTAATTTGCGGAAATCAATTACCATCCTATAGCCTGTGATAATTCTTTGCGGGATCAATTCATCTTTATCATTAGGGACAACAGTAATACCTCCCTTCTTAGGGACACAATGGACAGGACTTACCCACTGACTATCAGCAACGGGATAAATTATACCTGCCTCCAGAAGCTTGAGTATTTCTTTTCTTACCACTTCTTTCATTTTAGGATTCAAACGTCGTTGAGGATCACAAACTGGTTTGGCATCCGCTTCCAAATTTATTTTATATTGACATAGAGTGGGACTAATGCCCTTAAGATCATCAAGTGTATATCCAATAGCGGCACGGTGCTTCTTCAGAGTTTTCAATAATCTTTCTTCTTCATGATCTGAAAGGTTAGCACTAATAATAACAGTATATATTTTCTTTTCATCAAGATAAGCATATTTAAGATTATCAGGCAACGGTTTAAGCTCAAACACGGGATCACCCTTGGGTGGAGGAGGATCCCCTAGAATTTCAACAGGAAAATTGTGTTGCAGAATAGGTTCCTGTTTAAAGAATACCTCATCTATTTCTCTTCTTTCATTCATGAATATATCATTTTCATGGTCTAGCAAATATTGTTCTAAAGAATCACTAGGAGGTACGACAATAGAAGCAAGACAAATAATTTCATCCTTACTTGGTGATTCTTCCCCACGATGTTGTTTACTAAATTTAGATAAATTAAACTCATGAACCATATCATCCAAACCAACGGTAACCACATTATTTTTGCAGTCTATCCTAGCATTAACAGTATTCAAGAAGGGTGTACCAAATATAATGGGACAAAAGCTATCTGTAACATCCCAAAATTCTATATTCTGGAATGTTATATTAAATAAATAAATAGGATTGTTTGTTTGATTGTTGTTTGATGGATTGTGTGAAATTATTTTATTTTTTCATGAGAATTAAAACCTTTTGAGTTGTTGTTTAAAACTTTTTCTAATCATGTTATAAAAGTTGGGTAACATTTTTTCCAATAAAGAAAACTATGGTTGGGGAAGTTTATTCAAGAAATCAAAGGGCTTTAATTTCTGTTTGACTCTTTTTGAAATATTGGAAACCACAATCACAATTTTGGAGTGAGAATAACATGACTTTCTCAAATGTGGTGGATGAGTATCCCATTTGGAGTTTCATTTGAAATTGGATCTTATTTGGAGTTTTAATGCCATATATATATTTCCAAATTATTAAAATAAATTAATGAGAGGAGATAATGTGACTTCTCCAAGAAATATTCGGAAATATTTAGTAATTGACAATTAACAGTTTGTGGATTTTCAAAAACTCTGATTTGAATTTTGAGTAATTCAATTAAGTCTATAATGCATTAATAAGTTTCACATAAATTAATTTTTACGAAATTATGAAACTATTTTTTTTCCTAGACTCTAAATAATAAATATGTAATTGTACACATTTTTGTTGGTTTCGTTAGTTAAAGTTTTTCGTCACCTAATTATTTATTTATGAAATCTAATTCCAAGTCTTTTAGGGCTAAGCACATTTTTTCGGAGCACTGTGCATGCACATAACCCAACAAGTATAGCATACACAACCAGCCAAGCCCATCTATGTTTTTTTTCTCTATTTCATTTTTTCTCTTGGGCCTTGACTTCACTTAGGCCCATACGCGCAGGCTTCTTCTTCCTCCTCGTTCATATTCACACGAACACGAACAGAGGCTACATCCATGGCGCCTCCACCTCTTCCTCCCCTTCTCTCCCTCCCCCAACCCACAAACGGTCAGAAGCGGTTCCCCTCGTCTTCCTCGACCTCCTCCCCTTCTCAGTGCGCCTTAAAGGCGACCGTAGTGGCCATTAACGGACACCCAAAACGTCCATGCATTTCATCTCCATCTGCTCGAATTCTGACCTCCCCCTCACCTATAAGTAGTGCCCATAAGTTCTCCTCACAGTCGTCACCCCCTCCCGAGAAAACCCCTCTCTTCCTCGTCCTTCTCTGAGAGCAATTGCTCGTCAGAGTTCGACCACTCCGGCGGCCTCTCCACGCCGTCACGGGACGAGCCCGAGCCCGGGACATTGCCCAATGGACTTCCCTCGTCGACCTCTTCGCCGTCCTCATTCTACTTGACGTTGGGGGCCTTCTTCCTCAACTCCGGCGACCTTTTTACTCAACTCCGGCGACCTTTTTCCCCAACTCCGGCGACTAACTCCGGTGAGCACTGTGTAAATCCCGTATTTGTTTTTCAGAAAAATACTCAAACTTCGGAAAATCATATCTCCTAAACCGTATGCCCAAATTTGACAAATTTTATTTCCCCAGATTGCTTAGAACATCTAGTTTATTATAAAAATACGACATCTCAGTTTTTGGCAAGTTAAAGTTTATTTCTATTTTAAATGTTAAATTGAGTACTTTTGCTATATCTTCTAATCTATAGGACATATAAAAATGTTTATTATATGAAAGTTCGACCTTAGGACATCACCTTTCTGTTGGAACTCATGGAATAATTTTTCAGCAAGATTTAGCCACTGTTTTAACTTCAACACCTTAATTTGACCTTCTCGATCATTTAATAACTTTCGACACGAAGTTAAATCTTTTAGATTGATCCCTAGAAAACCTCTTTGGTAAAATGCCATCATCATACAAATTTGGACTTAGGAAATGTTACATAAATTTTTATAACATAAACCATATGGCATCAACTCCATCTATCATTTTTATTGGACCCAAGTCAAATATTCCAATCAAACCCATTATAGACTTTGTCGTAGAACCTTGCCTCACAACTCTTCAAGCCGTGATCTTCACTTTGACCTAACCCTAGAACAAAATCCTATATCATATTTTCATTCTTGATCTTATCTCAACCCGTAACCAAGTCCTAACAACTTATGTTGGAATGCTTTTATTTTTATTTTTTATATGTATTGTAATTCGAGTATTTTATTTGGACCTTTATTTGGATGTTGTTGTGTGTTAAAGTACTTTCTTATATCGTTAGATATATCGTAACGAGAAGGAGAGACGACTCAATATAATATTTCATCTTCATCAACAGTACAAGGCAAGTTACATCTTGATCATGCCCTTTTATACCTATGTTTTATATATGCATTTAGTCCTTTGATGTAAGGTTTGCATGAATATGTTAGTTGGCTATATTATAAACCTAGTAATGGAATGAGGTAGGTCTGAGCCTTTACTTCTTTGTCACCAACGTTGTAGGGATTTTGCTATGCCATTGTAGACGGGGATTGGTATGTGAGATCATGAAAGTTGCGAGTGATATAATAATTAAGGGTAACCTTAAGGTGGCAACATTAACACACATCTGGGTGGATTGGTAAGGGGCACCCTGGAGAAACCAGTGGACTTGCCCGGGCACCCTGGAGAAACCAGTGGACTTGCCCAGGGGATCCCGGAGTACCCGTGTGATCACCCTATGGACTACCACCCAGGCTCAAAGGGATTCATCAATTTTTCATGACTAGAAGCTTACCTGCACAGCCAAAAGATATTATGGGCTCCGGCTTAGTTGTGTATGTTGTGTGATCTCTTACCATGGTAGACTAGCAGATGTAGTTATATATGTAGGTGTACCGATCTACCCAGGGTTAAGAGGGAACACTTCAGAAAGACTGTCTCGATCTTTCAATTCTCAAACACCAGGCAGTGCGAGGACTACAAAGTAGGTGATCGAGTCTTGTGGGGAAAAGTGTGCAAACCTCTGCAGAGTGTAAAACTAATCGATTAGCCGTGTCCCCGGTTATGGACAATTTGAGCATCTGGGAAGTGGGAATTGAGCGATCTCATCATTCTTAATTAATTTAATGGGTTTCAAAGAATTTGGGTATAGATTGAATGGAGCAACCATCTCAATCATATAATGATGAATTATGTAGTAACAATATCATATTCTTTTGATGATAAGGAAAAATCAGCTTTATGCAAATTAAATTTAGAACCATCCACCAGCCATATTGCATGTATAAATGGGACATTTACTCATCTCTTATGGTGTGACTTGCCAGTATATTCAACGTACTGACCTACACGGCTGCAACATATTATGTTGCAGGTATTATCCGACGAGTATGTGATATGATAGGGTTACGGGCCGCACTCAACTTGCCGATGGTGTTGATGGGACTCCACACCCGTTTGCATGTTTCCGCTGAGATTCTTAAGGTATATATCAGTTTTTCGTTACTTATACATGTGATTGCACTTTGATATATACATTGATGTACTGTGTGTGCTAGCATACCGATCCAGGGATAGCACAGATACACAGAGACTTGACCGTCTGAGGTCGGGTCGCTACAGAAATGGTATCAGAGCACATGTTGACTGTAGGACGTGACCCTAGGAAATGGCTTAGAACCAGCAAGACCCCGAGAGAACAATTTTTGCCTTGGAATTTTCCCTCATCTTTTGAACCCTTGACCAAAACTCTTATTATTTCTAAATTTTAGATGGAGAATTTCACCCTAAACACCAGAGAGCACTACAAGGACGTTCTTTGTGGTCCAACCCTCATGGTACTGGTCAGACTGCTGAAGTTGCCGATACGGGAGATCAAGGTGAAGAAGAGAAGAACCCGAACATGGGGCATTAAGACTCGAGTTTTTGGACGTAATGGAGACCCCAAGAAAGGAGACATCACATATGAGATGATAGCCCACAACAAGGATATGGGCATCAACACTGCCATTCATGATGCAATTGCATGCATGTGCTATTGTCATCGTAATGAGCTAAGCAAGAACAGTTTTGGAAAGCTTGGATGGAAGAAAGCTGGTGGAGCACATATCTTACTGACGAAGGAGCAAAAGCTGAAGTTTTCACCTCTGACGGTGTATAACCAAGACTTGGAGCATTACATCAAGAACCTCCAGATGGACCTTCTCGAAGTATTCTTCGATAAGTAAGCACTGCATGAAGAACTCAATGCCCAGAAGCTAGAGGTAACCAAGCATGCAGAGGAAGACCTTGAAGTTCGGAAACTTCGTCAGGAACTGGAGAACAGCAGGACCATAGCTCGTACCAAAGATGTTGAGATCCAGAAGCTCAAGAATAAACTCCAAGACATACTGGGACGCCACAGGAAACTCCGTCTCAACAGAGATTATCTGGTTGAAGAACTGGAGAATATCCAACACAAGCAGAAGAAGCCCCGTGGAGACCAGAACCAAGATCAGGAGAAGTTAGTTTAGTAGTAGACCACCATGAGAAAATAAGTTTGAACGTTTACGGTTTGAGTATCTGACAATACCAACTTATGTGGGTGGCAGTACTACATTAATGTTTGATTGAGTGAATGTCTGAATCATGATTGACTTGTGCAATGTGTGTATCTCTCTATTCCTCCAACTCTATCTCATCTCAAACCCCTTGGACCCAATAGATGATGAATGAAGATGGACTCAAATTCTCGAGACCCAAGACTCAGTTGGAGACCGAGCAATGGATTCGTAACATGGAGAATCACATGAGGATCAACCTTGTTGAAAGAAAGGATGAAGCACCATACGCTCTTCAATACTTTGAAGGAAGTGCCGCAACATGGTGGAAAATGCATCAAGCCATACAAGGATGGAATGGAGCAAAGACTTGGGGAGAATTCAAGACGACTCTGCTAAGGTCTCGTCTTACCCGGAAGCCCTACGATAGTAAGATGATGAAGAAACCTTGTGCATGTAAGATTTGCGGAGAAATTGGACACACCCATAAAGAACACAAGGACGGATGCCCACATTGTGAAGAAAATCACCCATCTGGAGAATGCCCAACCTGGCAGGTTACATGTTTCTTATGTGAAGGAACAGATCACTACCCTGCTCAGTGTCACATTTATTCCGTGGTATAACAAACTACCCGGAAGCATAAGTAAGGAATGAAGGAAACCCTCCGAGAAGGTATGAAAGAACCTGTGACGAAGGACGATGTTGAAGACCATGATGGAGAAGGCCTAATAGGATTTTATTCCAAAGCCTGCTGTTCATGTGGAGAAAAGGAAACTTTTCACAGTATTGCACCAAGGAAAGAAAAGAGATTCCAGAATACTTCCCGATAGAAGAAGTGGAATTTGATCCACATGAAATAGAAGCCCTGATCGGTATGAAGAAGTCCCCTAAGAGGAAACTAATACCTCCCAGAGTAACCTAATATCTGCAGAGAAGGACCTGAGTCATATCACATGTTTCAGGTGCAAGAACTCATGGCACTACTACCATGAATGTTCGGACAAGAAGCCAAGAACCCTAGGAGTCAAGAACATCACAAGGAAGCCTCGAGACAAGTCGGAAGCCATTTGTTTTCATTGTAAGGAAGTGGGACATTATGCTAGGGAATGTTCGGATCAAAAGAAAGCTAAAACTGAGTAGTCGAGATTATGATATCAGTAATAAGTAGTAGGAAGCAATTTTATTTTCATGAGTAGGTTGAGTTGACCTATGGAATGGAAGTCTTGGAGAATGTAATATTTCATGGATCAATAAAGTTTAATCATCAGTGCCATGTTGAATTGTAAGAGTTGCCACTCCCTTAGACTTTAATCATTTTCGAGGATATGAGAAATATGGTCTATGGATGAATTAGTACAATTCATTTTAAGTGTGGTAGTATTTCGTAAAACCACAGGGTCAAAGGAGAAAGAAACGTGTTGTTCATACCGATTCGTAGAAAGGAGCCGGACAAAATTAAGTTGCAGATTGATTTCGTTATGTTGGTTACCACAAGGAGATGAAGGAAATGAAGTAGTATGAGAATTACCGGAGAATATGGATCAGTTGTAACTCCAAGGATGAGTAAAATCTCTACAAGTGTTGAAGTGGGCCATAACCCACAAGCCCAGGATTTACCGAGGAACAAGCACAGTCTTGTTTTAGGAAGAATTATGAAAGATCCATGAAACGTCTACCGATGAAGTTATAGCTATTCCATAGGAGGATACGTAAAACTAGAGGGTTTTGGTGGAACGATAGTTGTTTTTGTTTGGCTTGCAGAATCGATGGATTTATTCGAACTCAGTTCGTGGACAAGAGAAATCTGCAATGCCTGTGAGGATGCCCGAGTGTTAGAGTGCGAGATTCTCTAAACCATATACAGGGTAATGATTTGGGTGCGGCATGGCTTGACTTACTCTTATCATTCGCTCTTGTTATTTGGAATGGTAAATCTGAGTGACTTACCCACAGTAAAGTGCCGACGCCCGTTGAAGCCTTGCTTAAGCCATAGAATGGTATGATGAGGAACCCATGTACATGGCAGCTGCGGCCAATCGTAGGTTACATGGTGAGAATGAAGCCAAGACCCATTTCTTGCAAGGAACCAATAATGGCAGACCTCCATGAGATTTTTCGATAGTTATTTAGCATTGGCACTAAACCTATCAGATGAGAAGATACAGTCTCGGAAGAATTTCATTTTGATGCAAAGACCCATGATATTGAAGAAAATGTTATGCCTCTAAAGCATCAATGAAGGAGCTATTACAAGAAATTTGAGGAGAAATGTGTTGTCAACACTATAGAGGTGGTGCATGAGTTTATTTTAAGTGTGTTAGCACCCGGGACCTTCATGATGATCAATGGAATTGCAAGGAGACCCAACCCTAACCTTTTCTTTCTAGCCTTTCCGAATCTCGAGGACGAGATTCATTTTAAGTGTGGTAGGTTTGTAACATCCCAAAATTCTATATTTTGGAATGTTATATTAAATAAATAAATAGGATTGTTTGTTTGATTGTTGTGTGATGGATTGTCTGAAATTATTTTATTTTTTCATGAGAATTAAAACCTTTTGAGTTGTTGTTTAAAACTTTTTCTAATCATGTTATAAAAGTTGGGTAACATTTTGTCCAATAAAGAAAACTATTGTTGGGGAAGTTTATTCAAGAAATCAAAGGGCTTTAATTTTTGTTTGACTCTTTTTGAAATATTGGAAACCACAATCACAATTTTGGAGTGAGAATAACATGACTTTCTCAAATGTGGTGGATGAGTATCCCATTTGGAGTTTCATTTGAAATTGGATCTTATTTGGAGTTTTAATGCCATATATATATTTCCAAATTATTAAAATAAATTAATGAGAGGAGATAATGTGACTTATCCAAGACATATTCGGAAATATTTAGTAATTGACAATTAACAGTTTGTGGATTTTCAAAAACTCTGATTTGAATTTTGAGTAATTCAATTAAGTCTATAATGCATTAATAAGTTACACACAAATTAATTTTTATGAAATTATGAAACTATTTTTTCCTAGACTCTAAATAATAAATATGTAATTGTACACATTTTTGTTGGTTTCGTTAGTTAAAGTTTTTCGCCACCTAATTATTAATTTACGAAATCTAATTCCAAGTCTTTTAGGGCTAAGCACATTTTTTTTCCGGAGCACTGTGCACGCACATAACCTAGCAAGTACAGCATACACAACCAGCCAAGCCCATCTATGTTTTTTTCTCTCTTTCATTTTTTCTCTTGGGCCTTGACTTCACTTAGGCCCATACGCGCAGGCTTCTTCTTCCTCCTCGTTCATATTCACAGGAACACGAACAGAGGCTACATCCATGGCGCCTCCACCTCTTCCTCCCCTTCTCTCCCTCCCCCAACCCACAAACGTTCAGAACCGGTTCCCCTCGTCTTCCTCGACCTCCTCCCCTTCTCAATGCGCCTTAAAGGCGACCGTAGTGGCCATTAACGGACACCCAAAACGTCCATACATTTCATCTCCATCTGCTCGAATTCTGACCTCCCCCTCACCTATAAGTAGTGCCCATAGGTTCTCCTCACAGTCCTCACCCCCTCCCGAGAAAACCCCTCTCTTCCTCGTCCTTCTCTGAGAGCAATTGCTCGTCGGAGTTCGACAACTCCGGCGGCCGCTCCACGCCGTCACGGGACAAGGCCAAGCCCGGGACATTGCCCAATGGACTTCCTTCGTCGACCTCTTCGCCGTCCTCATTCTACTTGACGTTGGGGGCCTTCTTCCTCAACTCCGGCGACCATTTTACTCAACTCCGGCGACCTTTTTCCCCAACTGCGTCGACTAACTCCGGTGAGCACTGTGTAAATCCCGTATTAGTTTTTCAGAAAAATACTCAAACTTCGGAAAATCATATCTCCTAAACCATATGCCCAAATTCGACAAATTTTATTTCCTAGATTCCTTGGAACATCTAGTTTATTATAAAAATACGAGATCTCAGTTTTCGGCAAGTTAAAGTTTAGTTCTGTTTTAAATGTTAAATTGAGTACTTTTGCTATATCTTCTAATCTATAGGACATATAAAAATGTTTATAATATGAAAGTTCGACCTTAGGACATCACCTTTCTGTTGGAACTCGTGGAATAATTTTTCAGCAAGATTTAGCCACTGTTTTAACATCAACACCTTAATTTGACCTTCTCGATCATTTAATAACTTTTGACACGAAGTTAAATCTTTTAGATAGATCCCTAAAAAACCTGTTTGGTAACATGCCATCATCATACAAATTTGGACTTAGGAAATGTTACATAAATTTTTGTAACATAAACCCTATGGCATCAACTCCATCTATCATTTTTATTGGACCCAAGTCAAATATTCCAATCAAACCCATTTTAGACTTTGTCGTAGAACCTTGCCTCACAACTCTTCAAGCCGTGATCTTCACTTTGACCCAACCCTAGAACAAAATCCTATATCATATTTTCATTCTTGATCTTATCTCAACCTGTAACCAAGTCCTAACAACTTATGTTGGAATGTTTTTATTTTTATTTTTTTATTTGTATTGTAATTCGAGTATTTTATTTGGACCTTTATTTGGATGTTGTTGTGTGTTAAAGTACTTTTTTATATCGTTAGATATATCGTAACGAGAAGGAGAGATGACTCAATATAATATTTCATCTTCATCAACAGTACAAGGCAAGTTACATCTTGATCATGCCCTTTTATACCTATGTTTTATATATGCATTTAGTCCTTTGATGTAAGGTTTGCATGAATGTGTTAGTTGGCTATATTATAAACCCAGTAGTGCAATGAGGTAGGTCTAAGCCTTTACTTCTTTGTCACCAACGTTGTACGGATTTTGCTATGCCATTGTAGACGGGGATTGGTATGTGAGATCATGAAAGTTGCGAGTGATATAATAATTAAGGGTAACCTTAAGGTGGCAACATTAATACACATCTGGGTGGATTGGTAAGGGGCACCCTGGAGAAACCAGTGGACTTGCCCGGGCACCCAGGAGAAACCAGTGGACTTGCCCGGGCACCCTGGAGAAACCAGTGGACTTGCCCAGGGGATCCCGGAGTACCCATGTGATCACCCTATGGACTGCCACCCAGGCTCAAAGGGATTCATCAATTTTTCATGACTAGAAGCTTACCTGCACAGCCACAAGCTATTATGGGCTCTGGCTTAGTAGAGTATGTTGTGTGATCTCTTACCATGGTACACTAGCAGATGTAGTTATATATGTAGGTGTACCGGTCTACCCAGGGTTAAGAGGGAACACTTCAGAAAGACTATGTCTCGATCTTCCGGTTCTCAAACACCAGGCAGTGCGAGGACTACAAAGGAGGTGATCGAGTCTTGTGGGGAAAAGTGTGCAAACCTCTGCAGAGTGTAAAACTAATCGATTAGCCGTGTCCCCGGTTATGGACAATTTGAGCATCTGGAAAGTGGGAATTGAGCGATCTCATCACTCTTAATTAATTTAATGGGTTTTAAAGAATTTGGGTATAGATTGAATGGAGCAACCATCTCAATCATATAATGATGAATTATGTAGTAATAATATGATATTCTTTTGATGATAAGGAAAAATCAGCTTTATGCAAATTAAATTTAGAACCATCCACCAGCCATATTGCATGTATAAATAGGACATTTATTCATATCTTGTGGTGTGACTTGCTAGTACATTCAACGTACTGACCTACACGGCTACAACATATTATGTTGCAGGTATTATCCGACGAGTAAGTGATATGATAGGGTTACGGGCCGCACTCAACTTGCCGATGGTGTTGATGGGACTCCACACCCGTTTGCATGTTTCCGCTGAGATTCTTAAGGTATATATCAGTTTTTCGTTACTTATACATGTGATTGCACTTTGATATATACATTGACGTACTATGTGTGCTAGCATACCGATCCAGGGATAGCACAGATACACAGAGACTTGACCGTCTGAGGTCGGGTCGCTACACTATCTTGTGGAGAACCAAGAACAAGAAAATCAGCGGGATATTTGGTTTTTCCACACAAGACTTCAACATCTCTAACAATTCCCACTGGTGAAATAGTATCTCTATTGGCAAGTTTAATTATGACATCAATTTCTTCTAACTCAGTAGGTGCAATATCATGCATAATTTCTCTGTATAAGTCAATGGGTATTACACTAGCACTAGCACCCATATCACATAAGCCATGATAACAATGATCTCCTATTTTAACAGAAATAACAGGCATGCCTACCACAGGTCCATGTTTATCTCTATCACAAGGTTTAGCAATTCTAGCAGTTTCACCCTGGAATTGAATAATATGCCCATCGATATTATTAGAGAAGAGATCTTTAACAATAGCAATATTGGGTTCTACTTTGACTTGCTCAGGAGGTGTATAAGTTCTAATATTGCTTTTACGAGCAACAGTTGAAGCTTTAGCATGACCCTTCATTCTAACAGGGAAAGGCGGTTTCTCAACATAAGAAGTGGGAACAATAGGATTATTATAAGTGACAGTCTTTTCTTCAACTTTAATAGGTGCAGCTACTTTACTTCTATGGGAGGATGATATTTAAACCACTTCTCCTTGGGGAGATCAACATAAGTAGCAAAGGATTCACAGAAAGAAGCTACTATCTCAGAGTCAAGTCCATATTTAGTGCTAAACTTATAGAAAATATCGGTATCCATAAAAGATTTAACACAATCAAACTTAGGTGTCATACCTGACTCCTTACCTTCGTCGAGGTCCCAATCTTAAGAGTTGCGTTTAATTTTATCCAATAAATTCCATTTAAATTCGATAGTCTTCATCATAAAAGAGCTAGCACAAGAAGTATCGAGCATGGTGCGATTGTTATCAGAAAGGCAAGCATAAAAACTTTGCATAATTACTTCTCTTGAGAGCTCATGATTGGGACATGAATATAACATTGATTTAAGCCTCCCCAAGCTTGAGCGATGCGTTCTCCTTCGCGAGGCCAAAAATTATATATATAATTGCGATGACGATGAACTAGATGCATAGGGTAATACTTTTGATGAAATTCCAATTTCAATCTTTTATAGTTTCATGATCTCATATCATCACATAGCCTGTACCATGTCAATGTGTCTCCCTTCAAAGATAAAGGGAAGGCCTTCTTCTTAACAACATCATCGGGTATACCTACAAGCTTAAATAGTCCACAAACATCATCCACATAGCGTAGATGTTCATCAGGATGCCTTGTTCCATCTCCTGTAAAAGTGTTAGCTAGCAGTTTTTCCATCATACCTGAAGGAATCTCAAAAGGAGTTTCATTTTCAATAGGTTCAGTAGGTAGAGTAGGTTGAGGAGCAACTCTTTGCTCTACTCGACGGGTGAAGATACCCCGAACAAGCCCCTCAGAGAATTACTTTCCATAATAACAAGTGACAGAAAATTTCAGCACACTAAATAATTTTTTCCTTACCAAATTCCACCTACCAAAGGCGCTTCACTCCCCGGCAATGGTGCCAGAAAAGAGTCTTGATGACCCACAAGTATAGGGGATATGTCGTAGTCCTTTCGATAAGTAAGAGTGTCGAACCCAACGAGGAGCAGAAGGAAATGATAAGCGGTTTTCAGCAAGGTATTCTCTGCAAGTACTGCAAAAGTGGTAATAGATAGTTTTGTGGTAAGATAAATTGTAACGAGCAACAAGTAACAAAAGTAAATAAAGTGGAGAAAGGTGGCCCAATCCTTTTTGTAGCAAAGGACAAGCCTGGACAAACTCTTATAATAGGAAAAGCGCTCCCGAGGACACATGGGAATATCGTCAAGCTAGTTTTCATCACGCTCATATGATTCACGTTCGGTACTTTGATAATTTGATATGTGGGTGGACCGGTGCTTGGGCACTGCCCTTACTTGGACAAGCATCCCACTTATGATTAACCTCTATTGCAAGCATCCACAACTACAACAAAAGTATTAAGGTAAACCTAACCATAGCATGAAACATATGGATCCAAATCAGCCCCTTACGAAGCAACTCATAAACTAGGGTTTAAGCTTCTGTCACTCTAGAAACCCATCATCTACTTATTACTTACCAATGCCTCCCTCTAGGCCCAAATAATGCTGAAGTGTTATGTAGTCGATGTTCACATAACACCACTAGAGGCTAGACAACATACATCTCATCAAAATATCGAACGAATACCAAATTCACATGAGTACTAATAGCAAGACTTCTCCCTTGTCCTCAGGAACAAACGTAACTACTCACAAAGCATATTCATGTTCATAATCAGAGGGGTAATAATGTGCATAAAGGATCTGAACATATGATCTTCCACCAAATAAACCAACTAGCATCAACTACAAGGAGTAATCAACACTACTAGCAACCTACTAGCACCAATCCCGGACTTGGAGACAAGAATTGGATACAAGAGATGAACTAGGGTTTGGAGATGAGATGGTGCTGGTGAAGATGTTGATGGAGATTGCCCTCTCCCAATGAGAGGAGCGTTGGTGATGACGATTGTGATGATTTCCCCCTCCCGGAGGGAAGTGTCCCCGGCAGAAAAGCTCTGCCGGAGCCCTAGATTGGTTCCGCCAAGGTTCCGCCTCGTGGCGGCGGGGTCTCATCCCGAAAGGTTGCCTTCTATTTTTTTTCTCATTGAAAGACTTCATATAGGAGAAGATGGGCGTCGGAGAGCCACCAGGGGGCCCACGAGGTAGGGGCGCGCCCCAGGGTGGGGGGGGGGGGCGCCTCCACCCTCGTTAGCAGGGTGTGGGCCCCCTGGCCTTCATCTTTGGCGACGATTTTTCTTTATTTATTGTAAGATATTCCGTGGAGTTTCAGGACTTTTGGAGTTGCGCAGAATAGGCCTCCAATATTTGCTCCTTTTCCAGCCCAGAATTCCAGCTGCCGGCATTCTCCCTCTTCATGTAAACCTTGTAAAATAAGAGAGAATAGCCATAAGTATTGTGACATAATGTGAAATAACAGCCCATAATGCAATAAATATTGATATAAAAGCTTGATGCAAAATGGACGTATCAATGCCCATATTGTGCCCTCCTCCATGCAGAAGGCACACACGACTCTAGTCCAACCTCTTGTGATGGTCGACCGCCCATCCTTCATGGTCTTCATGAAAACATCTAGATAATCATCGTGTTCTGGTAGAAATACTTTAACCTTTGCATTCCCACCAATCATGTAGTTTGAGAGGTATTCTTGAGTAAACTGCTTTGGGAACCACTGGAAAGGAAAAAAGATTCAGACATTGTCATCTAACACAACTCATTATGGGCAGTAAAAACAAGGCTGCAGAGTTCTTACTTACCATCCTGCAGTTCGCTGTTGTATTGGATAAAGGGTAAACAAATAGTTTAATTGCCATCTTATGACCCATTTTACTAACAATCTTTATCATCTTCCTCACTTGATGCTGGTTCATCGATATCTCATTTCCCGATATGTAGAAAGGGTCAAAGCATGGATCTTTACCAATGACATATGTACCTAAAAGCACAAAGTTAATATTAGAAGCTAAACTCCAATTGCACGATGATGTAGTACAACACTCTTTTATAATATCTTATAACATCCAATATACTCACATATTAGATGAATTAACATCTTATATTATGGGACGGAAGGACCTTATTGCATTCTTACAAATTATCGGCTGATTAACTATTGCTGTATCCATGGGTTAGAGTTAGTTTGAGCTAGTTCGGGCTCAAATAGACCTAAAGTATATCTATACATGAGGGCTAGTTTGAGCTAGTTGCATCTATAACCCACCCAAAAAAATTATCCAACCCAAGAGGTGCTAATTGGAGCTAGTTCTCCTAGTGCATTTATTGTCAATCTAACCCTGTCATCCAGACACCTCTTTGGATGGAGTTAGTTCAGGGTTGGTCATGAGCTAGTAACTAACTCTAACCTCTAGCTAAGTTGAGTATCCAAACAGGGCTATGTTGTTGTTGTTGTTGCTGCTGCTATTCTATGTATATCTAGACATTAGAACATTAAGGTAACACTCTTCCTTGTTGCTATGTAGCCTAGGATTGCATATTTAGACATTAAGTACAGTGCATGTTGCTATGTAGCCTCATATATATTACATATGGCCCTAGTTAACCTAACGATAAATGGGTTGCAGATATATTCAGTTAAAGTCTGATTCACCGATTAGTCCCTTATCAGCCCCCGGCCTATATGGTACCAGCTATCGATAACCTGAACAATGAGCATATATAAGCCATGGGATGAAACTAACCTCGATGGAAAACTGCAGTCATTCCCAAATTTGTCCTGTGTAGGTACATCGAGAAGCATGTTAAGCACAACAGGCTAAACATCAACCAAAATTATCCATGGCAGACAAAATAATCTCCAAAAGATAGCTTTAGTGTGCAGGTTTAAGCATGCTAGTAAAGCAAAACAAGTGGAAAGGTGTGTTAACTGCAACATGCCTAACATTTAAAAACAAGCAAACATAGTCATTCAAACTGGTATTGTGCCGGTCTAAGTACACTGGTTATTGTTAAATAAAAATGGAAAGGCGTGTTAACTACAAGATACAGCAACCAAATGTAGTCATTCATAGTGGTATTGTTGAAACTAGTACTGATGAAATTGAACTGCACAGTTCATACTTGCACACATGGAACATTACGTTGTGAATAACTGGAATAAACAAGGCATACTATGAACAACCAAAGATAGCATTTGAAACTAGACATATGCTAACTACAAACAACAGAACAATCAAAGAACTTTAAAAGAGGCATATGCGAGCTATAACAGGCTTAATAGCAAGAAAATATATGCATTCCTATCGGTATGTTTAAAGCTGGATTGATGAAATGTACTGTACAGTAAATAATTGCACATATAGAGCATCACATTGTGAACAACTAAAATAAACAAGGCATACTGCAAACAACCAGATATAGCAATTAAAACTGGACATATTCTCACTACACTACAAAAGGGACTCGACAAAACAAATCATGGGTTTCCCCCTGTGAAGAGGCATGGCAAAACAAATCATGGGTTTCTTCACTTGTCACAGATGAGCTCGTTCCCATGGGAAGAGCACGGACCATGGATGTGCTCCATGTTGTCGTAGATGGGCTCCTTCCCCTTGTAAGAGCACGACTGTAGGCTGCCCTCCCCGATGGTGCAGACGGGCTCTTTCCCCTTGGAAGAGCAGATGGGCTCTTTCCCCTGGGAAGAGCTAGAGAGGGTGCCCTCCTCGTGGTCGATGTTGATGAGGTCTGACTTGGAAGCTATGGATACCAAGCCAGCGTTGCAGAACGTGTCCTTCAGAAATGACAAAAGGGGCTCGATGGTGATGTAGGATGGCAAATTCTTGACAGCGAGCCAGAGGAGATCAGTCTTGGGGCCATGGATGAGATCGATGATGGTTGAACCCGAGGGATTGGGAGTGGACCACTTAACCTGTGACATAGCCCGCCTGAGGCCGTCATTGTCGATGACCTCGATGTCATAGTCGGCATCCGCGACATACCCGCATACTCTAGCCCATTGATTGAGTGTCTGCGACTAGTAATGGTCATCATCTTCCTTGATGACGTCGGGCGAAAAGACCGCGATACACCTCTTTTGGGCCAGTCGCTCCTCAAGCTCCAAGGGAAGCGTAGCCGGGCTTAGGCCGCGATGCTCTGGAGTGGGGGATGAAGATGGGAATGGGGATCTGTGGTAAAGGGGGTGTTTGGCAGGCCTCATCTAAGAAACTCAGGGCAGCCTGGGTATGGAGATCGGTAGGTAAGCTGCACGGACAAACTGGCAGATGTTGACAATGAAGGCCTTGCGGCGGCGGCTGGGACCTTGCTTGGGTTTCGAGCGAGGGAGGGTGTGTGTGTGTGTGTGTGTGTGTGTGCACGCGTGCCCGAGGAGGTTTTGGTGTGTGTG
>NC_041383.1:632319230-632320021 GCF_002162155.2 Triticum dicoccoides
AGGGGGCAGGGGTTGTGTTTGAGGAAATGATGTGGGTACTGAAAAATTTACTACGCGGGAGTCAAACGCGGGAGTGAACCGGGGATATTAAAAGTTTTGATGATGGTGCATCGCACATGGTCCAGAGATAACAACCTTGTGTTATGAAATAGAAAAACCCTCGAGGCGGGCAGGCATTTTCTAGGGATGCAGGCGGGATTGGGAACAAGAGACATCCCACACAGTCCGGAGATAACAATCGTGTGTTATGAAACAGAAAAACCCTCGAGGCGTGCATATATTTTCTAGGGATGCACGCGGGATTGGGAACAAGAAACATCCCACACGGTCGAAACAA
The DNA here is from genome assembly GCF_002162155.2 of Triticum dicoccoides. Lineage (NCBI taxonomy): Eukaryota > Viridiplantae > Streptophyta > Magnoliopsida > Poales > Poaceae > Triticum > Triticum dicoccoides. The sequence goes on from NC_041383.1 coordinate 632,319,568, forward strand.
AATAACCGTGTGTTATCAAACAGAAAAAAGCTGCAGGCGGGTAGATATTTTTGAGAGGGGAAGCCTCGTGGAGCCCAATGTATTGTGCGGATGTGTGCGTGACAGAGGCACTAGCGTGGCACACGGTTAGTTTGAGTGAACCGTGTCTGTTGCGTCATCCAACTTGTCTAATGTTCATAAATTTGGCAAAAAATGACGCGAGAGAGGGTCAGAACACAAACACACTTGCATGTGGACCAAATTTATGTATGAAAAGGGTGGTTTGATTTTCAAATACCAAATGCAACTTCGATGTCGCACCTATCTCGCAAAGCGCACGGTATTGCTTGCCCCCCTCGTGTTGGCACGAAGGGAATGCTAAGCTATGAATGCATGCCCCCAATCGAGGTTCACCTAGCAAAGTGCAAAGTAGCTAGCAGCCTCCCCTCCCTCGTGTCGGCACCAAGGGAAGCTT
>NC_041383.1:632320282-632326624 GCF_002162155.2 Triticum dicoccoides
CATGCCCCCCTAACTGAGGTTCACCTAGCAAAGTGCAAAGTAGCAGCCCCCCCACACACGCTTTCAGTCGGCGGGCCAGAGAGGCATCTCACCAAGATTGATCGTAAAATGGACCAAGAATAATCCACCTTGGTCGTACAACCTCTCTCTTGTTGTTGGTCAAAGTGATGCTCGTCCATGCGACCCCAGAGTTAGGCTAGCTTGCCAATAATCACGCGAGTAGCTAGTCCCTGAAGACAACCACTGCATGCGTGTGGCCCAAACATATGTATGGAAAGGTGTGTTTTCGAGTACACAATGGAACAACTTTGATGTGGCACCGTGACTTCGAACTAGAAATCCCCACACTGAGTGAGGGTTAGGTTGATGATGCATATGTATGTTACACCACACTTCAAGCCGACGACGGGGATTCATGCATGCATGCGTGCATAGTATATGCGCTCAAACTGAATTAGGACTGAATCTCATCATGACCTATACTACGATAGCACGAACCAAATGAAGAATCTGCCATGGTAAACCAATCTTGTTGTCGGTCAAGGTGATCATGGATGTCCACGTGGGCGCACAAATGTATAGGCCTGTCGTCGATAACCATGCGAGGGAGTGTATCATTTGAAGACAACCACTACATGCATATGTATGTAGGTGGTGCATGCATGCATGTTTGAATACCATTTCACAACATTGATGTGGCGCGTACGTCGAAAATCGTACACTCCCCACACAGAGCGAGATTGGTTCATCACGTGTCGTTGTACTAGACACTTCGACTCGATGGGAGGGATTCATGCGTACATATGCATGTGTTTGTGCTCAAACTGTATCATGCATGTCATCCAGAGCATGACCTATATATATATACCTATTACAAGCAAAAAAATAATCCCCTCCTAAGTCAAATTAACCTCTCTCGTTGTCAGGCAAAAAGTAGTGATGGACCAAGCAGGCCCACAGATGGAAAGCATCGATATCGCTGATAACCGCTTAAGTGGGTGCGAGAGGACAACCACCATCGTTTGCATGTGGTCCAAACATATGTTGAATACCCAAAATGCACAACTTTGATGTGCCACATGCCTCAAAAACCGTAAACCATGCACCCACACAGAGCGAGGTTCATGAAGCGTACTACATATGATGGCCCCCTTCCCCGTGTTCGACGCATACTATATGCTTCTACCGCAATACAACCCAAAAAGAATCCTCATCGATGGTGAAATTAATTAACCTCACCCGATGTAGGTCAAAGTGATGCATGCATCGATGATGGTCTCGTGGGCCCACAGATGGAAGCATCACACGTGAGTGTCCTAGCTAGGATAACCATCGCCTACATGCGTGTGCTCCAAAGAGGTGTTGTGTGATGTTTGAATAGCCAATTTCACAATTTTGATGTGGCACGTGCCTCAGAAACCAAAAAGTCCCAAAACTGAGTGAGGTGTAGTTGTTCACAGACGCATACGTATAGTATATATGCTAGTCCCCTCCCACCTCTTCGACACATACTATATACCACCATAACACAAACAAAAAAGATTCTACCTTGCTGCTCAAATTAACCTCACTACCGGCTGTTCGTCAAAGTGATGGACGACGACCTTGTGGGCCCACACAAAAAGCGTCACACGTGAGTATCGAGTGTCGTGTAGGATAACCATCGACTGCATGTGGCCAAAACATGTATGTATGAAAGGGTTGTGTAATGTTTTAAATAACGAATTCACAACTCTGATGTGGCACCGGCCTGCCTAACAAAATGGCCAATCCACACGGTGGCTCACAACTCATAGTGTACCGCGAGCCACCCGCCACCCTTAGACGCATACACCCGCACACACACCACGAATCCACCGCAACTACGATGCATGTTAAATTAATTATCCTGCTGTGAACATATGTTACCAAAGGAGGGACGTTTTAATTTAAAAAACAGAGATCATTAAGATGTTTTAATACATTAATTGATTGATTTTCTACGGGTATAATGTGCAAAATTCAAATTCGATCTACATGCATACGTGATAGTGCACCTAAATGGGTTGCAAAAACACATGTGTCTCACTGGGTGAATGTTTACTCTCTATGCAACAAATTTCAAACATTGAGAATCTTGATTTTTAAATTCTAGTACATCCAAAACTTATTTGAAGTTCATGAAACTTATCGTGTTGTCATATGGACACCAATACAAAGTTGCACTGTACTTTTGCATCAAATTTGAGACCAGTTTTGATGTAATCTTTATCTAATTACAAATGGGGGATTATTAATAATTGGGAACCAATATCCCAATCGGATTATCTATTCGATCCGTGAGTGTTAGACCAACAATGGATACATGACATGCTTCGGTTAAGCAATAAAGAGACAACATTAATCATCCAAATAGAAAATAATATACGTGCCGCCACGCGACCCGTGTGCCATGCGAGCAGGTGTGAGTTGACAGGACACATGCGAGCAGTCCGCGCGCAGGCAGACCGGGAGGCGTGCGTGCATGTGTGTGAATTGACGGAGGCGTGCTCACTGCGCAATGTCATTGGGAGGCGTGCGAGTAGCTGTGTGAAACGACAGTAGGCATACCAGCAGTCCGATGTGCAGGCTCGCCGGGAGGCAAGCCAGCGATTTGACCGCCGCCCGCCTCTCTCCCACTACTCCATATTAATGGTGCGCCCGAGTAGTTGCACCCCCCATCCTCGCCACACACACAATCCTCTCTCACCACTTGGATCCTCGACGCCTGTCTCAGTCCTCAAAGCCGTCAATGTATGAGAATGCCGCCGAAACGCCCCATCGGAGGGAGTGGCAGCGCCGGGGCTGCTAAAGCACCGGAGCACGGCGTGGATATGGAGACAGAGGTTGCCGTCACTGCCGGCGAGTTATCGCTGCACCCTGACATCATCGACGGGGTCGAGCTTCCACAGTCGCAGGCGGAGTTCCACACCAACTCTCGTGACGACTCGGGCGATGACTCTGATGACCACTCCGGCGACGACAGAGTACTGGTTAGTCATCTATACCCATTTATGTGTAAAATAGATCCTAGGGTTTCTCTCATTACTCCTGCCTTCACCTTTTTGGAATAGAAATCTTATGGTTATGTTCTCCCAATCCATGAAATCTGAGTAAGTTTCATTAGATCCGTGTAGTGTATTGATTGTTTGAATGGTACAAGTGATAAGTGATAAGTTATTTCATCTTTGAAAATGATTTCTGCTAGTAATCCGACTACGGTTAGTGTTCGTGCTAATAATTCCTAGCCAGGACATGACAATTGATTTTGAATGACCTACCTATATTTGTGCCATTATTTTCTTCAAGATTGGTCTGTACATAGACAAATGTGTTTAAAAATCGAACCATAATCTCTGGATATGTATAAATAAATAGTCATAAATTCCTAATCCTACTTCACGGCATGTAATCGTTGATTTGATGCCAATTTTTGGCAACTGCCAAATGTTCGCTAGAGATTAGTTTGTAACCATTAATTTGACGCCACCTTTTTTTTATTATTTGTATAGGTGCTGTCTGACGATGTGGACAGCGAGGATGAAGATGTCCACAGGAGGTACAAGAAGCAAATCCTGAGGGAGCTTTATGCGGGAATGCATAACAGGCGTATTAGGACCTGGAACGATGGCTATGGATGCCATTCTGCAACCACAAGCTTCATGACGCATATCAAAGTGTTCTGGCTCATGTAAGAGGACTGTCACGACCCGGATTTGGTAAAATCCAAGTCTCTGTGCTTACTATGCTATCCTTGGATAATTGCTAGCACACACAGTAACAAGAATGAATATCAGTAAAACATACATCATTTTACTACAACGATACATCCAGAGTTAAACAAATACATACCATTGGCACATCTCAATGCTGGGACATAATACAGCGGAATAATACGTAGTCGCTAAGTTAGGGCTCCATCAACGCCACTGGGCTCGTTGAGTGTAGACCATAACCCTATCATCCTTTAATCTGTCAAGATCTGCACATGACAGGTGCAGGTGAGTACGTGGAATGTACTCGCAAGTTGCAAAGGAAAATTAACAGAATATATATGCAGGGTGGTATGGATGGGGGTTTCCTTTGCATAAAGCCAATTTTCTCCTATACTAAATTTTATAAACTCCTTTAAAAAATAGTTTTTAGTATAAAAGGTAGGAGTGAGACACTTGGATATACACACCAGTGTTCATTCTCCAAATTTTAGTTAAAACATCCAGGTTGAAGTGAAACACAATCACTGTGCTCAATCCTCAACTTTAACCCTTAAAACAGACTTTTAGAAAAGAGAGGGGAGATTCTTCTTCTGTCCAAGTCTTCAGTTGCTCAAATTTGCCCGTAACTGGGAGCACGGCTAATCGATTAGGTTTAACCCTCTACAGAGGTCGTACATGTTCCCCACATGACACAACCAACCCGTTTACCGTTACACACTTGGGTGTACGACTAGGAGGAGATTGTGACGAAGCCTTTCCGTAACAGCCCCCTATACCTGACCAAGCCGCCCGCAACTTAGTCAATGAAACCCCCTCTCCGGTGGTGGTCCTGAGGTAAGGGTTTCCCGTTAGTACTAAGCTAAGCCAGAGCCCATAGTAGCATGCGGCTGTGCTGGAAACTACATCAAACTGTACTTGGAAGATCTCATTCCGCTGGACGGTAGTCCCCACCAAACCTGTGTGCAAGACCCCAGTCGGGCGCATTCACTACAAGACCCCGATGGGCGCAATCACTTGTAGATGCTCCCGTCAATACCATTCCGTCCAGGGAGTAGAAGATAAAATAATATATAGTTTTGTTTTTCAATATATTTCAGAAAATGTTGCCCCGAAAGAGGCAAGTTTAAAGGTTCAAAACAATTTTGGTTTTCATACCACCCATTTTGTGCAATCGTGGCCAAGCATGGATGCAAGTCTTGAACCTATGGCTCTAGCTAGTAATAATACTTTGTAAAACTTTTATAAAACATGCATAATATGAAAACATAGGTCAGAGCATGATCAATTTGCAACTTGCCTGATTCTTGAATATGAAATATTCTACTCGTTGTCGTCTCGCCTTCTCGTTACGATATATCTAACGATAAATAAAGTACTTTAACATGAGCAAAACAACATCCAAATAAAAGATACAATTACCAATACAATTATTTAGTTATTACTATTATTAAGCTAGTTACTATGGCGTGGTAGGGTTGAGATGGATGAAGTTGGCTTGATTGAAAATATGACATAAATCATATTCCGCGGTTGGATCAAATTGGTACAAGTTAGGATCATGGTTGAAGAGTTGTGAGGCAAGGTTCTATGACAAAGTCTATAATCGATTTGATTGGAATATTTGACTTTGGTTAAATGGAAATGGGTATGACATAAGTTTCAAGACAAGAATTAAATTCTTAATCTTGTAACTAAATTTTTTTGTGGTGATATCAAATGACCAAAGAGGTTCCCGAGGGATCAATCTAAGAGATTTATCCTAGGATAAATTTTATTTGGATGAGGCTAATGAATTATGACTAAAAAGAATCAATTTGGGGTGTTCAAGGTAAAATAATAACTAAACATAGTTGATAAATCATTCCATGGGTTCCAACTGAAAGATGAGGTCCTAAGGTCCAACTTTCCTATATAATATATTTTTATATGATTTACGGAATAAAAGATATAGCAAAATTACTCAATTTCGTATTTAAGTCATAACTAAATTTTAATTTGGTCAAAAGTGAAATTTTGTATTTTTATAATAAACTACTGGTTCCAACGAATCCGGGGATATCTTATTTGTGGAAATCGAACATACAGTTTGGGAAATACAAATTTTGGAAGTTTAGATATTTTTCTGAAAATGTACTACGGGATTATATATTGAGTTGCCACGTGTCAAGTTCTGATAGGCCCGTACCTATTCGTTTTTTTAATTAGGAACAAAGGGGATGCTGGGTGCTCACCGGAAAGGGCGGCTAGGTTGCCGGAGTTTCGCCGGAGTTGTAGAAGAAAGTCCCCGGCTTCAACGAATGGACAAACGACGTAGAAAATGACGATGTGAATCTCATGGACGAGATGGAGGCGTCGATTGCTTCCTATACAGGGGATAAGAGCTCATCGAAATCAAACAAATCGTGCGGCGAGCATGCTGTCACGCACGTCGTGCTCCGGCTGCAGTTTAGACCCAATCGAAAGGTCAAAAGGTTTGTACGGTAGGCTAGATTTCATGGAAAGAATAGCAAGGTGAGGGGCTCACTGTTAGTGACACACTCGTCGTCGGAAGCGGCGGCTCATGCGAACTCCGGCGAGCAATTACTCGCGGAGGAGGGCGAGTTGGAGA
>NC_041383.1:632327031-632365274 GCF_002162155.2 Triticum dicoccoides
GGTGTTAGGGTAGAGGGCTCCCCTTGGGGTCTATTTATACTGACAGTGGGAGCCGGTACGGGGAGATCAAGGGAGCTCAACATGGTCATTAATGGCTATTTGTGCATAAACGTTTTACTAATAAGTTTGGCGATTTAAGGCAGTAATGTTGGGTTTTAATTCTCTGAATGGGTTCTCCATAAATTCCTCTCGTGTTGGTGGCAAGTCGAAAGGGTGAAGGAATCAAATGCCAGGAGAAGAGTAATAGGTACAGGCGCCATGGTTGTTTCTCTGTGTTCCTGAAGAATGAAACGAACAGACAGATGTAGAAGAAGACTAGCGCCTGGGCCTTGCGCTAAAAGAAAGGGAGATGGACTTAGTGGGAAAAGAGGCCCAAGGGGAAAGAAAAGAAAGAAAAACTACAATAGAAGAGAGATGGGCTGTGCTGCAGCTACACCATTAAAAAAAGAAATGGCCCTAGCCGAAAGAGAAAACATTTTTTGTAAGAAATTACAAATTGTTGGAATTAAAAGTTTTACTAAAATAAATAATAAAAATGTGTATGTTAATCAGAATTTTATTTAGAGCCCATGAAAAATAGTTTCGGTATTTAATAAATCTAATGTTGTGCACAACTACTATTAATGCTATACAAACATAATTGAATTACTCAAAAAATCAATTTAGAGTTTTTGCAAGCTCCCAAAATGATAATTGTGCAGTTTTAAACATTTCCAAATATATCATTGGAGAAGTCATATTATCTCCTCTCATTAAATTTTTGTTTGAATAATTTGGAAATATTTAAATGGCACTAAAACTCCAGATAAGACCCAATTTCAAATGGAACTCAAATTTCAAAGAACTTCAAAAAAAATATTCTTCCACCACATTTTGAGAAAGTCATTTTATTCTCACTCCATTTTTATTTGTGGTTTCAAAATATTTCATAGGTGTCCAAAAGAAAAGCAATTGGATTGAAATATTTGACAAGAATCAAAAGGTTTTAATTTCCCATGAAAATCTTAGCAATTCAGTCAATAATATTTTATTATTAACATTCCAAAATTTGAATTTTTTTGGGATGTTACAAACTACCACCCTTAAAAGAAATCTCGTCCTCGAGATTTGCAGAGGCTAGCAAGAAATAGGATAGGGTTTGGGTTCCTTGGGTTACTTCCCCGGGGTTTGGTCATATCATATACAGGTTTGTGGTTTATCCTTTCTCCTCCTGTCTTGAGAGAATGTCTTCTATTAATTCAATTCCGTGTATTCCAGTTCTTCAGCATGCCTATATTCGAGGCTTTTGTCACCATTCTTGATCTTTGATGATTTCTTGTGTGACCCAATTATCATTCCAGGGTGTTTGGGTGCTACCACCCTTAAGAACAAACTTGAGGGGATTTCCACAATTTCTTCATTCCTTGGTGGTTCTTAATAACGATTCTGTGGTCAGAACCGAGCTTTCACTCAAAGAAAGTCTTTCTCAAAATCCATAAATTCAAAAACAACCTATTGAAACTCTCATGGCGGTCGATGGCTTCTGATGGAATTCTTTGAAGGTCTTCATGTTTATTTCTCACCGTTCAGTCTACGTTAGGCAGGGTTGCCTACCTATAAGGGTAATACATCTTACCACTCTATGGTTATAGGCTTGTCGCAACGACACTCAACTAGAGTTTCAAGTCTCTCTGATTTACCAATCAAACTTACAAAAGTATATAATAAGAGTCTCTGATATGGGGGCCAATCCATCCCGTACTCCAATCATTACTTCATATGTAGACAGGTGAATCGCGTATTCTAACACTTAGTTGTTCACACTCCTCTTTAAGAGGTCTTCTCCTGCAAAAACTAATCAAACATTTTTGGGTGGCGATGATCCTACGCTGATTATGTTAAACTTGCCTCCGTGAAATAATGGAATTTCCTCGCATCTTCACTTGCTTTCTTCAGTTTTGTATGGCAATACCAGATTGAAGTAGAGACTCCTTGAAGTGTTCCCAAGTGGTTGCCATTTGAGATTAGTTGATGGCAATACGCAACTTCCACCAAGTGTCAGCCTCTTGAATAAAATATTGAGAATCATAATTCACCTTTTCCTTTCGATTTTCTTTTCTTTCATCCATTATGCCATTTATAATCTGAATTCACTCTTCTATTTCTGAATGGGTCACTTGTCCCATAAAAATAATCCAATCCATCTATGGGGTTTAAGGATTGCATAGATGAGGTAGGGACTTAGATAAAAGGAGAGATAGATACCCACACAACAATCATCAAACAACTCATATTTTAGCGTTTATAATGGGCTCGTGTTCTACGGTTTCATCATAGGGTCTTAATTCCTTCAGTTCTTGAAAATCTTCTATGCTTGAAGGTCCTCCCTTATGAAGGTCTTCCGTTAGATCTTTCGTAACTCACACCTCTCAAGGTTGAATAAATAGTACATGCCTAAGGAGTTCGTATTCTAAGAGTGTAGGATCTCAAATCACACAACTCAAGTGACAACAACATCAAATCAACGCAAAGAACTCCAATAAAACTCCAAATTCACTCATAGATTTCAAACAAACAATTCCTATGGTACCTTCATCCACATGAGTTGGCATGGTCGGGCACACTAATCGCACTCTTTCGTTTATTTCACAACTCTCATGTTGGGCTTGGATTCATGTAGGATATTCCTTAGTAGTGGTAATCTTCAGCTTCTTCATATCCATCTTAGTCTTGAGTGTCCTGAGTTCTTTTTCAACCTATTGGATGTAAACTCCAGTACCAAAGACTCCTTCGCTTAGCATCAATTAAATGAAGTAACATTTAGGCTCTTGAAAATTCATACCAAATATCAGTGTAAGGTAATTGGAATCTATAGGCGGTTGACACCAAAATTTTTGAAAGCAGATGGGTATTAGTAAAGAAAAGAAGAGGATACGAGAATACTTGTCAGTGATATTGAAAATATAATTTGTTCCTATCAAGGGCTTTCTATTTCTAAACCATTTTCTAGGATCACATCCTACAGTCAATGTATGCTCTGATACCATTTTGTCCCAGCCCGGATTTGGCAAAATCCAAGTCTCTGTGCTTACTGTGCTATCCCTGAATCATAGCTAGCACACACAGTAAAAAGAATGAATATCAGTAAAACATACATCATTTTACTACAACGATACATCCAGAGTTAAACAAATACATACCATTGGCACAACTCAATGCTGGGACATAATACAACAGAATAATACATAGTCGCTAAGTTAGGGCTCCATCAACGCCACTTGGCTCGTTGAGTGTAGACCATAACCGTATCATCCTTTAATCTGTCAAGATCTGCACATGACAGGTGTAGGTGAGTACGTGGAATGTACTCGCAAGTTGCAAAGGAAAATTAACAGAATATATATGCAGGGTAGTATGGATGGGGGTTTCCTTTGCATAAAGCCAATTTTCTCCTATACTAAATTTTATAAACTCCTTTAAAAATAGTTTTTAGTATAAAAGGTAGGAGTGAGACACTTGGATATACACACCAGTGTTTATTCTCCAAATTTTAGTTAAAACATCCAGGTTGAAGTGAAACACAATCACTGTGCTCAATCCTCAACTTTAACCGTTAAAACAGACTTTTAGAAAAGAGAGGCGAGATTCTTCTTCAGTCCAAGTCTTCAGTTGCTCAAATTTGCCCGTAACCGGGGGCACGACTAATCGATTAGGTTTAAACCTCTGCAGAGGTCGTACACGTTCCCACATGACACAACCAACCCCGTTTACCATTACACACTTGGGTGTACGACTAGGAGGAGATTGTGACAAAGCCTTTCCGTAACAGCTCCCTATACCTGACCAAGCCGCCCGCTACTTAGGCAATGAAAGCCCCTCTCCGATGGCGGTCCTGAGGTAAGGGTTTCCCGTTAGTACTAAGCTAAGCCAGAGCCCATAGTAGCATGTGGATGTACTGGAAGCTACATCAAACTGTACTTGGAAGATCTCATTCCCCTGGACGGCAGTCCCCACCAAAAACCTGTGTGCAAGACCCCAGGCCGGCGCATTCACTACAAGACCCCGATGGGCGCAATTACTTGTAGACGCTCCCATCAATACCATTCTGTCTAGGGAGTAGAAGATAAAATAATATACAGTTTTGTTTTTGAATAGTTTTCACAAAATGTTGCCCCGAAAGAGGCAAGTTTAAAGGTTCAAAACAATTTTGGTTTTCATACCAGCCATTTTGTGCAAGCGTGGCCAAACATGGTTGCAAGTCTTGAACCTATGGCTCTAGCTAGTAATAATACTTTGTAAAACTTTTATGAAACATGCATAATATGAAAACATAGGTCAGAGCATGATCAATTTGCAACTTGCCTGATTCTTGAAGATGAAATATTCTACTCGTTGTCGTCTCGCCTTCTCGTTACGATATATCTAACGGTAAATAAAGTACTTTAACACGAGCAAAACAACATCCAAATAAAAGATACAATCAACAATACAATTATTTAGTTATTACTATTATTAAGCTAGTTACTATGGCGTGGTAGGGTTGAGATGGATCAAGTTGGCTTGATTGAAAATATGACATAAATCATATTCCGCGGTTGGATCAAGTTGGTACAAGTTAGGATTATGGTTGAAGGGTTGTGAGGCAAGGTTCTACGACAAAGTCTATAATGGATTTGATTGGAATATTTGACTTTGGTTAAATGGAAATGGGTATGACATAAGTTTCAAGACAAGAATTAAATTCTTAATCTTGTAACTCAATTTTTTTTGTGGTGATATCAAATGACCAAAGAGGTTCCCTAGGGATCAATCTAAGAGATTTATCCTAGGATAAAATTTATTTGGATGAGGGTAATGAATTATGACTAAAGGGAATCAATTTGGGGTGTTCAAGGTAAAATAATAACTAAACATAGTTGATAAATTATTCCATGGTTTCCAACAGAAAGGTAAGGTCCTAAGGTCCAACTTTCCTATATAATATATTTTTATATGATTTACAGAATAAAAGATATAGCAAAATTATTCTAATTGGTATTTAAATCAAAACTAAATTTTAATTTGATCAAAAGTGAAATTTCATATTTTTATAATAAACTACAGGTTCCAACGAATCCGGGGATATCTTATTTGTGGAAATCGGACATACGGTTTGGGAGATACAAATTTCAGAAGTTTGGATAATTTTCTGAAAATGTACTACGGGATTATGTATTGAGTTGCCACGTGTCAAGTTCTGATAGGCCCGTACCTATTCTTTTTTTTAATTAGGAACACAGGGGATGTTGGGAGCTCACCGGAAAGGGCAGCTAGGTCGCCGGAGTTTCGCCGGAGTTGCAGAAGAAAGTCCCCGGCTTCAACGAATGGACGAACGACGTAGAAAATAACGATGTGAATCTCATGGACGAGTCAGAGGCGTCGATTGCTTCCTGTACAGGGGATAAGAGCTCACCGAAATCAAGCAAACCGCGTGGCGAGCACGCTGTCGCGCACGTCGTGCTCCGGCTGCAGTTTAGACCCAATCGAAAGGTCAAAAGGTTTGTACGGTACGCTATATTTCATGAAAAGAATAGCAAGGTGAGGCGTCACTATTGGTGACGCAGTCGTCGTCGGAAGCGGCGGCTCATGCGAACTCCAGCGAGCAATTACTCGCGGAGGAGGGCGAGTTGGAGAGTGGTTTCAGGTGGTGGAAGGTGTTAGGGTTGAGGGCTCCCTTGGGGTCTATTTATAATAGCAGTGGGAGCCGGTACGGGGAGCTCAAGGGAGCTCAACATGGTCATTAATGGCTATTTGTGCATGAACGTTTCACTAATAAGTTTGGCGAGTTAAGGCAGTAACGTTGGGTTTTAATTTTCTGAATGGGTTCTCCTTAAATTTCACTATAAATTTCGTGTTGCTGGCAAGTCGAAAGGGTGAAGGAATCAAATGCTAGGATAAGAGTAAGAGGTACATGCGCCATGGTTGTTTCTCTGTGTTCCTGAAGATTGAAACGAACAGACATATGTGCTCCTGAAGATTGAAACCAACAGACATATCTAGAAGAAGACCAGCGCCTGGGCCTTGCGCTAAAAGAAAGGGAGATGACTTTAGTGGGAAAAGTGGCCCAAGGGGAAAGAAAATAAAGAAAAACTACAATAGAAGAGAGATGGGTTGTGCTGCAGCTACGCCATTAAAAAAAGAAATGGCCCTAGCCGAAACAGAAAACATTTTTTGTAAGAAATTACAAATTGTTGGAATTAAATGTTTTACTAAAATAAATAATAAAAATGTGTATATTAATCAGAATTTTATTTAGAGCCCATCAAAAATAGTTTTGGTATTTAATAAAACTAATGTTGGGCACAACTACTATTAATGCTATACAGACATAATTGAATTACTCAAAAAATCAATTTAGAGTTTTTGTAAGCTCCCAAAATGATAATTGTGCAGTTTTAAACATTTCCAAATATATCATTGGAGAAGTCATATTATCTCCTCTCATTAAATTTTTGTTTGAATAATTTGGAAATATTTAAATGGCACTAAAACTCTAGATAAGACCCAATTTCAAATGGAACTCAAATTTCAAAGAACTTCAAAAAATATATTCTTCCACCACATTTTGAGAAAGTCATTTTATTCTCACTCCATTTTTATTTATGGTTTCAAAGTATTTCATAGGTGTCCAAAAGAAAAGCAATTGGATTGAAATATTTGACAAGAATCAAAATGTTTTAATTTCCCATGAAAATCTTAGCAATTCAGTCAATAATATTTTATTATTAACATTCCAAAATTTGGAAAATTTTGGGATCTTACAAACTAGCACCCTTAAAAGAAATCTCGTCCTCGAGATTTGCAGAGGCTAGCAAGAAATAGGATAGGGTTTGGGTTCCTTGGGTTACTTCCCCGGGGTTTGGTCATATCATATACAGGTTTGTGGTTTATCCTTTTTCCTCCTGTCTTCAGAGAATGTCTTCTATTAATTCAATTCCGTGTATTCCAGTTCTTCAGCATGCCTATATTCGAGGCTTTTGTCACCATTCTGGATCTTTGATGATTTCTTGTGTGACCCAATTATCATTCCAGGGTGTTTGGGTGCTACCACCCTTAAGAACAAACTTGAGGGGATTTCCACAATTTCTTCATTCCTTGGTGGTTCTTAATAAAGATTCTGTGGTCAGAACCGAGCTTTCCCTCAAAAGAAAGTCTTTCTCAAAATCCATAAATTCAAAAACAACCTATTGAAACTCTCATGGCGGTCGATGGCTTCTGATGGAATTCTTTGAAGGTCTTCATGTTTATTTGTCACCGTTTAGTCTACGTTAGGCAGGGTTGCCTACCTATAAGAGTAATACATCTTACCACTCTATGGTTATAGGCTTGTCGCAACGACACTCTACTAGAGTTTCAAGTCTCTCTGATTTACCAATCAAACATACAAAAGTATATAATAAGAGTCCCCGGTATGGGGGCCAATCCATCCCGTACTCCAATCATTACTTCATATGTAGACAGGTGAATCGCGTATTCTAACACTCAGTTATTCGCACTCCTCTTTAAGAGGTCTTCTCCTGCAAAAACTAATAAAACATTTTTGGGTGGCGATGATCCTACGCTGATTGTGTTAAACTTGCCTCCGTGAAATAATGGAATTTCCTCGCATCTTCACTTGCTTTCTTCATTTTTGTATGGCAATACCAAATTGAAGTAGAGACTCCTTGAAGTGTTCCCAAGTGGTTGCCATTTGAGATTAGTTGATGGCAATACGCAACTTCCACCAAGTGTTAGCCTCTTGAATAAAATATTGAGAATCATAATTCACCTTTTCCTTTGCATTTTCTTTTCTTTCGTCCATTATGCCTTTTTATAATCTGAATCCACTCTTCTATTTCTGAATGGGTCACTTGTCCCATCAAAATAATTCAGTCCATCTATGGGGTTTAATGATTGGAGAGATGAGGTAGGGATTTAGATAAAAGGAGAGATAGATACCCACACAACAATCATCAAACAACTCATATCTTAGCGTTTATAATGGGCTCGTGTTCTACGGTTTCATCGTAGGGTCATCATTCCTTCAGTTCTTTAAAATCTTCTATGCTTGAAGGTCCTCCCTTATGAAGGTCTTCCGTTAGATCTTTTGGAAGTCACACCTCTCAAGGTTGAATAAATAGTACATGCCTAAAGAGTTCTTATTCTAAGAGTGTTGGATTCTAGATCACACAACTCAAATGACAACAACATCAAATCAATGACGAAGAACTCCAATAAAACTCCAAATTCACTCATAGATTTCAAACAAACAATTATGGTACCTTCATCCACATGAGTTGGCATGGTCGGGCATACTAATCGCACTCTTTCGTTTATTTCACAACTCTCATGGTGGGCTTGGATTCAAGTAGGATATTCCTTGATTGTGGTTATCTTCAGCTTCTTCATATCCATCTTAGTCTTGAGTGTCCTGAGTTCTTCTTCAACCTCTTGGATGTAAACTCCAGTACCGAAGACTCCTTCGCTTGGCATCAATTCCATGAAGTAACATTTAGGCTCTTGAAAATCCATACCAAATATCAGTGTAAGGTCATTGGAGTCTATAGGCGGTTGACACCAATTTTTTGGAAAGCAGATGGGTACTAGTAAAGAAAACAAGAGGATACGAGAATACTTGTGGTGATATTGAAAATATAATTTGTTCTTATCAAGGGCTTCCTAATTCTAAACCAGTTTCTAGGGTCACGTCCTACAGTCAATGTATGCTTTGATACCATTTTGTCACGACCCGGATTTGGTAAAATCCAAGTCTCTATGCTTACTGTGCTATCCCTGGATCATAGCTAGCTCACATAGTAACAAGAATGAATATTAGTAAAACATACATCATTTTACTACAACGATACATCCAGAGTTAAACAAATACATACCATTGTCACAGCTCAATGCTGGGACATAATACAGCAGAATAATACACAGTCGCTAAGTTAGGGCTCCATCAACGCCACTGGGCTCGTTGAGTGTAGACCATGACCCTGTCATCCTTTAATCTGTCAAGATATGCACATGACAGGTGAAGGTGAGTACGTGGAATGTACTCGCAAGTTGCAAAGGAAAATTAACAGAATATATATGCAGGGTAGTATGGATGGGGGTTTCCTTTGCATAAAGCCAATTTTCTCCTATACTAAATTTTATAAACTCCTTTAAAAAATAGTTTTTAGTATAAAAGGTAGGAGTGAGACACTTGGATATACACACCAGTGTTCATTCTCCAAATTTTAGTTAAAACATCCAGGTTGAAGGGAAACACAATCACTGTGCTCAATCCTCAACTTTAACCCTTAAAACAGACTTTTAGAAAAGAGAGGGGAGATTCTTCTTCTGTCCAAGTCTTCAGTTGCTCAAATTTGCCCGTAACTGGGAGCACGGCTAATCGATTAGGTTTAACCCTCTATAGAGGTCGTACATGTTCCCCACATGACACAACCAACCCGTTTACCGTTACACACTTGGGTGTACGACTAGGAGGAGATTGTGACGAAGCCTTTCCGTAACAGCCCCCTATACCTGACCAAGCCGCCCGCAACTTAGGCAATGAAACCCCCTCTCCGGTGGTGGTCCTGAGGTAAGGGTTTCCCGTTAGTACTAAGCTAAGCCAGAGCCCATAGTAGCATGTGGCTGTGCTGGAAACTACATCAAACTGTACTTGGAAGATCTCATTCCGCTGGACGGTAGTCCCCACCAAAAACCTATGTGCAAGACCCCAGTCGGGTGCATTCACTGCAAGACCCCGATGGGTGCAATCACTTGGAGGCGCTCCCGTCATTACCATTCCATCCAGGGAGTAGAAGATAAAATAATATATACTTTTGTTTTTCAATAGTTTTCACAAAATATTGCCCAGAAAGAGGCAAGTTTAAAGGTTCAAAACAATTTTGGTTTTCATACCACCCATTTTGTGCAAGCGTGGCCAAGCATGGTTGCAAGTCTTGAACCTATAGCTCTAACTAGTAATAATACTTTGTAAAAGTTTTATAAAACATGCATAATCTGAAAACATAGGTCAGAGCATGATCAATTTGCAACTTGCCTGATTCTTGAAGATGCAATATTCTACTCGTTGTCTTCTTGCCTTCTCGTTACGATATATCTAACGATAAATAAAGTACTTTAACACGAGCAAAACAACATCCAAATAAAAGATACAATTAACAATAAAATTATTTAGTTATTACTATTATTAAGCTAGTTACTATGGCATGGTAGGGTTGAGATGGATCAAGTTGGCTTGATTGAAAATATGACATAAATCATATTCCGCGGTTGGATCAAGTTGGTACAAGTTAGGATTATGGTTGAAGGGTTGTGAGGCAAGGTTCTACGACAAAGTCTATAATGGATTTGATTGGAATATTTGACTTTGGTTAAATGGAAATGGGTATGCCATAAGTTTCAAGACAAGAATTAAATTCTTAACCTTGTAACTCAAATTTTTTGTGGTGATATCAAATGACCAAAGAGGTTCCCTAGGGATCAATCTAAGAGATTTATCCTAGGATAAAATTTATTTGGATGAGGGTAATGAATTATGACAAAAGAGAATCAATTTGGGGTGTTTAAGGTAAAGTAATAACTAAACGTAGTTGATAAATTATTCAATGGTTTCCAACAGAAAGGTTAGGTCCTATGGTCCAACTTTCCTATATAATTTATTTTTATATGATTTACAGAATAAAAGATATAGCAAAATTACTCAAATTCGTATTTAAATCAAAACTACATTTTAATTTTACAAAAAGTGAAATTTTATATTTTTATAATAAACTATAGGTTCCAACGAATTCGGGGATATCTTATTTGTGAAAATCGGACATACGGTTTGAGAGATACAAATTTCAGAAGTTTGGATATTTTTCTGAAAATGTACTACGGGATTATGTATTGAGTTGCCACGTGGCACGTTCTGATAGGCCCGTACCTATTCGTTTTTTTAATTAGGAACACAGGGGATGCTGGGTGCTCACCGGAAAGGACGGTTAGGTCGCCGGAGTTTCGCCGGAGTTGCAGAAGAAAGTCCCCGGCTTCAATGGACGAACGGCGTAGAAAATGATGATGTGAATCTCATGGACGAGTCGGAGGCGTCGATTGCTTCCTGTACAGGGGATAAGAGCTCATTGGAATCAAGCAAACCGCGTGGCGAGCACGCTATCGCGCACGTCGTGCTCCGGCTGTAGTTTAGACCCAATTGAAAGGTGAAAAGGTTCGTACGGTAGGCTAGATTTCATGGAAAGAATAGCAAGGTGAGGGGCTCACTGTTGGTGACGCACTCGTCGTCGGAAGCAGCGGCTCATGCAAACTCCGGCGAGCAATTACTCGCGGAGGAGGGCGAGTTGGAGAGGGGTTTCGGGTGGGGGAAGGTGTTAGGGTTGAGGGCTCCCCTTGGGGTCTATTTATACTGGCAGTGGTAGCCGGTACGGGAGATCAAGGGAGCTCAACATGGTCATTAATGGCTATTTGTACATGAACGTTTCAGTAATAAGTTTGGCGATTTAAGGCAGTGACGTTGGGTTTTAATTCTCTGAATGGGTTCTCCTTAAATTCCTCTATAAGTTTCGTGTTGGTGGCAAGTCGAAAGGGTGAAGGAATCAAATGCTAGGAGAAGAGTAAGAGGTACAGGCGCCATGGTTGTTTCTTTTTGTTCCTGAAGATTGAAACGAACAGACAGATGTAGAAGAAGACCAGCGCGTGGGACTTGCACTAAAAGAAAGGGAGATGGCCTTAGTGGGAAAAGTGGCCCAAAGGGAAAGAAAAGAAAGAAAAACTACAATAGAAGAGAGATGGGCTGTGTTGCAGCTACGCCATTAAAAAAAAGAAATGGCCCTAGCCGAAACAGAAAACATTTTTTGTAAGAAATTACAAATTGTTGGAATTAAAAGTTTTACTAAAATAAATAATAAAAATGTGTATGTTAATCAGAATTTTATTTAGAGTCAATCAAAAATATTTTCGGTATTTAATAAAACCAATGTTGTGCACAACTACTATTAATGCTATACAGACATAATTGAATTACTCAAAAAATCAAGTTAGAGTTTTTGCAATCTCCCAAAATGATAATTGTGCAGTTTTAAACATTTCCAAATATATCATTGGAGAAGTCATATTATCTCCTCTCATTAAATTTTTGTTTGAATAATTTGGAAATATTTAAATGGCACTAAGACTCCACATAAGACCCAATTTTAAATGGAACTCAAATGTCAAAGAAGTTCAAATAAAATATTCTTCCACCACATTTTGAGGAAGTCATTTTATTCTCACTCCATTTTTATTTGTGGTTTCAAAATATTTCATAGGTGTCCAAAATAAAAGCAATTGGATTGAAATATTTGACAAGAATAAAAAGGTTTTAATTTCCCATGAAAATCTTAGCAATTCGGTCAATAATATTTTATTATTAACATTCCAAAATTTGGAAAATTTTGGGATGTTACAAGGACGGGCCGTTGGCTCCTTCAAGCAGAAGTATTCTCGCAGGGTTGCTCACGACACCTACACCGAGTAGCTGGAGAAGCCTCAGGATCGTGCCGGCATGTGAGATGAGATGTGGGATCGAACTATGTACGATTGAGCATGCTTAATGACGGTTGAACTATGTTTAATCTATGTTTACTTATGTCTAACTATGGGATATGTATGCAATCAGTTCGGTTGATGGAATCTACCTCCGTCCTTGTTTATTTGTCCCCTTTGTAATTTTTGTTAAATGTTGACAAAAGATTTACCTGACAAAATGTTAGTGCAGGTCAGCAAAAATTATATCGTTGGATGCATATTTGAACATAGTGTTCAATGATATAATTTTTGGTGACAGGCATAAACATTTCTCAGTTAAATATTTGGTCCAAATTTGATACAAATTACAAAGAAATTTGGTACAAAATTGGAACCGTGTGCAATGACTTTCATTTTGCCAATTACTTCAATCACACATGGTTCCCAAAATTGGAACCCTGTGCAATGACATTCGTTTTGCCTGTTGCATCAATCACACACGGTTGGCTCTAGCAAACCGTTCCCTCCGAAATTATTTATGGGACAGAAAACCCTCACCACCCAATTCAAAAAAGAAAAAAAAGAAAACCCTCACCATCCCCACGTCACAAAAACCCTCACCCCCGCCCGCCACCCCCACCGGTCCCCATTCACACCTGCACAAGCTCCTCCGCATCTATGCATGGCACCGCCTATCACAGCGGTAACCACTTAGCTCGACGCCTGCCACCGTCGCCAGGCTACCGGTAAACCCCACCGCATTTTGCCACTTCCGCTTGCCGCCGCCTATTGCCACCGACTTTCTCGACGCTGCTCGCGATCAACCCAGCTCCGCTCGGTTGGGGAATCTGCCGTACTGAGGGTTCTTTCTCATGGACGACAAGGTAACTAATTTAATGAGATATTTTCTCATCTCTTATCCCAGTTCATCTGCATCCTCTAATCACCCGACGGAAATCACCGTGAATTCATTTTTATTCGACCTGATTTGAGGGTTATCTTTCATTCATAGAGTGTACAGTGTGCCGACACATCAGGACTTTGCGGCCTCCGACAAAGATTCCATCTCACCGTACCAGATGACTTGAGGATGCGTGCAGTATGTTCAATCTCCCCCTAAATCGGTTGGCATGGCCTACTTTCCTGAACATATTCTAAATATTGCTATATTTGGATAAATGGTGCCACATGCACCATATACGTCAAAGGGGATTTTCCCCCTCTTCTTTCTATATTAGTCAAATTAATGATGTATTATTCTTTCGATTACTCTCATATTTGCATGACATCATGTTTACCCTATCTGTTTAATTATAGATTTTTGTCCTTCGATTTCAACTGTTGTACAGTTCTTTCAATTTGGGCCCATATTTGCATGCTACCATATTTTCTTTAATAATCCTACCATTTTCTGCAGCGCGTCCCTTGCTATGGAACAGAATATATAGTGCACAATCTTTCCCTTTACATAAATCAAGACTGTAGGGATGTCATACTACACACAAACCATGGATTTACAATCGTTGCTACTGTAAGACTTGATGAACGTGGTGACTCCTATTTTGGCACTAGCTTTTTGGACAGAAATTTCTAAGTTTTATGTACTAAAAGCTGGCACTAAAATTGCACTTCACATAAAAGGGCCTGGTCATGAGATATATGCTAACTTCCCCAACAAAATCATCTGTCCAGACTTTGTTTGAAGTAAGTTTTCTTTCCAACTATCTACATGTTGACTTACCCAGCAATGTCAAATTAATTGTGTAGTATTTAAGCAACCAATTGTTATTCCGTTTTCTTACTATATTCCTACCTAATAACTTCTAGTTACCAATACACTTTTCTATTGCCCTGTTTTAACTAAATATTCCCTGTACTCCCGTTTCTATCAGAAAGTGCTGCTGACAAGGAGACTCCAGAGGTGGAGAACGGGGCTTCCAACAAGCGGAGGTGGGGCAAGCTAGAACTGCAGGCGACTCCAGCAGGCCTAGACTTCATCAGCAGCCTCCCCGATGATATAATGACAGTCATCACCTCCCTCCTCCCAATCAAATATGGGGCGTGGACAATCGTACTTTCCCGGTGGTGGCACCCCTATGGAACTCCACCCTTTCGACCTCGTCGACACCACGAGCTTTGCCATGGCTACCACAAAATCTTGGATGCGTTCTCTAAGATCCTCGACAGTCACCTTGGCCCAACCAGAGGCCTTAGAATGGGCACGTTCCGTTCCAACGGCAAGGACCGAGCCAAGCTTGACATCTGGTTCCGATCCTCCGCCCTAGATCAGCTCGAGGAGCTCACTTTTGATGATGGGCATATGCGCTCGCTGCCAACGTTCTCGTTCCGCCTCGCGCCCATGCAGCGTGTCACCAAGTTCAAGAACTGCCATCCCCCCTTAATGGCGCGCCCGCTCTTATTCTACCATGACTGAAGCACCTCGAGCTCATCGCCGTCTTCCTCTCAAACGGTGACATGGAGCTCCTGCACCGTGGTTGTATTGCACTCGACTACCTTCGTCTTCAGGCGATCAATGGGTTGAGTACATTCCACATCACCTCCATGACTCTTCGGACTATTTATGTGTGTTGCTGGTTCGGCAGGAAGACATGACAAGATGTGTACCACGGTATGGTCACTAAGGACACACCTGCACTTGAGAGATTAATTGTACTTGATCAAGTAGGTCCAACACGAATCAATGTCATTTCTGCACCGAAATTGAAAGTGGTGGGCTACTCGTCTGACGAATACTCTGAACTTGTTATTGGATCCACACCCGTTTAGGTACAATAGCCGCCTTCTACATCTCCTTCTACAAATTAACATTATTTCTAATTTTGAATATGTTTGTTTGTCTGTCATTCAGAAAATGATTCCGACAAGCTTGAACCCGAAACTGCACATAGTGAAGGTCTTGGCACTTGTAAGTGCATCTAGTGCCACCCCTACTTGGTTTTGGAGTATTGACGACAAAGTTGGTTGAGGGACTAATGCGTTTGTGAGAATTGCAGGATAACGCAGGTTGTGTCCCTCATTGATTCGGTTTACCTACCAGAGATGACCCCTAAAAATGTTTGAAGACATTGAAGACAATGGTGGTATGTGAAGATATTCACATTGAAGACTATGACATGAGAAGACATTGAGCGAAGACTATGGAGCGCGAAGACTGTGTTGTTTCGTTGTTTCCTTTTCTTCTGTGTTGAGTCATAGGAACCACCGTACTGTTAAGTGGGGGTCCAAGTGAACAAAGTCAGAGTGACTGAAGTGATGCTCAACCCAAATCCTATGTCTTCGAGCGAAGACAATGAGAGCAAATCTTATCCAGAGCTGGATGAGTCAGCTTTGCTTGTAGCCCAAGTAAAGTTGCCGTGTGTGTTTGAAATCTAACCGTTGGAACACGTGTCAGTTCCTTAGTGACCCAGGGTCATTTCGGACATATCAGGTCGGGTTGCCTTGTGGCTATAAATAGCCCACCCCCTACACCATAAATTGGTGGCTGCTCAGAGTTAGTTTACTGCTTTTGTCGTTTTGAGAGCAACCCACCTCGAAGCCTTTGAGAGAGAAATCCTTGCGAGGACAAAGCCCAAACACCCAGAGCCAAAGAGTGTTAGGCATCACTGAAGTCTTTCTGTCTGTGTGACCTGAAGACTTATTACACTTGAGGACTGTGTATCCTCCATCCGGTTAGGCGTCGCATTCTGAGCATCCAAGAGTCATTGTGGATCGCCGGTGAACGAAGTCTGTGAAGGTTCGGAAGTCTACCTTGAAGACTTACCAGAGTGATTGGGCGAGGACTGTGTGTCCTTAGATCAAGGGTAATAAGGTGAAGACGCGGTCTTCTGAGTTGAATCTCAGCCTCCCTAACCAGATGTACAGTTGTCACAGCAACTGGAACTGGTCCAACAAATCCTTTGTCTTCAACAAGTGACTGGTTCTATCCTTTCCCTCCCTTTACCTCGAGTTTGTCTTCGTGAAGTCATTGCTTATTTATCTTATCTGTTTGACTTCATTGCTTGACTACTATCGTTGATTAGCTTCATACTATCTTCCATCCTGATCCTTACTACCCATCTGCTATTAGTCTTTGTACGTTCACATTATTGCATACTTGACTATGGCTTGCTTGTTTTAGTTTATCTTCCGCTACATATCAATTAGGTCATTTCTATTGCTTGTCTTCGAAACTTCCACGTTTTGAAGAATTTGATAAAAATCGCCTATTCACCCCCCCTCTAGTCGATAACTAGCACTTTCAATTGGTATCAGAGCAAGGTACTCCCTTGTTCTGTGTGATTCGGTTTAACCACCTGGAGTTTAGCTATGTCGACTGCAGGGATAATCAAAGTCTCCGCTGCTTGTCCCATCTTCGATGGAACTGAATATCCCTACTGGAAGAATAAGATGCGCATGCATCTTGAAGCCATTGATGTCGACCTCTGGTATGTCGTCAAGAACGGCGTTCCCAAAACTGGTGAAGGTGTCACCCCTACTGATGTCAAGAAGTTCATTCAACTGGACTCCACTGCAAAGAACATCATCTGTGGTCATCTGACCAAAGGACAGTATGGCCGTGTGAGTGTTCTGGAAACATCAAAGCTAGTCTGGGACTGGCTATCCAAGGTCAACGAAGGCGTCTCTACACAGAGAGACCAGAGGATCAGTGTTCTTCGCAATCTCTTCAACCACTTAAAGAGAAACGACAATGAAAATGTCCAGCTCACGTTTGATCGCCTCACCGACATCACAAATGAGCTTCAGGCTCTTGGTGCCACTGAGATTACCAAGCATGAAATCGTCAAGACACTACTGAGATCACTTGACAGCTCCTTCGACACACTTGCCCTCATGATACAAGAACGTCCTGACTTCAAGACACTCGATCCGTCTGATATACTTGAGAGGCTCAACACACATGAGTTACAGCTTTCTGAGAAAAGAGATATCTATGGTCCCAATTATGGCCGAACTCGCGCCTTGAAGGCAAAAGTTGTTTCCTCATCTGAAGAAGAATTTGACTGCGGTTCTGATGATCCTGAAGACATTGGAAAGGAACTTGCCATGCTTGTGAAGAAGTTCCAGAAGTTCACCAAGAAGAAGGGCTTCAGAAAGTCTTCACGATCTAGCTCAAGAAATGATGAAGCTTCCACTCATGACAACAAGAAGAGAACATGTCACAAGTGCAAGAAACCTGGACACTATATATTTGAGTGTCCACAGTGGGACAATGAGAAGAAGAAGAAGAAGAGCAAGGAATATGATTCTGATGACAAGAAGAAGAAGAAATCTTCAAAGTCTTCTTCTAAGTCCTCATCAAGATCTTCATCACATAAGAAGATCTCATCTGGCAAGGCTCGTGCCTTTGTTGGCAAGGAAATGGATTCAGAGGAGGAGTCTTCTTCTGAGGAGGCGGAGGTGGAGTCTGAAGAAGAGTCTGACCCTGACGTTGCAAGTCTGGCTCTAGCCGTAGCCTATGTTGCCAAGTCCATCTTCAACACTGAAGACAATGACTTCCACACCAATGCTGAAGCTAATGACATGGACGATCCTGCTCCCACCTACTGCTTCATGGCCCGTGGTGCCAAGGTAAAATCATGTGATGCTTACTTTCAAACATCAAGTGAAGATGACTCTGATTGTGAATCCAAACCCAGCTACAAAACACTTGCTAAAATTGCTACTGAACAACAAAGGGCTATGGAACATACTAAAAAACTGTTAGACAAAAGCGATGACCTGTTGGACGCGGAAATGACACGTTCATAGTCCTTAGTTGAAGACATAAAAAATCTTCATGCTAAGTACCAAGAACTTGAAAGTCTTCATGAGACGCTCTCAACCACATATGAAAAGATCTCCTATGATTATCTTCAAAGGAAGCAAGAGCTTGAGAAATTGAAAGCGACTCATGAAGATCTTCAAAAAGAGAATGAGTCATTTCGCGCTCAACAGATCAGTTCCGCTCAGGATGGATTTGAACCACCATGTTTAAAATGCATTGAGCGTGATAACGCTACCTCTGTTGCTGAATGTTCCACTGCTGTTGCTGTTGCATTGTCTTCAACTACTGATGTGGAAACTAACCCCTCTACGGAGGATACCACGGCTATTGCTGATGAAAATGCTATGTTGAAGACATTGCTTGAAACAGGGATGTATTAAAGTCTAAAAGGACATCAGACACTTTGCGATGTCCTCAAAAAACAGATTCTGAACCGAAACCCTAGGAAAGAGGGTGTTGGGTTCGAGAGGAAAATGAATGCTGATGGCTTCTACTGGAAGCCTGAGCAGTATCCCAAAACCACATGGGGTTCTGCAAAGGAACCTTCAGTGGATCCATCCACTTTATCTGGCTTTACCTGTGCTAATCCTATTATCATTGATGAATCCTTTGATGCAAACTATAAACTGTTCAAAAATCAGAATGCTGAAGTGTTTGCCAGGTATATTGGTACTAACTGCAGGAATGGACCACCTATGAAGAAGATCTGGGTTCCCAAAAGCTGTCTTGAGAATCTTCTAGTGAATGTCATCTTGACACCACCAGGGAAGAAGACAAACCCCAAACCAAAGGCATCATATGGTCCAACGGCTTCATACGAATACAGGACTCACTTGAGTCACCCTAACGCCAATATTTTGTAGGGAAATCGTACTCAAACTTATGAATATGAACGTGTGTCTTCAAACCACTATGTTCATAGGACTAAGAACTTTTCTGCTTATTCATATGAGTATCATTCATCTCCTGCAAGGCTATTTGCTAGGGCTCCAAAGCCGAAATTCTCAGATGCTGCACTTAGACTCATTGCTTCTAAGCCACCCCTGAAGATGTGGTTGGTGAAGAAGAATTAACTCTCTTTTGCAGAATATGGTCTCCAGCCAGCAATCAAAGGCGTCTGATACTATTGCTGGGGACCTAAAACGCTATATGGGACGCATGATAAAATGGTCTTACTATATAATTCACATATGAATCGCTACCTGTCATACTATTAGTTCTAACCTTGATCTAGGCTGTGATAATCCTTGTGTGCGTCAAATGCTTATGCTTCACAACATACCTTGTGAAGCCTATCCTCCTAACTGCACTATAGGGTATGACACCTCATGCTTTAGAATGGATTATGGACAGCGGATGCACTAATCATATGACTGGTGATCGAAGTCTTCTCATGGACTCAACCTTATGTCCATACGACAAGAGTCACATCACATTTGCTGACACTGGTAAAAGCAAGGTATTGGGTCTAGGTAGAGTTGCAATCTCAAAGGATCAACACATGGATAAAGTGATGCTTGTTGAATCCCTTGGGTTCAACTTAATGTCTGTCTCAATGCTTTGTGACTTGAACATAATTGTGCTATTCGGAAAATATCATTGCCTTGTACTAACGGAATCTGACAAGTCTGTAGTCTTTGAAGGGTATAGGAAAGATGATTTATACATGGTAGATTTCTCAGCAGGTCCACAGCTTGCCGTGTGTCTTCTTGCAAAAGCTTCAGAATGCTGGCTCTGGCATCGGAGGCTGGGGCATGCTGGCATGAGGAACTTACACACACTCGTCAAGAAGAAGCATGTCCTAGGCATCGAGGGTGTCAAGTTCAAGAAAGATCATTTGTGTGGTGCCCGCGAAGCGGGAAAAATGACTAGAGCAAAGCACCCCTCGAAGACAATCATGATGACATCTCAACCCTTCAAGCTGTTACACATGGACTTATTTGGCCCTACTCACTACTCTACCCTCACAACAACAGCTTGTCTCTATGGCTTCGTCATAGTTGATGACTACTCAAGATATACATGGGTGCACATAATTCTCTACAAGACTGAAGTACAAGATGTCTTCAGACGCTTCACCAATCGAGCCATGAACAATTATGGCGTCAAGATCAAGCATATTTGAAGTGATAATGGCACTGAATTCAAGAACACCGGGCTTAATCTTTATCTGGATACAACGGGAATCACTCATGAGTTTTCTGCTCCATACACACCTCAGCAAAATGGCATTGTAGAGCGCAAGAACAGAACCCTCATTGAGATGGCTCGAACAATGCTCGATGAGTACAAGACACCAAGAAAGTTCTGGCCTGAAGCTACTGATACAGCATGTCACATCATCAACCGTGTTTACATCCACAAGCTTCTGAGCAAAACATCCTATGAGCTCCTTACTGGCAAGAAGCCAAATGTCAGTTACTTCAGAGTCTTTGGTGCTAGGTGCTGGATCAAGGATCCCCATCACAAGTCAAAATTTGCACCTAAAGCTCACGAAGGCTTCATGCTCGATTATGGAAAGGACTTGCACTCTTACAGAGTCTTCAACCTCTATCAATATAAAATCGTTGAAACTGTGGACGTGCGATTTGATGAAACCAATGGTTCACAATGAGAGCTCCTACCAAGCACACTTGATGAAGCTCCTCCCAGCGAATCTATCAAGCTGATGGGAACTGGTGAAATCATGCCTTCTGAAGCGCTGCCTGAAGAGGAACTTATCATTTCTGCACCAAACCAACCTGAAGACAATGCTCAGACCGAAGACAATCCTCCCAATGATGACAATGATCAGCATGAGCAAGGTCTTTGTCCAGTTAATCCTTGTGTTGCAAATGAAGTACAAATTGAGAAGATAATTAATAGCATCACTGCACCTGGTCCACTTACTCGCTCAAGAGCAACACATTTAGCAAATTTCTGTGGGCATTTTTCATTTGTGTCAATATCAGAACCCAAGAAAGTTGCTGAAGCCTTTATGGAACCTGAATGGATTCAAGCCATGCAAGAAGAACTTCAACAGTTCAAGCTGAATAATGTTTGGGAACTTGTCAAGCGCCCTGACCCTCGCAAACATAACATTATTGACACTAAATGGATATGTCGAAACAAGCAAGATGAGCATGGTCCAGTCGTCAGAAACAAAGCACGTCTTGTGGCTCAAGGATATACTCAAGTTGAAGGAATTGACTTCGATGAAACATTTGCTCCTGTAGCAAGGCTTGAAGCTATTCGCATACTGCTAGCCTATGCTAATCACCACAACATCTTGCTATATCAAATGGATGTGAAGAGTGCATTCCTCAACGGCAAGATTGAAGAAGAAGTGTACGTTGCTCAACCACCTGGCTTTGAAGATACAAAACATCCTGATATGGTGTAAAAACTAAACAAAGCACTGTATGGCCTCAAACAAGCTCCTCGCGCTTGGTATGATACGATCAAAGACTTCCTAAAGAGCAAAGGCTTCAAACCTGGATCCCTCGATCCCACACTCTTCACGAAGACATATGATGGTGAACTATTTGTGTGCCAAATATATGTGGATGACATTATCTTCGGCTGCACCAACCAGAAGTATGGTGATGAGTTTGGATACATGATGCAAGAGCAATATCAGATGTCCATGATGGGTGAGCTGAAGTTCTTCCTTGGTCTTAAAATTCGTCAGCAAAGGAATGACATCTTCATATCTCAAGAAAAATATCTCAAAGACTGTCTGAAGAAGTTTGGAATGCAAGACCGCAAAGGTTACACGACGCCAATGCCAGCCAAACACCATCTTGGTCCCGACGACAATGGTAAAGAGTTCGATCAAAAGGTATACCGCTCCATGATTGGTTCTTTACTTTACCTATGTGCATCTAGGCCAGATATCATGCTTAGTGTTTGCATGTGTGCACGATTCCAAGCGGCACCAAAGGAATCGCATCACTTAGCTGTGAAGCGAATTCTTAGATATTTGGCTTACACCCCAACACTCATATTATGGTATCCAAAGGGCTCAAGATTTGATCTGGTTGGATTCTCGGATGCTGATTATGCTGGAGACAAGGTCGATCGCAAGTCTACATCAGGCACATGTCACTTTCTGGGACGATCACTTGTTTGTTGGTCTTCAAAGAAGCAAAACTGTGTATCACTCTCAACTGCTAAATCTGAATACATTGCTGCTGGATCTTGCTGCGCTCAGCTTTTGTGGATGAAGCAAACTCTCAAGGACTATGGCATCAATCTGAAACAAGTCCCTCTCTTCTGCGACAACGAAAGCGCTATCAAGATTGCCAACAATCCAGTCCAGCACTCGAAGACAAAGCACATTGAAATTCGTCATCACTTTCTCAGAGATCATGTCATGAAGAAATATATTGACATCATTCACGTCAACACTGAAGAGCAACTGGCAGATATCTTCACAAAGCCCTTGGATGAGAAAAGGTTTTGCAAGTTACGGTGTGAGCTAAATATCTTGGAATGCTCAAATTTCCTGTGATCAGGCACACGTCCTAACACTTATGCATGTTGATGACTTAGATGTGCAACACACGAAGTAAAGTATATCTTCAATCAATAAGGACTTACATTCTGAGTGTGAATACATTAACATGGAATTTGACTTCGGAGCGCCACGATAATTGTGCGCCGTGTCTGGGTCTAATACTTCCTATACGGTGGGTAACGCCGCCACCAAATTTCTTGGTTTGAAGTGTTTCACTCATGGCGTTATTTTTGCAATATCTTCGCATTTGATTTGTCTTCAAGATTTCAACTTATCTTCATGATTTACTTCACTATGTTGATTTGATTGCTTTCTCATATATATATATATATATATATATATATATATATATATATATATATATATATATATATATATATATACTAGTATTCTGTCCTCTACAGCATTCACTTATAGCTATGTCTTCATTGTTGAATCTTTTGAAGTAAGTGAATGTGATCGGACCCTAATCTCTCTATGCTTTCTATCTCAAACTCTATCTGTCCAAATCATATGCATTCTATTGAAACTGTCAAATGTCCTCTCTGCATCCTTGTCAGTAGAAGACACAGAGACAAACATTAAGTCTGTTTTAAATGATTCATCCTTATTGTTTGAAATCCGGAGAATCCGGAACAACCATCCGACAAACTTGGCGGGCGTGGGAACGTGGGACAACTCTGAGTATGTTGCATGCTTGCCACGTGTCCCTCGGATGTGAACAGGCAGGGGCACCTGCGTAATTGCGCTATGCCGCACACCTACTTATAAATACGTGTCCCCTGCGGTCAATAAAACCTTCTTCCACCTCCCCACCTCGTCAAAACCCTAGCGCCACCGCTAGCTCTCGACGACGCCGGCGACGGAGCGCTTAGCTGTCGCGACTTCTCCGATGCCGTCCTCACGCCGGTCGCGGACATCGTCCTCTCCGCCGCCGCCGTAGGTATCCTCCGTCGCCAAGTTAGAGCATGGTGGATTGAACTGCTCGGTCTCCTATTCATCCCATCTAGCAGTTCTTCATGTTGTAAATATAACTCTATTTTTACCATCTTTTTGATCCTCAATGATTCATCCTATTTACCAAAATTGGTTTCTGTCTATACAATGTTAGATCTATTTTGTCTGCATCTCATACTGCCTAGCATATTCACTTAAGCGTCATATATAGTTAGATTCCTCACTTGTACTTATTCATGGATTCGTACAAATCTGGAACCAACTCTCAACATATAAGTGAATGTCTTCGCAACATGAGGTCAATATCTTCAAACTGATTTATCTTCAAAATCTTCTGAGAATGCATATGACCTCTTCCCCTTCCCTCGCATCTCTAATGCTATCATAGGTACATGTCTGTGGGAGAATCCCTTGGCTCTCATAGTCTGCATTCGTTTGCAGAATTCCTACAGCAACACATTAACTCTCCTGAAGCTAGTTCCTGTTTGACCAGCAAGCGAAAGCCCTTAAATCCTTTGAACATATTGAAGCCATTCAGTTTGAAGTTCATGGCTGCAGAAAAATCTATAAGGAAGGGTGGCAGACAACGTCGAGGGGGAACATCAAAAGATTTTCCTGATCACCTCGTAGAAATTTACAAGACAGATCCTGAAGAGGATTATAATCAGCGCAAGACCCGAATCCAATCGATTCGACGATATTGGGCTGAACAATGGTTCAAGTACAAGTTCGTGACCCAGGAGTATGCTGAGAAGAATGCTATCAAAAGTCCTTGGGGTGATATTCTCTATCGAGGCCTTCCCCCCAAGAACAGAGCTGAAGCAATTGCACAAGAATTCTATCCTTGTATGGTCCATGGACCACAGCCTGAAAATGCTGATCCATCATCATTGCTCTGGTGTCGTGATGATAATCTCTTCAAGCGCAACTTCCAGTATGCAAAGGCATCGGCAAAGGAAAACAAGAAGTCATGTGGATTAGACTTCAATCCTGGTCCCTCTGCTCCCCGTGATGACGACACACGTGAAGCGAAAGAAAATGAAATCGGCCCCTTCACGAACCTTGATGGCCTCGTCTCATACATCTTGGTACAAGGTGCCAAATTGGATCATTTTGAAAATGATGCTGACACTGATGAAGCCCCAGCTCCACCTGCAAAGCCGCATAAGCTAAGGAAGATTAAGGCTTCAACATCAGCTGCACCTCCAAAAGCTTCACGTGTGAAGCCACTGGCCACTGCACCTCCTGAAGACAGTGTGCAGTCTGAAGATATTTCACGCATCTCCAAGAAGACGGAGAAGAAAAAGAAAATCATCAAGAGTATTGATCAGACGTTGACTCCTGCTGCCATTCTGCGTGAAGAGCACATTGATCTGTCCAACGATGCGATCTTGCAGATGATGCTCTTGAGCAACTGATCAAGAGCAAGGAAGAAGCAGAGATCTTCAATAATTTGCCTCTCTTTGACGTGGCAATCATCCATAACTTCATTGATGAGTGGTTTGACACACCAAATCTCAGCTTTGATGATTTGCAACTTCCCATTGGCCTCAGCGTCTCCTTCAATGGCGCTATTGCTTCTGAGCTAGCTATTGCTCAGCTCATCGTCGAACTGAAGCACAAGATTGACTATGAAAAGGCTCAGTTCAAGAAGCATGTGGCCAAGCTCAGCGTGCAAGATGTCAAGAACTTCAAAATCATGCTTCACGAGCTTAAAGAAGCCTTTCACAAGAAGCGTGAAGAAGCTAGAGGATCTCGTGAGCGCATGAAGAGTCTGGCTGACAAGTGTGTGCTAGCCTACAATGAGGCTGAGAAGCGCAAGGCTCTTGGCCGTCCTGGCATTGACCCCCGAATGGCTGCAAAGAAGAAGAAGTTATCAACTGTCCAACCTGCACCTTCGAGGCAGGATGAACCTCACATAGTCTTCCCAAGCAGCATGACTGGCTCGAAGCCAAAGGCCATGTCAATCGCTTCAGAACAGAAGAAGACGAGGGCTGCAGAGGCTGAAGCCAGAAAAAGGAAAACCTCAGAAGCCTCTAATGCTACTCCCTCCAAGAAGAAGCGCAAGATCAAGAAGAATCGGGCTGCTCCCAGAGAGCCCCTTGTTGTTGAACCTATCTCAGTGGTTCGCCCTGCCTCAGCAAATCAAGAACTATGAATGATTGTTCATGAGCCTGCTTCCACAGAGGCTTATGAAGCTGAAGACATTCCAGCAGTTGATCCAATCGTTGCTGAAGACATTGGTCACCATGACAATGTTGAAGATGATGAAGTTCTTCCTTAGATTGAACACAACGTGGTATCATCGCCTGTTCTCAAGAAAAATGTAATCATTAGCATTGGTCGTCCTCTGACGCCAATTGCTCAGGATGCATCATGGGCTGATCGCCCGCAACAACAAGACTCCCCCAGTACTCCCCAACAACAAGTCACACCAGCTGTGCAAGTTAAAGAGGATGAAGTCCTGCCTACTCCATCTCCAAAGGTGTCGCCTGCATTACAAAGGCTTCGCAAAGGACCAAGGCCTCAAGTCCCTCTTCCGAGTGTTCCAGAAGGAGAAGTGCACCACCAATCTGTTGCACGTCAAGTGTTTTCATAAGCCACTGCAACTGTGAATGTCTCTGTGTCCGAAGCCCCAGCTGCTGAAGACAATCCGGCTACATCAGCCGATGACAAACATCAAGAAGATTGTGTCCCTACTCCCCCCATTCCTGAAGAAGATGTTCCTGAAGTGAACGTGCCTGTGCCAGACCCTCCAGCTCAACAAGTGGAGGTTGAAAACGTTGAGGCTGCCACCACCAACACAAATGAAGTCAATGACGTAGTCATGGATGAAGCTAATGTGGAGCCTGCACCAAGCAACATGCCAGAAGTCAATGCTGCAACTGCTCCTGAAGCTTCTGTAGTGCAGCATGAAGCCACTGTTGCTGCCACTGCTCCTGTTCCTCCACCAAGGCCCTATACAATTGAGCAAGCATACAACCATGGCGAGCTAATCACAGTAAGATGGCCCGTTCTGGTCCCTCCGCCTAATGTCTCTGGTCCTCAGTTTGATTATCACATTGAGCACAGGCCTCTGGTCCAGAAACCAAAGCCAAGACTGCCAAGGTTTGTAGGTACTGCCACATCTGCATGGTCCGTCAATGCAAATGGCTTCAAAAGCCACAACACCTTCTTTGACAGTGCAAAGAACCCCTACTCAAGGCCAAGAATATCATCTGATCATTTCTGGAGTCATCAGCAGCGAAGCTATTACTCCTGCGTTCTGTATGATCAAGGGCGCATTTTCCCTCATATGCACCTCGACACTGAAGCCATTGCTGGACTGCCATGCTTAGAAGAAGCACTTGACTGCTTTCGTGATGCAGGTCTGCTCAGCTTTGTGACAGATAAAGAACATTGGAATGAAGAACTTTTGCTTCAATTCTATGCTAGCCTCCACATTCGCGGCTATAACAAGGATACGCAAACATGGGTTCTCGAGTGGATGACTGGAAATGTTCATCATGAAGCCAAAGCTCTTGACATCATTAAGCTTACAGGGTTATCCACTCCCGGAGAGTTGTACGAACCTGGTTGTCAAAATCACCGCAATGCACTAGAGAGCATCTTCCATAAGCCAGAACCCAACATGAGCCAGATGTTGAGCATGATGAAGCCATTGCCACATGATGCTGAATAACCAAAGGAGTTCTTTGTTGATGACCTTGAGTATCTGCCGCGCACAATATATCACATCATAAGGTGGACTCTATGGCCTATCAAAGGGCATTCATCGGCTGCAAAACTTGAAGGAGCCATGAAGACATTGGTCTTTTACATCCTCAATGGCATCAGCTCCAATGCACAAGATTTCTTCCTCCGGCAACTGGCTGCATCTGGATCTGACCTTTTTGGCCTAAAATTCTATGCTCCATGGGTCATGCGCCTCATCAAGCTACACTCTGCTATCAACTATCAGCCCTCTGCTCGCAATCATGTGATCTTTCTACCAGAGGTTGATATGTCAGTTGAAGCCATATACCCTGAGCCTGCCAAGAAGCCTCTTTGTCTTCAAAATGCTGACCACCAAAGCTTCACTCAGCCTATGGAAGGAGTCCAAGCTGTAACTCGTGTCTATCCGATGGCTGGAAACACTCGTCTGCCTCATCGTGCACCAACTGAAGCTACTGAGAGCACAATTGCTCAAAGGCCAAAGAAGCGCTCTCGGGTCCTAAATGACCGAGAACTTCTTGTGGCACTGCATCAGAAACAAGACAAGCATCATTTTTGGCTCAAGCGACAGATGCAAAGCCTCTTGGTGGACGTAAATCACATTCGAAATCTTGCCACCAAGAATGCATTTGTCACTCACGAAACCCGTCGGCGATCATGGAAGAGTTTGACCCTGCTCAGTGCTGAAGCAGATCTTCAAGACGATGGCTTCACTAAAAGATTCAAGTTTGACTCCACTCCTCCACGGAATGTTGTCCTATGTCGAACTCCATCCCTTGAAGACTCTGACTATTCTTCCTCCGCGGTAACTATGAATGCCAACGTGATCGATGATGAAGACGATGCTACTTCACCACCCCCTACTTCTGCACGCATCAACACTGCACCAAGTTCGTCTGCACCGCCAACCAACAACGACAACCCTGCTACTTCACCTACTCCTCATGAGGACGAGTAGATGCTCTATGTCTTCAAACCTTTTTGGTCATTACTGACAAAAGGGGGAGAAGCATATGAGTTTGATAGTCTTCAAGCGGGTTCATATGGGCGGTTGCTTTATATTTTGCCTAGTGGTTACAACTCTTGCTTTTGATACATTTCGTTCGTTGAGTTGTAACACTTAAACTCGATGGTCGTCTGCTACTTATTTGCTCTTTCAAGTGCGATGATAACTTCCGCACTTAGATCATTCCGCACTTAGATCATTCTGCAGACGTCCATCTTCCATTATGCATGTCATTCTTTAAGGTATATCATTTCATGCATGATGAATTATCTTCATAAGTTGAAGAGGATCTCCACAAGTACAACCTGTCATGTGCATTTGCATTCCAAAAGCAAATTACTTATATGCACATCTTCAGGGGGAGCCCTTGCCACTTATGAAGACAATACCCTATCCTTTACAATTTCACATACTTCATTCCCGTTGAAAACTTCAACCAGTTTGTCATCAATCACCAAAAAGGGGGAGATTGTAAGTGCATCTAGTGCCACCCCTAGTTGGTTTTGGAGTATTGACGACAAAGTTGGTTGAGGGACTAATGCGTTTGTGAGAATTGCAGGATAACACAGGTTGTGTCCCTCATTGATTCGGTTTACCTACCGGAGATGACCCCTAAAAATGTTTGAAGACATTGAAGACAATGGTGGTATGTGAAGATATTCACATTGAAGACTATGACATGAGAAGACATTGAGCGAAGACTATGGAGCGCGAAGACTGTGTTGTTTCGTTGTTTCCTTTTCTTCTGTGTTGAGTCATAGGAACCACCGTACTGTTAAGTGGGGTCCAAGTGAACAAAGTCAGAGTGACTGAAGTGATGCTCAACCCAAATCCTATGTCTTCGAGCGAAGACAATGAGAGCAAATCTTATCCAGAGCTGGATGAGTCAGCTTTGCTTGTAGCCCAAGTAAAGTTGCCGTGTGTGTTTGAAATCTGACCATTGGAACACGTGTCAGTTCCTTAGTGACCCAGGGTCATTTCAGACATATCAGGTCGGGTTGCCTTGTGGCTATAAATAGCCCACCCCCTACACCATAAATTGGTGGCTGCTCAGAGTTAGTTTACGGCTTGTGTCGTTTTGAGAGCAACCCACCTCAAAGCCTTTGAGAGAGAAATCCTTGCGAGGACAAATCCCAAACACCCAGAGCCAAAGAGTGTTAGGCATCACTGAAGTCTTTCTGTCTGTGTGACCTGAAGAATTATTACACTTGAGGACTGTGTATCCTCCAGCCGGTTAGGCGTCGCGTTCTGAGCATCCAAGAGTCATTGTGGATCGTCGGTGAACGAAGTCTGTGAAGGTTCGAAAGTCTACCTTGAAGACTTACCAGAGTGATTGGGCGAGGACTGTGTGTCCTTAGCTCAAGGGGAATAACGTGAAGACGCGGTCTTCTGAGTTGAATCTCAGCCTCCCTAACCAGACGTAAAGTTGTCACAGCAACTGGAACTGGTCCAACAAATCCTGTGCCTTCAACAAGTGACTGGTTCTATCCTTTCCCTCCCTTTACCTTGAGTTTGTCTTCGTGAAGTCATTGCTTATTTGTCTTATCTATTTGACTTCATTGCTTGACTACTATCGTTGATTGGCTTCATACTATCTTCCATCCTGATCCTTACTACCTAGCTGCTATTAGTCTTTGTACGTTCACATTATTGCATACTTGACTATGGCTTGCTTGTTGTAGTTTATCTTCCGCCGCATATCAATTAGGTCATTTCTATTGCTTGTCTTCGAAACTTCCACGTTTTGAAGACTTTGATAAAAATCGCCTATTCACCCCCCCTCTAGTCGATAACTAGCACTTTCAGCACTAGAATCTATCGGCCCCAACCTGGAGCAAGTTGTCAGTTTCCTAAGGTGCTTTCCGTGCCTGGAAAATCTAGGTGATGTTTCTTTCCTGTTAAATGTTAACCATAAGGGATTTCAATTTGTGACACCCTTTTCCAAGTTTACAATGACAATGTACTATGATTTCTGAAGGATTCTTTTGGAGGATTTCAGTACATACATGCCCCCCCCCCATATTGGTTGCTTGATCCAGATGGTTTTTTTTGAGAAACTTGACAGTAGGGGAAAGCCCCTACTGTTTTTTCATATCTATATAAATGGGGTGTTTACATAGACATACCAACTAGCCAAATTACAAGGTGCACCTTTTGACCTAGTGTGCAGCTAGGGGCCTATCAAAACAAAGAAAGTTATAGGCTATACAATAGAGTTACAGAAGTTGACAAAGGCAGCTCTACGCGCTGCTTTAACTCTATGTTGAAGGAGCTGGAGGTCCTCTTTGAATCGTGTCAGCCAGGTCTCAACCGTAGGAGCCACACCTCTGAAATGTTTGTTGTTCCTCTCTTTCCAAATGCTCCAAGCTGAGGTGAGGAATGTTTCAAAGAAGAAAGGGTTCGGCCAGGAGTCTGTTGTAGTTTGAAGAAGGTCGAGGCGGCTGTCAAAAGGTGCCCAAACGATGTGAAGCTTGGCCCAGCAACTTTGACTGAACGGGCAAGTGAAGATCATATGGTCAACTGTTTCTTTGATGTGTTGTCCACATAGTATACAGTCAAAGTTATCACCAATGTTATAGTGCCTCCTTTTGAGCATGTTGCGTGTGTTGAGCCTATCTAGGAAGAGTAACCGGCCGAACACCTTGATCTTCATGGTACACCGCGATTTCCAGAGATGTTGGAAGGCATGGTGCGCCTCCCCGTCCCTGAAGTAGTTGTTATAGTAATCCTTTGGTCTATAGTCCACCGAACCCCATGAGTAGTGCCACACATCATGTACTAAGGTCGAGGGGGATAACCAACGAGTGGGGGGGGGGTGCATATCTTGTATTTCTTCAAGTGCTTGCGACGAGACAGGTAGGTGAAAGGTTTCATGCGGATCTGTACTAGTCATTGCCTCAGCCATAGAGAGGTCTTCATGGATGGCGAATGAAAAAGCATGCGGGTGGGATGTTTGCAGAATTTCCTCCTTCCACAGATCTTTCCAAAAAAGCACCGTCTTGCCATCGACCACTTGAATAGATGTGATTCCTCGAAAAATGGGGGTGAGCTTCAAGATGTCCTTCCACCAGAATGATCCAACTGCGTCAACCGCATGAGGTATCTTGTCCATGTAGTGATTATCCCAAATGAGATGCACCCAGGGAATGTCCAGCTTGT
The DNA here is from genome assembly GCF_002162155.2 of Triticum dicoccoides. Lineage (NCBI taxonomy): Eukaryota > Viridiplantae > Streptophyta > Magnoliopsida > Poales > Poaceae > Triticum > Triticum dicoccoides. The sequence goes on from NC_041383.1 coordinate 632,358,667, forward strand.
TGAAGAACTTGTGCAAGAATTTTAGCAACAGAGCCTCATTATGGATCTTTATGTTGATGACTCCAAGCCCTACTTTTTTCTTGGGTCGGCAGACCAAGTCCCAAGCGGCCAGAGAATTACACTTGTCCCCTTGTTCTGTTTTCTTAGTCCAAAGACATCGGCGTCTGATCTTGTCTAGGATCTCAATAAGTTTAGGAGGGAACTTAAGTGTGCACATGGCAAACACAAGGAGTGACGTGACCGAAGCATTTAACCAAGCAAGCTTGCCACCATACGACATCATAGCAATTGTGGACGTGAGTTGTCTCTCTAATCTGCAGACTAGCGGCATGAGCTCTTGGATGGATGGTTTTGTCATGCCCAATGGGAGTCCAAGGTAGGTAAAGGGCATAGCTCCAATAGCGCAACAAAAAACTTGTGCCAGATTGTTTGTAGCTTCCAAGTCCAGGTTGGTGGGTATTAAAGTGGACTTGTGAAAATTGATCTTTAGGCCAATGGAGGAGGCATAGTCAGAAAGGAGTTGCTTAATCAATGTGGCTTGCTGAATGCATGCAGGGAGGACTATGAGTGTGTCGTCCGCATATTGAAGGACAGGATAATCAATTTGTCCTCTGCAAGGGAAGGGGAGCTGAATTCGGCCTTGTCTGAACATATCATTTACAATATCTTGGAGTAGCTCAGCCGCAAGGACAAAAATTAGTGGGGAAAGTGGGTCACCTTGGCGGACCCCGCACTTACATAAGAATTGACAGCCCGACACTCCATTTAAAAGCACTGAAGATCGACCAGAGGAGAAGAGGCACTTGATCCACGCAATCCAACATTCATTAAACCCCATATGCCTCATTATATTGATCATGGGCTCGTGAGCAATCGTGTCAAACGCTTTGGCGAAGTCTAGCTTGAGCAGAACGATCTCCTTGCCCGAAGTGTGACATTGGTGTATATATTGATAAGCCCACGCCAGACAATCTTGTATAGTCCTCCCTTTGAGGAATCCATATTGATTTCGGTGAACCAATTGGAGGATAACTCGTTGTAGACGGTTAGCTAGCAATTTGGTGATCAACTTTAGACAGCAGTTAAGAAGAGTAATCGGTCTGTAATCATTGACTGACTCTGGAGAGTTGACCTTGGGTATCAATGTAATGAAACCATCATTGATGCTAGTGATATCCAGAGTGCCTTCATAAAATTGGGCACAAAGATCATACAAGTCATGTCTGATAATGGGCCAGCACGCTTTAAGAAAAGCACCACTGAATCCATCAAGTCCAGGGGCGCGATCAGGAGGCATTTCCTTTACAATACCATCAATTTCTTCCATGGTGAATGGATCGGTAAGATGATCAAGATTACAGGCACGTGGAATGATTGCTGGCAGATCAAATTTGATATCACAGGAAGCTGCCATGCCTAACCTGGATTTATAAGTGGAATGAAGCAGGGCCTCTTTAGCAGGGTGATCTTCAACCAAACTACCATCCTCAGCACAAAATGAAGCAATGTTATTCTTACGAAACCTTTCTGTGGCAACGGCTTGGAAGAATTTGGTATTCTCGTCCCCAAACTTAATCCAACGGATGGTGCAACGCTTTTTCCAGTAAAGTTTCTGGTACTTCAGTAACTTGAGGAGATGAGCTTTGAGGATGTTTCTGAAGTTGGATTCAGGTATGGTGAGGCATCTCTTGTTTTCTAACTCATCTAAGTCAGCCAGGACCAAATTACAGTTAGTGATCGCAATGGAAAGCTTTGAGATATGCTTACTCCAAACTTTAAGAGCATGTCTGAGAGCCTTAAACTTGTGTGCAAGTGTGGCCGCTGCATTCTTGTTAAAGACAGGCTCATCCCAAACCTCTTGGACAACATCCATGAACCCAGGGTGCAAAATCCAGTAAGATTCAAATCAAAAAAGTTTGCTGCGAGGGATTTTAGTCTCAATATTTACCACACAAGGGATATGGTCAGAAACTGGTTTACCCAGTGGTTGAACCAGGGTTTTAGGATACGTGTTGGTCCAGTGTAATGAAGTAAGGAACCAATCTATCTGCTCGAGTAGGGGGTCATGTTGCATATTGCTCCACGTGTATGTTCTACCTTGGACAGGAATTTCAATTAGTTGCTGTTTGCGGATGATATCGTTGAATGTTATCATATCATTTAAGTTTCCACCCAGCTTGTTACGGTTATCAGGTGCCCGCATATAGTTGAAATTACCTAGAAGTAGCCAATCCTGACCATTAGGGATTTGCACATCATATAGCCAAGAAGTAAACGCCTCACGATCATCCCCCGTACAAGGGCCATAGATATTGACAAATGACCACGATTGTGAAGACTGCATGCTGACGAAACTGACAGAAAGCACAAAAACATCAGCAAATACGATGGTATCCATGAATAAGGCACTTTTCCATACAGTAAGGAGGCCTCCAGAGGCACCACGCGAGTGTACAAAAGCAAAACGATTGAATTGTTTAGGAAAGCAGGTTTTAATAAACGCAAAAGAGACATCAGGCATTTTGGTCTCTTGCAAATAGACTACCGCACAACCGCTAGAGATAATAGCATTATTGAGAGCTAACTGTTTCTTCTCGGAGTTTAAGTCTTTGACATTCCAAGATAGCACATTCCAAAAGCGCAGAGGAGGCATAACGATCAAGCTTGATCCATATGGTTACAATCCATATGCATTTCTCCTTTGGATTCATCTGTACTAGTTTTCTTAGGGAACTTTTCATCCACTCCAACCTCTTGTGAACATCGAAGATGGCATGTTAATGCCCATGTTAATCATGTCAGATCGAAGATGGCATGTTAGTGCATTTTAAAAATCCTGCAAATCAAATAGGCATGTCGTAGTCACTACTAGGGAAAACCCTAGTAGTAGCGCTTGAAGTAGATATACCAGTAGCGTTGGGTGCAACGCTACAACTAAGGCGCTATAGCTAACTGCTAGCAGTAGCGCTTGTTTACCTAGTTAGCAATAGTGCTTGCTTGCACAAGCGTTTCTAATAAGACTGAGTAGCTGTAGCGTTTCTTCTGAAAAGCGCTACTGCTAAATTTTCCTGTATTTTTGAAAATGCAGCTTATTGTCGCTGTCTTTTTATAGGTTTTATATACAGTACTTTCATCATATGATTTTATGATCATGATTATTTATTATTTACAACGGTGGGTGAAATGAACATGGATTAGATTCAAATGGAGGCAACATGTGGTGCACATCAAAAGTACTACTAGTCCAAACTAGATCAAGTTTGGATAATAGTACTTTCGACATGCACCACACATTGTCAAGTTTGGATTAGTAGTACTTTCTACATGCACCACATGTCTCCACTTGAATCTATTCCATGTTCATTTCACCCACTGATTTATATAATAACTCATCATGCTCATATAACAACTTAGCATCATGCATCATCATAATATTAAATAACCCGTCATTGGTACCATAATAACAAGTCCTACTCATCATCATCATCATACAACTTCTACTTTTTATCATGATAACAAGTCATACTCATCATCATCATACAACTTCTACTCGTTATCATGATAACAAGTCATACCCATCATCAAGGAGACCTTTCGGAAACATCAGATGAGGCACACAATCCTTCGGGATTTTCTGTCGAAAAACATAGTAATAACTTCGTAGTTAGCATTGTAGTTTAGTTCTTGAAGAATTTGTGCAAAAGATGCACGGATGTCGTAATAGTAAAAAATCTTACCATGCCATCTCCAAGGATGTTACTGTAGTTCAACACATGCACTAGTGGCACGTATTGACCATAATGTGCAGGAGTTTGATAATAAATATTGTAATTCTCAAGATGATTAATAAATGAGATCATATGATTTTTCTCCTGATAAGTTAATTCTGCGCCATCGGTGTACTAGGTTCTGTCTACCATCTTCCGCACATTCTTTGAAGAATGAAAATAAGCTATCAATGGAAATAAGCTGTCAACTATTTCGAAATAAACAATATAAATTACTTAATAACTATGTTTGAGAAACTCACATAGCAGTAGAATTGGAAGAGTATCAACAAGAACCCAAATGTCCATATTGTCTTCCTCGATGTCAGGATCACCAAGATCCATGGTGACAAGCATACCCTCATGGAAATCATATGCCTTGCAAAGTGCTTCCCAATTCGGGCAACCAAAATTGGATACGCTCACAGAATTGTATAGATTTACAGGAAAATCAAAAGCATGATGGGTCCTTAGCTGAACTATCTTTGTTTCCATATTTTCATGATCTTCAAAATCCATCCTATCCAAGACATAGCGTCTTGCATGGCATGGGATAAGCTAGTCGAATTGTAAAATATGAAAATTACTCGTTGAAGAAGAAGAAGTCAAGCTTAATTACGAAAAAAACATTGTGCGTCATTGCGTACCGTTTCAACATCAAAGGTCTCCTGGAGCTTAATGCTGAAGCGCCTACCTTCTACCAAGTGAGGCCTATCGCAGAAACCCCGGTCATCGCCACACCAGGAGCTCTCCGCGGGACTTCCGTCATCCGACAACATTTCCTATGTTCATAATTCAAAGATTAAACTTCGAAAATTCAGTATATGTACGACAAAAACTAAATTAGATCATTATTATTTAGCACGGGTTGACTATCGGTCTGTCGAGTCTTTTTTGTTTGGAAAACTCTCAGCTCACGTGGTGTATATCGACCGGGTGATGGTCGCTCCTCCCTTTGTCCCCGAGTGCATTAAACCAAAATGTCTAGCATGCGGGAATGAAGGAGAAGTGACCCCCACGACAACAGTCGGCATTCTTCTTCTCTCATATATGGTGGACACACTCCTTCACTGGTTTTTCGACCATTGGTGATGGTCGTTACTCCTCCTTCCCCTAGTGCATAAAAAAGGTGTAGCACAAGGACAATAAGGAGAAACGACCCCCAAGACAACAGTCGGGATTCTTCCTCTCTCATATATGGTGCAGACTTTCTCCCTCACTCATTTTATCATGTATGGAGCCTCGACAGACATAAAGTCAAGCCGAAATGTCATTTAATTATCTTTCTAGAAGCAGGCCACTCGATATTTCCTACATATTCTAGCACAAGTCATGCCAAAATTCACGGAAAAATCCGGCATTACCTTTGCTAAAAAGGACATATCGAGCGCCTGAAATTTACCGGAACAGAAATTAATCAACACTCCGGCAAAACATAGGCCACTCGAAGGTATTACCTGCAAACATGGTCACTTGGGCAAGCACATATCCTATTTGCATTCAAACTTGATGGTCATTGCATTCAATCTTGATGGTCATTGCATTTCAATGGTTGAAAATATGAACAAAAACATTTCAAAATATCTTATAGGACTCATATTGACATGGAGATTTGGCTGGTCTCACCTCGAGGTCGGAGGGGGTCGGTGACGGGGACGACGACAAGGACGACATGGAGATTTGGCTGCAAAAACAAAATATAAATAAAAACATTATTATCCTCATCTTAGGACTTAGTGAAACCCTATAAGCTATCAACTAATCAAATGCATACGCCTTGCATAGTGCTCGAATTTGAGCATTCAAAATAGGAGTAGTTATCCAATTTGAGCATTCAATAAGCAAAACTAAATCATAAAGTAAATTAGTATTCAAATTAGCATGCATTCAATAAGCAAAACTAAATCATCTCTTGCGTCCTTATATCCTCGAATATTATCACTAATACATCTCAAATTGTATCATACATATAACCTCACTAATACAGCTAAAACCCTAGCAAACGACGGGTATCAGCGCGGGCGCTGGACACCCAAAGAGAAGGAATCATCACATGATCATAGCTCCAGTGAGATCCCTGAAGAACCTTCCAGGTATTGGAGAAACTGCCCTCCAATGCAACCATGTAGCGACAGACGTGCTCGTCCTCCTTGCTGACACAGTGACGTACCACCTCCACGGGGTCCTCAAGCCTCCGCGCCATCACTGGCCCACGCGACCACCACCAACGAATGTTCGGGTCAATGACGGGCTGGCTCCTTACTAAGCTGCACCCCCGGAAGGTAGCACATCCCAGTACCAGCTCGACGGAGCCAAGTCCCGGACATGGCCCCTCCGATCAAGTAGGCCTCCTCTGCTGAGTCGACGATGAGGATGCGGGATAGGCATCATCGACGTTGATGCGGGAAGAATTGCTTTAACTAAAAAAATAACAACAAATGTGACACGTTCAAAATATGACATGTCCACTTCAAAACGAATCAACCTAGAATTATGTTAAATACACCTAAAACACTTAAATTCTATTAACTACACCTAATTAAAAACCTACATTTTGAACATGGTTCGATCATAACTAGGGTTCATACTACATTATTCTAAGATTAAACACCTAAAATACCTAAATTATATTATCTACACCTAATTAAAAACCTACATTTTGAACATGGTTCGATCATAACTAGCTAAGGTTCATGCTACATTATTCTAAGATTAAACACCTAAGATCATAACCTACTACATTATTCTAAGATTAACCTACATTTTTCAACTAGCTAGGGTTCAGAATAAACTAGGGAGAAGGAGGAAGGAGGGAGGAGGAGTACCTCTTGGTGGACGACG
>NC_041383.1:632365804-632469718 GCF_002162155.2 Triticum dicoccoides
GGGCGAGGGCGACCGGTGGGGGAGGACCGGCATGGGGACGATGGCGCGCGGGGAACGGCGGCAGCTACCTTGGGGGCGACAGCGATGGCAGCGCAGTGTGAAGGTGAGTGAGAGTGTGAGGGGGAGAGTGAGGACACGCGCGGGCCAGAGTGTGGATAAGGTGCCTGTAGTAGTAGCGTTGGATCCTAAAACCCGCTACTGCTGATAACCATAGCAGTAGCGCTTCGAGGGAGTAAGCGCTACTAGTATGCCTGGCCTGTCGGCAACGATCTGGCAGTCATAGTAGTAGAGTGTTTTATAACTACAACGCTACTGCTAAGTGCATAGTTGCAGTGCTTTCTACGGCCTAGTGCTACTAGTTAGTAGCAGCGGTGCCTTTTAAAAAGCGCTACTAGTAAGCTCCTGTGTATAAGGTTTTCCCTAGTAGTGAGTGTTCAAAACTGCATGTAGGCACTAACATGTTTTCTTCTTTTGTAGATAAGATTAGGCCCAGTGGTGGATAATGTGATACAATATAACAATCCCATCGAATGCCTAGATCTGCATCTCTTAGAAATTAATTTGAACTCCTACCGAGGGAACTTACCGGAGATTACATTTGCCAGGTTCGTTTTTTTAATCTTGAATAGTAGGAGAACCTCCCACTGTTATGATTGTATTAATAAGATGTTGTACAAATTACATGGTGTCTTTACATGTTTCAACCCCCGCTTTGGGGGGGGGGGGGTGAAAGGTTTGCTAGACTACAGAAGAAAGGATGATAGGGATGAGATGTTTATGCTTTTTCCTTGACCCTATAGGTAAGGAGGGAGAAATCCTTCTTAAATCTGTCCACCCAAGAAAGTTTTATTGGTACAATCCCTCTGAAATTTGTTGTTGTCAGAGCAAGGGTGTTGAAGGTAATGAGGTTTGCCCTACATTTATTTCGCAAAAATGAATGGTTTGTTGATCAGCGCCGATGCCTGCGGTAGAATCAAATAGGCTCCAAAAATGCTGAATTTCATTTTGGAACTTTAGATGATAGAGTAATTGGATGTCATCGTGTCAACCCCATACATGAATTCTTAGTTGCTGACCCCTTTGCAAAAATTGTGAGGTTTCAAAACCAGACTTAGATGTGGTAATATTAGTTTGAACCTCTCTGATATCCATGTTCAGTAGATCAGCATGAGCGTTTGCAGCTGATGAGCCAAATTTCATTTCTAATATCAGTTTGAACCTTGTACTCTTCGAATTTGAGCCATATAACTCTGGAATTTGAACCTTGTAATATTTCGAGCTTTTGTGGTACAATCGATGAAATGGCATCGTATGAGACTCGTATATTGGTAGCACTATTTTGACCTTAATATGCAATGGTCTTAGATTTTATTGACCATTCTCGAATCGGTTTACCTTGTCGATCTCACAACACACGATCTGTATAGCTAACTTGACTATGATATTCGACATTTTTGCACTGATACATCTCCAACGTATCTATAATTTATGAAGTATTCATGCAATGTTTACAAATTTTATATGGTTTTGGTATGATTTGCATGGAGCTAACCCGTACTGATGCTGTTTTTAGCAGAACTACCGTTGTGTTGTTTTTTGTGCAGAAATGGAAGTTCTCCAAATGAGCTGAAATTTTTTGACGATTTCTTTGGAACAAAAGAGACCCTCAAAGCTTCATGGGAGGGCCAGAAGAGCCACGGGGAAGGCACAACCCACCGGGGCGTGCGTGGGCCCTTTCTCGTGCCCTAGTGTATCGTGCTCGCCTCGAGGCCCATCTGGACGTGAGACCGACACCAAAAATTCCTATAAATAGAGAAACCATCAGAAATAACCCTAGATCAGAAGTTCCGCCGCCACAAGCCTCTATAGCCACCGAAAACCAATCAGGAGCCCATTCCGGCACCCTGTCGGAGGGGGAGATCATCATCGGTGGCCATCTTCATCATCCCGACGCTCACCATGATGAGGAGGGAGTAGTCCACCCTCGGGGCTGAGGGTTTGTACCAATAGTTATGTGTTTAATCTCTCTCTCGCGCGATCTTGGGATGTCACGATCTTGATGTATCATGTGCTTTGTTAACATAGATGGATCATATGATGTTTCTCCCCTCTCTACTCTTGTTGTGATGAATTAAGTCTTTACCCTTTGAAGTTTTGTCATGTTGGATTGAATGTTCAGATATGAGAACACATGATATATGTCTTGCATATGAATACCCGTGGTGACAATGGGGTATTATTTTGATTCACTTGATATATGTTATGGCACTCAACTTGCGGATTCCCGAGGTGACGTTGGGGTAATCTATGCATAGGGGTTGATGCATGTTTTTATTATCTTTTCTCTGATAGAAACTTTGGAGTCTCCTTGTAGTTCTTTGTGTGGCTTGAGTATTATGAATCTGAAATTGTTTGATACATATCGTATAATTAACTCATGGGTACTCGTGCTGAAATTGGGGTATCTAGGTGACATTATAATTGGTTGATATGCATCACATGGTGTTATTTTAGTACAAACTCTTGATTAGATCGACCGGAAAGAATAGATTGTTGTTATTTTAGTACGAACTCTAGGATAAATTGGTCGGAAAGAATAGCTTTCAGGTGGTTTCGTACCCTACAGACAATTTCTATCCTTTGTTCTCCGCTAATAGGAACTCGGGAGTGATTCTTTATTGCACTTTGAGGGATAATCATATGATCCAACTATGTTAGCATTGTTGAGAGATTGCACTACTGAAAGTATGCACCATAGGCCTCATTTTCCATCATTGCAATACCATTTGTGCTCCATTTTACTATTTACTACCCTGCTGTTTTTTATTGTTCGCACTACAAAAACTCATATCTACTATCCATACTACACTATTATAACCATCTCTTTGCCGTTCTAGTGCACCTATGCAATTTTCCATTGTATTGGGTGTGTTGGGGACACAAGGGATTTCTTGTATTTGATTGCAAGGCTTCTTGAGAGAGACTATATTCATCCTACACCTCCCACGGATTGATCAACCTTAAGTCATCCACTTGAGGGGAAAATTGCTACTATCCTACAAAACTCTGCGCTTGGAGGCCCAACACGAGTCTACAAGAATAAAGTTGCGTAGTAGAGATCAAGATCTTTTCTAGCACCGTTGCTGGGGAGGTGAGTGCTTGAAGGTATATATTTAGATCTTGTAATCGAATATTTTAGTTTCTTGTTTTATCACTTGTTTGTTTATAAAAATAAAACTACAAAAAAATGGAATTTAGGTGGCATCATATTATTCGTCTTTATAATGTCTTTCATGAAAATGATGGAAAGGAAAATTGTGCTCAATTGTTAGAAGGAGAATGCTATAAAATGTTTGGCATAGAATCCATGAATGATTAGCATGATTGCAATGTTGCTTATATGAATTCTTTGAATATCCATGATGCTAGTGATATGCAAAGCCATAAGCTTGGGGTTGCTATGTTTGATGAAGATGATATTTTTATTCCCCCAAGTTTTGATGTTCAAATTTGTTATAATGGTAGAATGCCTCCTATTTATTATGATTACGATGATGAAATTGGATTCGAGAGGTCTTTTCTTTATTTAGTGACGAATCCACTATTTTGGAAGAGGTTTCAATTGACTATGAGAACAAACTTGCTATATATGAAGATTCTGGTGATGACATGTATGCTATAAATAATAATGATAACCATGAAACTTGTCATCATATATTTAATTTTAAATCACATGATAGTTATTTTGTTGACTTTGCTCCTACTACTATTCATGAGAATAAATTTGCTTATGTGGAGACTAATAAAATTTCTATGCTTGTGGATCATGAAAAGAATGCTTTATGTGATAGTTATATTGTTGAATTCATTCATGATGCTACTGAAAATTATTATAAGAGAGGAACATATGCTTGTAGGCTTCTCACTAATATCAAGTTTCCTCTCTTTATGTTGAAAGTTTTGAAGTTGCACTTGTTTTGCCTTCCTATGCTAGTCGATTCTTGTTCCCATAAGTTGTTTTCTCACAAAATCCCTATGAAGAGTAAGTGGGTTAGAATTAAATGTGCTAGTCATATGCTTCATGATTCTCTCTTTGTGTTTCAATTCTTATATTTTATGCGAGCATCATTGAAATCATCATGCCTAGCTAAAAGGCATTAAAGAAAAGCGCTTGTTGGGAGACAACCCAACATTTACCCCTACTGTTTTTGTGTGTTCACATTATTAAGCTACTTTATTAATCATGTTTATTTCTTTTGTTTCAATAAAGTCCCAAGTAAAGCCTTCGGGATCATGTTGGGTGATAGTTGATTTGATCTTGCTGAAAAAGCAGAAAATTTTGCGCTCACAAAAACAACTCTCATTTTGAACAGAAGAGTGCTTTTGAGCTGATTCTTTTTGCACAAGATTAATATACAAATTTCTCATGTGGTACTAATTTTTTTCATAATTTTTAGAGTATCAGAAGTATGGTTTGAGTACAGATTACTACAAACTGTTCTGTTTTTGATAGATTCTATTTTCAATGCATAGTTTGCTTGTTTTCTAGTTTCTATAGCCTATATTGCTCAATATAAATTGTGGAAATGATATGTTACAGTATGCATTGTGTGGAAACAATTATTAATCTTGTCTTTGACAGTACCAAAAGTGAAATGGTTTGCTCTTTATCATACTAACATATCTCACAAAGTTACGCTAAGTTTTGTGTGATTGAAGTTTTGAAGTTTTGGGTAAGATGTCGATATGAGGAGAATAAGGAGTGAAAAAACCCTAAGCTTGGGGATTACCAAGGCACCCCAAGTTAATATCCAAGGAAGATCCAAGCAACTAAGCTTGGGGATGCCCCAGAAGGCATCCCCTCTTTTGTCTCCAACATTATCGGTAATCTCACTTGGAGCTATGTTTTCATTCGTCACATGATATGTGTTTTGCTTGGAGAGTCAATTTATTTTTTTAGGATTTGCTTGCTGTTATTTATAATAATGTTTTGCATCTTTTATTTCAATAAAAGTGGCAATGATAGCCTTTGCCATGCTTATTTTGCAAGTATACTTGTTGCTGTTTGAAAACAGAAAGTTTACCGCTGTTGCAAAAGTTCCATAGAAAAGTAAGAATGTGATAAAATGTTGAAACTTTTTGCACACTAAGCTCTGATAAATTCTCTATAGTTTGGTAGATTTTCATAACCTTTGGAGTTTAATAAGTATTGATACTTGCATTCTTTACAGACTGTACTATTTTGGCTGATTGCTGTTATGTTTGCATTGTTTGCATATGTTTGCTTGTTTAATGATTCTATTTGAGGATATGAGTATTAAATATATAGAGGCATTTAGTATGCAATGTTGAATAATAATTTTTGTGATTTTCTACAGTAGAGAATGATAAGGTTTTTTCATTGGTTTATACTAACTTATCTCACGAGTTCTTATTGAGTTTTGTGTGGATGAAGTTTTTGACATTTAGGGAAACCGTGATATGAGAGGAATTAAGGAGACAAAAAAGCTCAAACTTGGGGATGCCCAAGGCATCCCAAATTTATATTTCAAAAAGTCTGAAGCATCTAAACTTGGGGATGCCCTGGTAGGCATCCCACCTTTCTTCTTCAACAATTATCGGTTAGTATCGGTTGAGCCTAAGTTTTTGCTTCTTCACATGATGTGTACTATTCTTGGAATGTCATTTCGTTTTGTTTTTCTTGATGTTTTAATAAAATACTTAGAACTGGAAGTTTTAAATAAAAGAGAGTCCTCAATTAGCTACCCATTTACATAACTACTCGCTTGATCTTCACTCATATCTTTTTGGAGTAGCTTGTCATTTACTCTTGTGCTTCACTTAAATCATATGAGTAAATTGTTGAATTAATTGAATATCATGAAGTTGAAATTATATGTTCATTTCATGTCTAGTGGTAGCTTCACATTGGGTTTAGAAAGTGAAATCTTTTGAAGCTTGACAATCACAATATTGGTCATACAAGCAATTCATGAATGATTAGTAGAAGGAAGAGAACTTTCACATGCAAATACACTATCCTGGAAATATTTTGTGATTGTGAGACCCCATCAAAATATGATATGCCAAAAAATTTGATGTTGGACAACGACGACAATGTAATGATTTATGTTTGTTCATATCCACATAGAAGTTATATTGTCATAGATCCTTCAACATGTGGTGCTTGGCCCCCATCTTTGCTAGCCAAAAATTCTGCACCAAGTAGTGATACTACTTGTGCATCCAAAAAACCCTTAAACCCAAATCTTATTTTCAAGAGTCCACCATACCTACCTATGGATTGAGTAAGATCCTTCAAGTAAGTTTTCATCGGTGCAATAAGGCAATAAAAATTGCTTCTAAAGTGTTAGATCATTTAGTGTAGGAGAATATTGAGCGTTGTACGAAGTTGTGATGGCAAAGAATAAAACCGATAGACTGCATAATAAAGGTTGCTATCATAAGGGGCAATATAACGTGCCATATTTTGCACTAAGGGGTTGAGCATACAAACAAATAAGCGCATGGCAACCTCTGCTTCCCTCTGCGAAGGGCCTATCTTTTACTTTTAAGTATTTACTTTCATGCAAAGAGTCAAATATTTCTCTCCGTTCCTTTCTATTTTTCTCTTTTGGCAAGCATCATGTGGTGAGGAAATATCTAGGCACATATATCTAGTTGGATATGGGTAGCATGAGTTATTATTGTTGACATCACCCTTGAGGTGAATAGGTTGGGAGGCGAAATGATAAGCCCCTATCTTTCTATGTGTTCGGTTGAAATGTTTTGCTCATGTGTATGCGGTGAGTGTTAGCAATATAGAATACTATATGATGGTTGAGTATGTGGAGCTCTTACTTAGACTCCGTTGAATTGCAATTTCTTGGTAACTGAGAACATAGGTTGTTGAGTTTCAAGAGAATTCATCGTTTGAACCTTAACATGTGAATTGGTTTCTACTTGGTCATGATAAGTTTTATATGAAAGAATTTATGTTATGATGCTCGGAAAAGTGATTCAAATTGTCATTGATCAAACTTGTTCACTTTGCTAGCATTCACACTTCATAAATTATTTGTTTTATCATTTACCTACTTGAGGACGAGTAGGAATTAAGCTGGGGGATGCTGATACGTCTCCAACGTATCTATAATATATGAAGTATCCATGCCATATTTGCAATAATTTTATATGGTTTTGGTATGATTTGCATGGAACTAACCCAGACTGACGTTGTTTTCAGCAGAACTACCGTGGTGTTGTTTTTTGTGCAGAAATGAAAGTTCTCCAAATGAGCTGAAAATTTTTGACGATATTTTTTTTGGAACAAAAGAGACCCCCGAAAGTTCGTGGGAGGGATAGAAGAGCCACGAGGAGGGCACAACCCACCGGGGCGCGCCTGGGCCCTTACCCATGCCCCGGTGTATCGTGCTCAGCTCGAGGCCCATCTGGACGTGAGACCGACGCCAAAAATTCCTATAGATAGATAAACCATCAGAAATAACCCTAGATCGGAAGTTCCACAGCCGCAAGCCTCTGTAGCCACCGAAAATCAGTCGGGAGCCCATTCCGGCACCCTACCGGAGGGGGAGATTATCACGGTGGTCATCTTCATCATCCCGGCGGCCACCACGATGAGGAGGGAGTAGCCACCTCAGGGTTGAGGGTTTGTACCAGTAGCTATGTGTTTAATCTCTCTCTCTCTCTCTCTCTTGTGATCTTGAGATGTGACGATCTTGATGTATCATGGGCTTTGTTAACGTAGATGGATCATATGATGTTTCTCCCCTCTCTACTCATGTTATGATGAATTGAGTCTTTACCCTTTGAAGTTTTGTCTTGTCGGATTGAATGTTCAGATCTGAGAAAACATGATATATGTCTTGCATATGAATACCTGTGGTGACGGGGTATTATTTTGATTCACTTGATATATGTTATGGCACTCAACTTGTGGATTCCCGAGGTGACTTTGGGGTAATCTATGCATAGGGGTTGATGCACGTTTTTATTATATTTTCTCCGATAGGAACTTTGGGGTCTCCTTGTAGTTCTTTGTGTGGATTGAGTATTATGAATCTGAAATTGTTTGATACATATCGTATAATTAACTCATGGGTACTCGCGGTGACATTGGGGTATCTAGGTGACATTAGAGTTGGTTGATATGCATCACATGGTGTTATTTTAGTACGAACTCTTGATTAGATTGATCGGAAAGAATGACTTGCTGTTATTTTAGTACGAACTCTAGGATAGATTGATCAGAAAGAATAGTTTTGAGGTGGTTTCGTACCCTACAAACAATTTGTATCTTTAGTTCTGCGCTAATAGGAACTCGGGAGTGATTCTTTATTGCACTTTGAGGGATAATCATATGATCCAACTATGTTAGCATTGTTGAGAGATTGCACTAGTGAAAGTATGCACCATAGGCCTCATTTTCCATCATTGCAATACCGTTTGTGCTCCGTTTTACTATTTACTACCTTGCTGTTTTTTATTGTTCCCACTACAAAAACTCGTATCTACTATCCATACTACACTTTTATCACCATCTCTTCGCCGAACTAGTGCACCTATACAATTTTCCATTGTATTGGGCGTGTTGGGGACACAAGAGATTTCTTGTATTTGATTGCAGGGTTGCTTGAGAGAGAGACTATCTTCATCCTACACCTCCCGCGGATTGATAAACCTTAGGTCATCCACTTGAGGGAAAATTGCTATTGTCCTACAAAACTATGCACTTGGAGGCCCAACACGAGTCTACAAGAATAAAGTTACATAGTAGACATCATGCACACCGTTGGTTTATTCCACCGTGTGCCCTGTAGAGAGCAGAATTAATTATCGCACTGGAGTGTCCATCATCACCCTTCTGTGTATCTTTGACCTCATCACCCACGGCTAAACTTATGACCGAAGTCATTCCACACACTTCGTTTTTACAAAGCTTTTTGCCAATAAACGCCCATGATTTGTCCCTCTTCTAGCCGATGTGTAGCCAAACGAAACGTGTGCAGTGTGGTGTTGTCAAGCATGCACTAGAATCCTCCGCTATGAACATGGTGACAAGACGTGGTGATTACAGGCCGGCTGGCCCCCATTTGTTACAGCGGCCATTTAATCCTTGTGTCTCTTCAACCTTTTGATAGCGCCCCGCCATTGCAAGAAGCACACCCACAACGAGCGGCTGCCGACGACGAGCATCCGTTCACCATGCATGTCATGGTGGACACCCACCGAAGGTTCAAGGAGCCCTCAGTGGTGTACACCAACAACCCAGTCTGGGTGGAGCACTCCATCCACATCATTGAGTTTTTGCTTGCTGAGGATAAGTACAAGGTGGTTGGGTTCAACCTCGAGTACACCCGCGCTCGTGCCGGGTCTCGTCCCGAGGTTGCTGTCACCCAGATGTGCATGAAGAAACAACATCCTCGTCTACCAGTACTGCCTGGCCACAAGGCCTTGCGAGCGTTTCACCAGGTTTGTCAACAACCCCCACTACATGTTCGCTACGGTGGACATCACCAACGATGTCAAGGTGCTCAAGAATTCGGGCATCGCCTACCAGAATCTTGTCGACATCCAGGGACAATACAAGATCCGGGCCATCAAGGAGAATGAGAAGGACTCGTTGGTTCACCTCGCCGAGGCCATCATTGACCCCTACTATAGAGATATGAAGGATTCCTGCAACAAGGACAAGCGTGCCTGGCACTCGACCTGGATGGAGAAACTCGACAAAGCTCATGTCGTGTGCGCGGCCAAGGAGGCGTACATGAGCTACGACATGTATAGGCGGATCGTTGACATGAGGAAGTGCCTCCTTCCCCAAAACGGCCAGGGATCCAGCCGGAAGCAGAGTAATGGCAAGCGTCTCTCAACAAGAAGTAGATTATTAGATCCTCGTTTCTCCTTGTTTACTATGCATGTAATTGCTTACTTTGGTGTGTGAAAATGTTATGTGTGTAGTCACTTGCGTAATTGTATGCTTAATTTGGTTATGCAATGCCGTCTTTAAGTATATATGTTGATCTATGTAGATAGAGAAAATCACATCGCACAAATACTAAACAATGGAACCCGTCAGTGACGATTTCATCAATCACTGACAATTGTATACTAGCAATCGTTTGCTCACAACACACATGGCTTGTTAACAGGAATCGTCTGTGTTGTTATCGGTCTTCCCACACATTTTCGATTGCAGACCTGTTTGCCGCATGTCGCACACATCTTGTTAAGTTGAACCGTTTCTGTTCTCTTGGCTCAATGCAAATAGTTCATCCAAGTGAACTGTATGCCATATATCGCACACACCTTCATCTATCTGCCCATTTCTGTTGTTCCGCCTCATCACAAACAGTTCATTGAGCTGAACCGTATGGCCTGCATCACACACACAACAAAAATCTGAACCGTGTTTGATGCATCCGTCATCGCAAATGTTTTGCACCTTTTTTGATGGTTTTTTACACCACTGTTTGCGATTATTGCATCGCACACAGTTTCGTCGAAGGTCTCTGATCGTAGTGTCACGTTAGCAGCATCCTTCAGCAGTGGTACTCTCGTGCAATGACAAGTGAATAAACACTCATCTTGGAAATAACTCATCTAGCATGGAAATATATTAGCCACCCCCTACCATTTCATGAGCGGTACGAGCACACAAAAGAAAATTTATTTTGAAAATTAGAGATGACACATACAAATTTGCTTAGAATAGCAAAGGAATACCGCATATAGGTAGGTATAGTGGACTCATGTGGCAAAAACTGGTTTAAAGGATTTTGGATGCACAAGTAGCGATCATACTTAGTCTAAATGAAGTCTAGCAAAAGATTGAGAAGCATCCAACCAAGAAACGAAAAATCTCATAAGCGAGCATTAAGCATAACTAACACCGAATAATGCACCACAAGTAGGATGTAATTTCATTACATAACTATTGACTTTCGTGCTTTCACAGGGAATCACAAACCTTAACACCAATATTCTTACTAAAACATAATTACTCATCAACATGACTCACATATCACTATCATCATATCAGAAAACTATTACAAAGAATCAAGTTTATTTTGTCCAATGATCTTCATGAAAGTTTTTATTATATCCCTCTTGAATATCTATCGCTTTGGGACTAATTCCATATGTTGCTTTTGATAGCTCAAGCAAATCTAAGTGAAGAACATGAGCATAAAAATTTCTTCTCTCCAAATAATCTAACTGAAGCATGAGAGCATTTCTTCAAAAATAGTAAAGCACATCGTGCTCAAAAATATATAAGTGAAGCACTAGGGCAATTCCATAGCTCATAAAGATTTAAGTGAAGCATAGAAAGCAATTCTAACAAGTCACAACATAATTTTGACTCCCCCAACTAGATGTTTCCAGCAAGGATAGATGACTTAAAACACAAAGCAATATGTGACGAATAAAAATATAGTTTCAAGTAAAATATCGATGGTTGTTAGAAGAAAGAGGGGATGCCACTCGGGGGCATCCCCAAGCTTAGTTGCTTGATACTTCTTGAATATTATCTTGTGGTGCCTTGGGCATCCCCAAGCTTAGCATTTTGCTAATCCTTATTCCTTCATCCATCGCGATCTCACCCAAAACTTGAAAACTTCAATCACACAAAACTCAACAAAACCTTCGTGAGATCCGTTAGTATATTAAAGCAAATCACTACTTTAAGTACTGTTGCAAACCCATTCATATTTTGTTATTGTATTATATCTACTGTATTTTATTTTTTCCATGGAAAAATCTCTTCAAACAAGACCATAGAATCATCAAAACAAGCACATAACACAACAAAAACAGAATCTATCAAACATAGAACAGTCTAGAGTAACAGGGAACTTCGTATACTTCTGTAACTCCAATTTTTTTTAAAAATTAGGAAAACGTGGGAAATTTTTATATCTATCTTGTGTAAAACAATCAGAGCAAAATCATGTTTCTGTGATTTATGAAAATTATTTTTCCGAACACAAAAGTTTTTGTTTTTTAACAAGATCGAATCAACTATCATCCAAATTATCCCAAAGGCTTTGCTGAGCACAAACACTAATTTTAATTGGATATTTAATTAAAAACAACAAGAAAACCAAAAAGCAAAAAGATTCAAGTTGGGTTGCCTCCCAATGAGCGCTATCGTTTTACGCCCCTAGCTAGGCATAATGCGAAGGATCTAAGTGTTGTCATCTTTGTGTCTAGATCCATATGATGCCCTCATGATTGATTCATATGGTGGACTAATTATAGTTCTAGGGAAGTGTTCCATACCCTTCCTTAGTGGGAATTGAAATTTAATATTGCCTTCTTCCATATCAATCACGACACTAATAGTATGTAAAAATGGTATACCAAGAACAATTGGACAAGACGGATTGCAATCAATATCAAGAACAATAAAATATATGGGAACATAATTCCTATTTTCAATAATAAGAGCATCATTAATTCTTCCCATAGGTTTTTAATAGTAGAATCTGCCAAGTTCTTATTTAGAGAACACTCTTTAATATCGGTAAGACCAAGCACATCACATAAAGATTTCAGAATTGTAGAAACACTAGCACCCAAGTCACATAAAGCAAAACACTCACAATTTTTGATCTTGACTTTGATAGTAGGTTCCCATTCATCATGTAGTTTTCTAGGGATTGAAATCTCTAATTCTAACTTTTCTTCTAAAGCTTTCATCATAGCATCAACAATACGTTTAGTAAAAGCTTTATTTTGTTCATAAGCATGGGGTGAATTTATCATGGATTGCGACAAAGAAGTACAATAAATCAAAGAGCAACTATCATAATTAAAGTCTTTGTAATCCAAAAGAGTGGGCACATCACTAGTTAAAGTTTAAAGTTTTGATCTCTTCAATCCCACTTTTATCGATTTTCTCAAGAAGATTTTCACCCTCTGAATTATCGGGTCACCTTCTAGCTAAAGTGGACTCTTCTCCAGCCCCTTTATCATCAATTTTAAATTTTCCAAACAAATAATCAATAGAAGAAACACCAATCATTTTAATATCCTCATCACTTTTATGAAAGCAATCACTAGAAAACGCTTTTTCTAAAAATTCTCTTCTAGCTCTAAGCATAGCGGTTCTTTTCTTACTTTCATACATAGAAACATAAATAGCTTTAATTGATTCTTATACCTTAGGCACAAAATTTTTCATCTTGTAATTTTCTACATCATGAGAAATTCTATCAATACTTCTAGACATATCATCAATCTTATTCAGCTTTTCTTCTACTGTAGCATTAAAAACCTTTTGAGTATTGATAAATTCTTTAATATTATTCTCAAGATCAGAGGTGTTCCTATTATTATTATAAGAAGGACTACCATAGGAATTACCATAATTATTAGAGAAATTACTAGGAAAAGGCCTAGGGTTAAAATTACCTCTATAAGCATTGTTATTGAAATTGTTTCGCGAGATAAAATTCACATCTATTGCATCACTATTTTTCTCAATCAAAGTAGACAAACGCACATCATTAAAATCAATAGGGGCACTTTTATTAGCAACCAATTTCATAAGAGCATCAACTTTTCACTCAAAGAAGAAATTTCTTCAACCGAATTAACTTTTTTAGTAGTAGGAGTTCTTTCAGTATGCCATTGTGAATATATTGCCATAATATTGTCTAGAAATTTAGTATCTTCACCCAAAGTAATTTCCATAAAAGTACCATCCGCAGCGTAATCTAAAAGATTTCTAGAAACAAAATTCAATCCCGCATAAAATTTTTGTATGATCATCCAAAGATTTAACCCATGAGTTGGGCAATTCCTTATCATTAATTTGCAACATGCTCATGTTCAAGTTGCTTGAATTCATGATATGGGTTCTAAGGTAAATAATTTTCACGGGGAGAAACTACTTAGTAATAAAGGCATCTTTCCACTTATCACAAGAATCAATACTATTGCAAGGCAAAGAAGAAAACCAAATTTTTGCAGGATCTCACAAAGAAAACAGGAATAATTTCACCTTCACAATATCATTTTCCACACCTTTTTTCTTTTGCATATCACATAATTCCATGAACGTGTTAAGATGGGACACGACATCCTCATTAGGAGTACCGGAAAAATGATCTTTCATAACAAGATTCATCAAAGCAGCATTAATATCACAAGACTCCGCACTAGTGGCGGGAGGAGCAATCGGAGTGCTAATAAAATCATTGTTTTTGGTATTGGAGAAATCATAAAACTTGGTGTTCTCTTGAGTCATCGTGACTATGCAACAAGATTGCACTCAAAAAAATATCTAACAAGAAAAACGGCGAAAGAAAAAGAGGGCGAACAATACGGCAATTTTTTGTGAAGTGGTGGAGAGGAAAACGAGAAGCAAATGGCTAATAATCTGAATTGCAAGGAGATGATATTTGTGATTAGGAACCTCGTAGATGTTGGCGATGTCTCCCTGTCTACGGCGCAAGAAATTCCCTTTGATGTTGGCTTGAACTAGGTTGGTATTTCCCCAAAGAGGAAGGTATGATTTAGCACAACAACGGTAGGTATTTCCCTTAGTGATGAGACCAAGGTTGTCGAACCAGTAGGAGAACCAGGCAAGACCATGTAAACAGCTCCTGCACACAAAGAACAAATACTTGCAACCCAACGTAAGAGAGGGGTTGTCAATCCCTCACGGGTAAAAAGATAGGTAAAATGGTAGTAGTTTGGATAAATAGATTTGCGGAAACACGAGATAAAATAAATAAATAAAATTGCAGCAAGGTATTTTTGTGTTTTTGGATTAATAGATCTGAAAATAAAAGCAAATAAAAATAGATCACGAACGCAAATATGATTAAGAAGAGACCCGGGGGCCGTAGATTTCACTAGTGGCTTCTCTCAAGAAAAATAGCATACGGTGGGTAAAAAAGTTACTGTTGGGCAATTGATATAACTTCAAATAATTATGACGATATCCAGGCAATGATCATTATATAGGCATCATGTCCAAGATTACTAGACCGACTCCTGCCTAAAAGTAGGATGTAATTTCATTGCATAACTATTGACTTTTGTGCTTGCACAGGGAACCACAAACCTTAACACCAATATTCTTACTAAAACATAATTACTCATCAACATGACTCACATATCACTATCATCATATCTCAAAACTATTCCAAAGAATCAAGTTTATTTTGTCCAATGATCTTCATGAAACTTTTTATTATATCCCTCTTGAATATCTATCACTTTGGGACTAATTCCATATGTTGCTTTTGATAGCTCAAGCAAATCTAAGTGAAGAACATGAGCATAAAAATTTCTTCTCTCCAAATATCTAACTGAAACATGAGACCATTTCCTCAAAAAAAGTAAAGCACACCATGCTAAAAAATATATAAGTGAAGCACTAGGGCGATTCCATAGCTCATAAAGATTTAAGTGAAGCATAGAAAGCAATTCTAACAAGTCACAAAATAATTTTGACTCCCCCAACTAGATGTGTCCAGCAAGGATAGATGACTTAAAACACAAAGCAAAATAAGCAAAGACTCATCATACAATACGCTCCAAGCAAAACTCATAATATGTGACGAATAAAAATATAGTTTCAAGTAAAATAACGATGGTTGTTAGAAGAAAGAGGGGATGCCACTCGGGGGCATCCCCAAGCTTAGTTGCTTGATACTTCTTGAATATTATCTTGGGGTGCCTCGGGCATCCCCAAGCTTAGCATTTTGCTAATCCTTATTCCTTCATCCATCGCGATCTCACCCAAAACTTGAAAACTTCAATCACACAAAACTCAAAAAAACCTTCGTGAGATCCGTTAGTATAATAAAGCAAATCACTACTTTAAGTACTGTTGCAAACCCATTCATATTTTGTTATTGTATTATATCTACTGTATTTTAACTTTTCCATGGCAAAAGCTCTTCAGACAAGACCACAAAATCATCAAAACAAGGACATAACACAACAAAAACAGAATCTATCAAACATAGAACAGTCTAGAGTAACAGGAACTTCGTATACTTCTGTAACTCCAAAAATTCTGAAAAATTAGGAAAACATGGTAAATTTCTATATCAATCTTGTGTAAAAAAATCTGAGCAAAATCATGTTTCTGTGATTTATGAATTTTTTTTTCTGAACACAAAAGTTTTTGTTTTTCAACAAGATCGAATCAACTATCACCCAAATTATCCCAAAGGCTTTGCTTGGCACAAACGCTAATTTAAAACACAAAAACACATATAAACAGAGGCATAATCGAATATTTTATTAAAAACAACAAGAAAGCCAAAAAGCAAAAAGATACAAGTTGGGTTGCCTCCCAATGAGCGCTATCGTTTTACGCCCCTAGCTAGGCATAATGCGAAGGATCTAAGTGTTGTCATCTTTGTGTCTAGATCCATATGATGCCCTCATGATTGATTCATATGGTGGCTTAATTCTAGTTCTAGGGAAGTGTTCCATACCAATGAGGATTATGAACCCCTCCGTGATGGTGTCTAGATTGGATCTGGTGGTTCTGGAACTTGCAGTGGCTGGAATTGATTGTCGTCGACTCCCCTAGGGTTTCTGGAATATTGGGGGTATTTATAGAGCAAAGAGGTGGTGAGGGAGGTGGCCGAGGTGGGCATAACCCACCTGGGCGCTCCTGGGCCCCCAGGCGCGCCCTGGTGGGTTGTGCTCCCCTCGGAGCACCCTTCTTGTACTTTCTTGGCCCATACGGTGTCTTCTGGTCCAGAAAAATCCACAAAAAGTTTCACTGCGTTTGGACTCCGTTTGATATTGCTTTCCTGCTATGTAAAAAACAAGCAGAAAACAGCTGCTGGCACTTGGCACTATGTCAATAGGTTAGTCCCAAAATATGATATAAAGTTGCTATAAAATGATTGTAAAACATCCAAGAATGACAATATAATAGCATGGAACAATCAAAAATTATAAATACGTTGGAGACGTATCAATGTGCGGCCGCGATTTGCTTCTCCGCTGCCAGAAGCTACTAATCTCCATGTTATACTGCATGCAAAATGGTTGTGGGAGGCGCTTAATTAAAGGAGGGGGGCAGTTATTTTGGTGGAAGGTGTCGTGACGCCGGTCGGGGCATGTGGGATGGGGAAGGAGGATGGTGTGGGTGGGGTGTGGATTACCTGACCAAATCGACGAGGCCGCGTAGCAAGAAGAAGGGTCAGCGGCAAGGAGGCCGCACATCAAGAAGAAGGGTCAGCGACGAGGAGGCAGCTCTGCAAGAAGAAGGGTGACCGGTGAGGAGGCGGCGTTGCAGGAAGAAGGGTAGCCGGCGAGGAGGCGGTGCTGCAAGAAAAAGGGTCGTCGGCGAGGAGGATGATCTGCCAGTAAGCAGAAGTGAAGGTTTGAACTTCGAAAGCAAGGAGGAATAGTGGAAATGTGGCTTTCGGTGGGAGGGAGGGGATGGGGAGATAAATATTTCCGCGGTGGCAGAATTTTTTTCGCTCGGTACCTCGAGAAACTGGCGCGCAAGTTGGTTCAAGCGGGGGCGGTGGACTGTAGATGACGAAGCTTCCAGCGTAATCCAGACAAGACGGTGCGCCAAGATATTTTATATCGCATCCCACACGATTCTTTCTAGTAAACTGTTTGTGGTATACATGTTTGTTTCATTATGTTTTGAAAGACAAAATGGTGTTACGGAGGGAAAGGATGGTATTTGAATTGCTAGAACATTTATGTACACTGAACATGCAACTACATAAGTGTCGTGTTTAAATTTGGAATTATTCCGGGTTTGTTTGGCATTTTTATGCATTAATTGAGTTTCTAGCCATTTAATCTGCATAATTCACATTTGAAATACAAGCACATGCTCCAGTGCACCAAAGTTCGTTGAAAAATCACATGTGTGTCTTTACGTGAATTTATAGGTCCCATGCAAGAAATGGGAATGGAATTCAAACATCTAGGCGTCGTGGCTCGACCGGGAACATTGAGAAACTTGGTTTTTAAATTCCTGGAAATTCAAAACTCTCCTGAAAATCATGAAATATCGCATGGTGTAATTTCATGGCACCAACATGTTGTAGTAAAAAAATTGGGCGCATTTGGACATGTTTTTGGTATAAGCTTCTTGCAAACCGGAGCTTATGTCGAGAAGACTCATGGTTCCCGAGGGGGGACGTGTCACCTTTGTGTGCGAAGCGATATACGCTTCCCCCCCCCTTGAATTTTTACAGAGGCAACTGATGTCAACACCGCAGCCTTCTTCTTGTAGACTCGTGTTGGGCCTCCAAGCATAGAGTTCTGTAGGACAGTGGCAAATTTCCCTCAAGTGGATGACCTAAGGATTATCAATCTGTGGGAGGCGTAGGATGAAGATGGTCTCTCTCAAACAACCCTCAAACCAAATAACAAAGAGTCTCTTGTGTCCCCAACACACCCAATACAATGGTAAATTGCATAGGTGCGCTAGTTCAGCGAAGAGATGGTGATACAAGCGTAATATGGATGGTAGATATAGGTTTTTGTAATCTGAAATATAAAAACAGCTAGGTAACTAGAAACAAAAGTGAGCGAAAACGATATTGCAATGCTTGAAAACAAGGCCTAGGGTTTAAACTTTCCCTAGGGCAAGTTCTCTCAACAATGATAACATAATTAGATCATATAACAATCTCTCAACGTGCGACAAAGAATCACTCCAAAGTTCCTGTCGTGAAGAACATAAGATGAATTGCTTGTAGGGTACGAAACCACCTCAAAGTTATTCTTTCTGATCAATCCATTGAGCTATTCCTATAAGTGTCACAAACAGCCCTAGAGTTCGTAGTAAAATAACACCATATGACACACATGAATCAACCCTAATGTCACCTAGATACTCCAATGTCACCACAAGTATCCGTGGGTCAATTATACGATATGCATCAAACAACATCAGATTCATAATATTCAATCCAACATAAAGAACCTCAAAAAGTGCCCCAAGATTCCTACCGGAGAAACAAGGACGAAAATGCATCAACCCCCATGCATAGATGACCTCGATGTCACCTCGGGAATCCATGAGTTGAGTGCCAAAACATACATCAAGTGAATCAATAGAACACCCCATTGTCACCATGGGTATCCCACGCAAGACATACATCATGTGTTCTCAAATCCATACTAGTATGCAATCCGATAATAGTGAAACCTCAAAGGTAATACTCAATTCATCACAATAAGATAGAGGGGGAGAAACACCATAAGATCAAACTATAATAACAAAGCTCGAGATACATCAAGATCGTGCCAAATCAAGAACACGAGAGAGAGAGATATCAAACACATAGCTACTGGTACATATCCTCAGCCCTGAGGGTGAAATACTCCCTCCTCATCATGGAGAGCGCCGGAATGATGAAGATGGCCTCCGGTGACGATTTCCCCCTCCGGTAGTGTGCCGGAATGGGCTCCCAATTTGTTTTTCATGGCTACACAGGCTTGCGGCGGCGGAACTCCCGATCTAGGTTTCTTTCTGGGGGTTTCTAGATTTATAGGAATTTTTGGCGTCGATTTCACGTCAGTGGGGTCCACGAGTCAGTGATAAGGCAGGGGGCGCCATCCACCCTTGTCATTGACTCGGGGCTCTTCTGGCCCGACTCTTTTGCTTCGGGGGCTTCTTCTGGTCCATAAAAAATCATCGTAAATTTTCAGCTCGTTTGGACTCCATTTTATATTCCTTTTCTGCAAATATCAAAAACAAGGAAAAAATAGAAACTGGCGCTGGGCTCTAGGCTAATAGGTTAGTCCTGAAAATAACATAAAATAGCATATAAATGCATATAAAACATCCAAGATTGATAATATAATAACATGGAACAATCAAAAATTATAAATACGTTGGAGACGTATCAAGCATCCCCAAGCTTAATTCCTACTCGTCCTCGAGTAGGTAAATGATAAAACAGAAATTTTGATGTGGAATGCTAGCAAGTGCACAAGTTTGATCAAAGATAATTTCAATCACTTTTTCTAACATCTTGTATATCATAGTAGTAGCTCATATCATAAAGCTTCGCATGATCAAGTAACAAGCTATTCACATGTTAAAGCATAGACCATAAACTTTCTTGAAAGCCAACAAACTATGTTCTCAGTCATCAAACAATTGCATTTCATATTATTTTCGGGAAGGGTCTATGTAAGAGCTTTGATTTAGCAAATCCCACATACCAACTATCATATAGTCTTCCATGATTGCTACCACTCAAAGCATATTTTTAGAACAAATAGTATCCATTGAACACATACAAAGATAGGGGCTTAATGTTTTGCCTCCCAACTTATTTATCATATAGATAATTGTCAACAATAATAATTCATGATCAAATATATTTGAATGGCCATATATGATTAGATCTTTCCCCACCACATGATGCTTGCCAACTAAAGAGTAGGTTGGAATGAGAAGGAATGCTACTTACTCTTGCATAAAAGTAAAAGTTAGGCCCTTCGTAGAGGGAAGTAGGGATTTGTACAAGTGCCAGAGCTCGAAGCTTTTAAAACAGAGATTAAAATAATTTTGAGAGGTATGCTTTCATTGTCAACATAACAACCAAGAGTTCTCACTATCTTCCATGCTAGACACATTATAGGCAGTTCCCAAACAGAATGGTAAAGTTTTTACTCCCCCACCACCAACAAGCACATTCCATGGCTGGTCTGAAACAACTGTTACCATCCAACTATCAACAATTCTGGGGGAGTTTTGTTTGCAATTATATTCGATTTGATTTGAGCATGGAACTGGGCATCCTGGTTACCAGCCATTTTCTCGTGAATGATGATCAGAATCCACTCATCATGAGAATAACCCACCTAGAATGGAAGATACTGACAGCCCCTAGTCGCTACATGAGCGATTTAGGCATACAAAACAGATTATTATTTGAAGGTTTAGAGTTTGGCACATGCAAATTTACTTGGAACGGCAAGTAAATACCGCATATAGGTAAATATAGTGGACACTCATGGAAGAAACTTGGTTCAAGGGTTTTTGGATGCACAAGTAGTATCTCTATTTAGTACAGAAATTTGGCT
The DNA here is from genome assembly GCF_002162155.2 of Triticum dicoccoides. Taxonomy (NCBI): domain Eukaryota; kingdom Viridiplantae; phylum Streptophyta; class Magnoliopsida; order Poales; family Poaceae; genus Triticum; species Triticum dicoccoides. The sequence goes on from NC_041383.1 coordinate 632,386,877, forward strand.
ACCAAAATATTCTAAATAGCAAGCACCACATGTTGGGGCATCCATAACAATATAACTTCTATTCAAATATATACCCAAACATAACTCGTTAGGTTGTCTTCCTTGTCCAACTTCAACTAATTTGATCAAGTTTGAAAATAATTAATGGGGCTCACAATCATAGAAGTTTGAAAATAATTAATGGGGCTCACAAGCATATGAAAAATATATAAATTCAGATTTATGATATTTAGTTCATTCAACCATTTACTCATGGGATATAAGTGAAGCACGAGAGTAAAGGACAAACTACTCCAAAAAGATATAAGTGAATATCAATGAGTAGTAAAATAATTATTTAGCTATGTGAGGACTCTCTATTATTTATGTATTTCAGATCTCAATATTTTGTTCAAACAGCAATCAAATCCTAATAAAATAAAATGACGCTCCAAGCAAAATGCATATCATGTGGTAAATAAAAATATAGCTCCATGTAAAGTTACTGATGAACGAAGACGAAAGAGGGGATGCCATCCGGGGAATCCCCATGCTTAGGCTCTTGCCACTACTTATTCCATGGTCCATCCAAACTTCATCCAAAATTTGAAAACTTCACAACACAAAACTCAATAGAAAATCTTATGAGCTCCGTTAGTATAAGAAAATAAATCACCACTTAGGTACTATTGTGAACTCATTCTAAATTCATATTGCTATTATATCTACTGTATTCCAACTTATCCATGGTTTATACCCTCCAATAGTACTCATAGATTCATCAAAATAAGCAAACACCACATAGAAAACAGAATCTGTCAAAAACAGAACAGTCTGTAGTAATCTGGAAACTTTCCATACCTCTTTAACTCAAAAAATTCTGAAAAATTAGGACAACGTAGAAATTTTGTATATCAATCTTGTGTAAAAACTTCAGATCAAAATAACGTTCCAGTGAATTTTTCAAAATTCCTGGACTAAGAGAAAAAGTTTCTGTTTTTGCACAGAATCAAGTCAACTATCATCCACACTATCCCAAAGGCTTTACTTGGCACTTTATTAAAACAATAGCTATAAAACATGATTACTACAGTATCTTAATCATGTGAACAAACAAAAATATTAGGGGTAAGTATTGGGTTGTCTCCTAACAAGCGATTTTCTTTAATGCCTTTCTAGCTAGGCACGATGATTTCAATGACGCTGACATAAAAGTAAAGAATTAAAGCATAAAGAGAGCATCATGAAGCATATGACTAGCACATTTAAGTCTAACCCACTTACTATGCATAGGGATTTTGTGAGCAAATAGATTATGGGAACAAGAATCAACTAGCATAGGAAGGTAAAACAAGCATAACTTCAAGATTTCCAACACATAGAGACGAAACTTGATATTATTGGAATTCCTACAAGCATATATTCCTTCCTCATAATGATTTTAAGTGGCATCATGAATGAATTCAACAATATATCCTTCACACAAATCACTCTTTTCATGACCTACAAGCATAGAAATTTTACTACTCTCCACATAAAACAAATTTATTCTCATTAACAGTAGTGGGAGCAAACTCAACAAAATAACTATCATGTGAGGCATAATCCAATTGAAAATTAAAATCAAGATGACAAGTTTCATGGTTATCATTATCTTTAGCATACATGTCATCAGAATAATCATCATAAATAGCAACTTTGTTCTCATAATCAATTGGAACCTCTTCCGAAATAATGGATTCATCACTAAATAAAGTCATGACCTCTCCAAATCCACTTTTATCAATACTGTGAAAAGATTCGACACCCTCCAAAATAGTGGGATCAATACTACCTAAAGTTGACACTCTTCCAAACCCACTTTCATCAATATAATCATCATAGCTAGGAGGCATGCTTTCATCATAATAAATTTCCTCATCAAAACATGGGGGACTAAAAAGATCATATTCATCAAAGATAGCATATCCAAGCTTGTGGCTTTGCATATCATTAGCATCACGGATATTCAAAGAATTCATACTAACAACATTGCAATCATGCTCATCATTCAAAGATTTAGTGCCAAACATTTTATGAACTTCTTCTTCTAACACTTGAGCAAAAAATTTCCTTTCCATCATTTTCACGAAAGACATTAAAAAGATGAAGCATATGAGGCAACCTCAATTCCATTTTTTGTAGTTTTCTTTTATAGACTAAACTAGTTATAAAACAAGAAATTAAAAGATTCGATTGCAATATCTAAAGATATACCTTCAAGCACTAACCTCCTCGGCAACAACGCCAGAAAAGAGCTTCATTGACGGGATGTGAGTGCCGCTTACCAAGCCTCCTGGCAATGGCGCCAGAAAAGAGCTTGAGGTCTACTACGCAACCTTCTTCTTGTAGACTCGTGTTGGGCCTCCAAGTGCAGAGTTTTGTAGGACAGTAGCAAATTTCCCTCAAGTGGATGACCTAAGGTTTATCAATCCATGGGAGGCATAGGATTAAGATGGTCTCTCTCAAACAACCCTGCAACCAAATAACAAAGAGTCTCTTGTGTCCCCAACACACCCAATACAATGGTAAATTGTATAGGTGCACTAGTTCGGTGAAGAGATGGTGATACAAGCATAATATGGATAGTAGGTATAGGTTTTTGTAATCTGAAATTATAAAAACAGCGAAGTAACTAGTAACAAAAGTGAGCGAAAACGGTATTGCAATGCATGAAAACAAGGACTAGGGTTCATAAATTTCACTAGTGCAAGTTCTCTCAACAATGATAACATAATTAGATCATATAACAATCCCTCAACATGCGACAAATAATCACTGTAAAGTTCCTATCATGGAGAACATAAGATGAAATAGCTTGTAGGGTAAGAAACCACCTCAAAGTTATTCTTTCCAATCAATCCATGGAGCTATTCATATAAGTGTCACAAACATCCCTAGAGTTCGTAGTAAAATAACATCATATGACTCACATCAATCAACCCAAATGTCACCTAGGTACTCCAATGTCACCACAAGTATCCATGGGTCAATTATACAATATGCATCAAACAACTTCAAATTCATAATATTCAATCCAACATAAAGAACCTCAAAAGGTGCCCCAAGATTCCTACCAGAGAAACACGGACGAAAACGTGCATCAACCTCCATGCATAGATTACCCCAATGTCAGCTCTGGAATCCATGAGTTGAGTGCCAAAACACATCAAGTGAATCAATAGAACATCCCATTGTCACCACGGATATCCCATGCAAGACATACATCATGTGTTCTCAAATCCATAATAGTATTCAAACCGATAATAGTGAAACCTCCAAGGTAAAACTCAATTCATCACAAGAAGATAGAGGGGGGAAACACCATAAAATACAACTATAATAACAAAGCTCGCGGTACATCAAGTTTGTGCCAAATCAAGAACACGAGAGAGAGAGAGATCAAACACATAGCTACTCGTACATACCCTCAGCCCCGAGGCTGAACTACTCCCTCCTCGTCATGGCACTACTGCAGGATGGTGCTAACGCGACACTACTATCAGAGACCCTTCGAGAAAATGTGTGCGATGCAATAATCGCAAATGATGGTGTCATAGAACCATCAAAAATGTCCAAAACGTTTGTGATGACCGATGCATCAAACACGGTTCCGATTTTAGTTGCCTGTGCGATGCAGGGCATATAGCTGATCCAGCAAAACTGTTTGCAATGAGGAAGAACAATAGAAACAGGTGGCCATATCAATGTGTGTGCGATATACGGCATACAGTTCCCTCTGATGAACTGTGTGCTATTAGGGAATGCAACAGAAACGGTCATCCAGATCAAGGTGTGTGTGATATACAGCATACGGTTCACTCGGACAAACTGTTTTCGGTTAGGCAAAAGAACGAGAACGGTTCATCTTAACAGGATGTGTGTGATATGCGGCATTTGCGATCAGCCAAAAGAACACAAACGATTTGTCTGAACCAGATGTGTGTGATGCGCAGCAAACAGCCCACTCGGATGAACTATTGGCAATGAGAAATTATAACACACATGCTTACTATAGTAAGTTTGTGTGCAATTCCATTCGTACAAAAAACTTTGAAAAATGCAAACTAGTTACTTGTGTATAAGCAATTATCAAAAGTAACGAGATAGACCTTCTTCAAGCCAATCAACATGTGTTCAAAAAATTAAAAATGTCAAAAATTACAAAACAAAGACTTCGATATTAACTAGATGGGATGGCTCAGTACAAAGGTTTATAATACAAAGGTGTATAATAAACCTTTGCAGTTGCCCATCCAACTGGTTAATATTGAGTCCACTTCCCATCTGGTCACCCATCTCATGACTACTCTAGCCTCAACACACTTAACTTGGGTGTTTTGTTAGATGAGCTATCGGTAGGGAAGCTGGTCCTTGCTGCTATAGATCCCTCTTTATAGCCTTTATTGCACAACACAATGGAAACAGTTCAACTGAACAATATGTGTGTGATACACATCAAACAGGTCCGTGATTAGAAATGTGTGCGAAGACCAATAATAACACAGACGATTGCTGCTAATAAGCCGTGTGATTTGCTCTGTATATATATATATATATATATATATATATATATATATATATATATTAAACACTATTCTGATCATGGGATGAGAATAATATTCTGATCACAACCTGACCTGCCCCGTAGTAGTACGTTGAACTTCCCTGTGAACTAGGTTAAACTTCCGCCAACATTATTCAAATGGGGCTTGCAATATACCATTGGAAAGCTATGGACACCAGTATCATGACCCAACTTAAATTTTTGGCAAAATGTAAGCGGTTTAAGAGCAGTTTTGAAAACCGTTTTTTCTGCACACAAAAAACGTGAATCGTATTTTCAATCGCATTTCTAAACCTTTTATCGGAATGAGGCATATAATATGGCGTTGGAAACCTGCTGCAAAACAGCTACTTCCACATATTGAAAGTTTTCTCTAATTCTCTATGGTTAAAGTGTAATTTGAAAAAATGTAAAATTTCGCAAACTGAACAGCCGAGTTCGTATTTTCAACGTCATTTCTAAACGGCTAATCCAATTGAGGCATATGATATGGCGTTGGAAAGCTTATGAAAATGTGCTACTCTTTCAGTTTGAAAAGTTTTTTCTAATTTTGAACGGTTTAAAAGTAATTTAGAAAACGGTACAAGTCCTACCGAGTTCGTATTTTCGAGCTAATGTTTTAACCGTGCGTCCGAATGCAGCAAATGATATGTCGTTGGAAAGCATGAACAAATGCGAAACTTTACGGTATGTATTATTTTTCCCAATTCTTTACGGTTTTAAGTCAGTTTCCAAAATTGCGAAAAATGTCTTTTCACCATATTTTCTACAAACTTTATCGAAATGGCGCAAATAATATACCTCTGAAAAGCTACGGAAAATGCGAAACTTTTTCATGTTGACAGTTTTCTCTGATTCAAGTAATTTCAAAAACAGCGAGATCATTCGTTCTACCTTTATCGTGAAACGGATTCGCAAAAAAATGCATCGCGTGAAGTACCTGAACTTCTCGCTATGAAACCTTGAACTTCACTCTGTTTTTCACATGCTTTTTTTCCTCGTATATCTCTATCCACTGCTCCTAGCTCTACATCCACTCACCAGAATTGAGCAAGTGATATACCGATGAAAAGCTACTATAAACACGCAACTTTCCCGTGTTGATCATTTTTTCATACTCGCAACGATTTTAAAAGTTTTTCATCTGAAATTCATTCAGCGTAGCAGTTGAACTTCATGCTATTTTCACGTTGAACTTCTGTGACGTATTTTTGTTTGTACACGCGCCTGAACTTCCCTCTGTACGAACCCGACCTTCGGGCTATCTTTGCAACCGTGGCTTCCCCCGCGAATTATTCTGATTAGTATTGTTATATATGATGTTAGTGTAATCTAGAAAGGTTGTTTAGCAACTAAATACCGGTTTTAAATAGAAATCTCGCTCACTGGCGGATTTTGCTCTCGGGTCATGATGAAATTGTGTTTTTTGCAATTTTACTGCCTGATTTGTTCGACATGAACTTCCCCTAGTGCTAGGTTGAACTTCCGTCAACATTGCCCAAATGGGGCTTGCGATATACCGTTGAAAAGCTATGGACACCAGTATCATGACCCAACTTATAATTTTGGCAAAATATAAGTGGTTTAAGAGCAGTTTTGAAAACCGTTTTCTCTTCATACAAAAAACGTGAATCGTATTTTCGATCGCATTTCTAAACCGTTTATCGGAACAAGGCAAATAATATGGCGTTGGAAAGCTGCTGTAAAACCGCTCCTTCCACATACTGAAAGGTTTTTCTAATTCCGTATGGTTAAAGAGTAATGTGGAAAATCGTAAAATTTTGCAAACCGAACAACCGAGTTCATATTTTCGTTGCCGTTTCTAAACGCCTAATCCAACTGAGACAAATGATATCGCGTTGGAAAGCTTATGAAAATGCGCTTTTTTTCATGTCGAAAGTTTTTTCTAATTTTGAATAGTTTAAGAGTAATTTAGAAAACGGTACAAGTTCTACCAAGTTTGTATTTTCGATATATATTTTTAATCATACGTCCGAACATAGCAAATGATATGGCGTTGGAAAGCCTGAACAAATGCGAAATTTTTTGGTATATATTGGTTCTCCAAATTCATTACAGTTTTACGTTGATTTTGAAAATGGCTAAAAACGTATTTTCGCCGTAATTTCTACAAACTTCATCGGAACGGGGTAAATAATATACTGTTGAAAAGCTACGAAAAATGCAAAACTTTTTCATGTTGATGGTTTTCTCTGAATCCCAGCCATTTTTGAGTAATTTCAGAAACGACGAGATCACTCGTTCTACCTTTATCGCGAAATAGATTCGTCAAAAATGCATTGCATGTAGTACTTGAACTTCTGTGCCTGTTCTGCCTGAACTTCACTCTGTTTTTCACGTGCTTTTGTTTGCTCGTAGCTCTTCATTCACTCACTGGAATTAAGCAAGTGATATACCGATGAAAAGCTGCTATAAACACGCAACTTTTCCGTGTTGATCATTTTTTCATACTCGCGACGATTTTAAAAGTTTTTCTTGTGAAATTCATTTAGTGTAGTAGTTGAACTTCCTGCTGTTTTCACGTTGCACTTCTGTGACATATTTTTTGTTTGTAATTTTCCCATCCATTTTCGTCAGTGTTACACAAATGATATTTTTTTGTACAAACCTCTCTCACAATATTTTTTTAACTTTCTCCGACCGAGGACTTGAACTTACACAAATGATATTCCTGTCGTTTTGAAGTAAATTAGAAAATGACAAGATCATGATTTCTGCCTTCACCGCGAATGGAAATGCACTACGTGAAGTAGTTGAACTTCTCGGGCATGTCTGTTTGGACTTCACTCTGTTTTTGACGTGTTATTTTTTGACATGCTGTTTTTCACATTGCGTGAAGTAGTTGAACTTCTGGCGCATGTGTGTTTGAACTTCACTCTGTTTCACTTTATTTGTATTTTTCTTGTATGAAATACACACCATGTAGTACATGAACTTCCGGTTGTTATTACTTTTGAACTTCTCTCTGGTTTGAGAGAATTATTTTAAAACACAAAAAAACATATTTTTAATGTATTTTGGACATCTAAATACATGGTGAACCTCTCTCACAATAGTTTTTTGAACTTTTCCTTGTTGAGCAATTGAACTTCTATCAACCATTATTTTCATTTATGAGTTGTTTTTAAAAGTGCAAAAAATGGTGCCTTATTTTTTATTTTTTCAACAGGTAAATCCTAGGTTTTAATAAACTCCGAACTTCTTTGTTATTACAATTTGAGCTTCACCTTTTTATATTTGAGTAAAGAATTGTATTCGATTTTTATATGGAAAAAATCGAACATGGAAATAGAAGGTGAACCTCTCTCACAAGAATTTTTGAACTTCCCCTGACAGAGCACTTGAACTTCTAGCAACAAACTGTTTAAGCTTTTATTTTTCTATACTTTTTATTCTGACTTGAAATGCATTCCTTGCGGTAATTGAACTTCTCACTATTTTCATTATGAACTTCGGTCACATTTTTGTGCATACATTGAATTACATGCAATTGAAGGTCGGACGTCTTTTTTTGCTATTTTCAAACATGTAATTGGAGGTCGGATGTCCCACAATATTAATTTTGCACCAGGCACGGAGGACCACGTGAACTTCTTGCAACAAACCTTTTAAGCTTTTGGTTTTCTATTCTTATATTGTTATCTGAAATGCATTTTGTGTAGTAGTTGAACGTCCCGCTGTTTTCTCCTTGAACTTCTGTCACATATTTTTGTTCAACCTCTCTCACAAGAATTTTTGAACTTTTCTTGGGTTGAGCACTTGAACTTCTAGCAACAAAACTTTTAGCCTTTGCTTTTTCATTCTTTGTTTTTCATACAAATGAACACCGTGTAGTACATGAACTTTTGGTAGTTATCAATTTGAACTTCTCTTGGTTACGTGAAAATATCTGAGTTTTTTATGAATATTAATCTGAATTTCTTAATTCTTTTTTTATGAATTCTGAAGCTCTCTAGTTTTAAAAGTTTAACTTCTTGTTATTTTATTTTTGAACTTCTTGTTTCCATTCTTTAATAATGAGGGAAATCTGAGTTTTCTATAATCATCGAACTTCTCCATCTTTTTAATTTGGACTTTGTGGTTTTATTTCTTTTAGTAACGAGAAAAATCCTAAACTTCCTGAGTTACACAACCTGAGCTTCCCTCTGGAGGAACCCAGCCTTCAGGCTATCTTCGCAATCGTGTCTCTCAACGCAAATTTGAACCTCTAATTTCTTTTTGAAAACATGGAAAATGCTTTTTAAAATATATTTTTGGAACTACCATGTTTTTAATTTTTTGCACTTCTTTGTTTTTAGAAAAGAGAGATAAATCCTTTTTTTACAAGCATTGAATTGTTCTGTTTCTTTTTATTTGAACTTTTAGGTTTTTATTTTGCTTCGTTCACACCACAATTATCAAATTTTCTTGAGGAAAATTCCAACATGGTCTCTTTTATTTGTTTTACGATACTCTTGTTTCCTCTGCACTTATCTAGCTTATGTATTTGAGCTTACATACTTCTAAAACTTGAACTTCACATTTTTTTATCATTTCACAAGCAAACTTTTTTCCATCATAAATTACTCAACTCTATACCGTTGATTTTTCTCCTTTGCACATCCCGTCTCCGAGTCCCGACTTTAAATTCCCCCTTGAATTTTTAAAGTTTTTGTTACTTGAAATAAACAAGTTTGTTCTTTTTTGTGCCTAAATATTTTTATTCTTTGAATTTCTCTGGTAGCTCCCTCTAAACTTCTACACATATTTCATGAATGTTCCCTGGTTTTTTTAACCTCTTCTGTTTATTTTTTGAACTCTAGGATTAGTGGGATTTTTGTTGAACTTCGCTGGTTTTCATTTTTGGACTCGAAGGGGTTCTCATATGAACTAATATTTTTATCATTCCTCTTGAGCATCTTTTTTATGAACCTCTGGTGTTGACGAAAGCACCTAACTTTGGGAACTCCTCATTCTTTTATTTTTGAACTTTTTCAGCAGCAGTAAGACTTGAACTTCACTGACTTTTTTTTGTGAAGCAACCAAATGTGCAGACCACACAGTGAAGAGGCCACATTTTCTTTCATTGTGGTCATTTTGTATAAACACAGGGAGAGCACACCATCACAAAGAGGAAAATAAAGAAGGAAAAATTATACATTTTTCTCGTTTTTTCCTCATACATAGAAAATGCGTGCATCCACATTTTTTAATTTTCTATGTTCTTTCATTGATCTACATGATAGAAAATAGTCTGTTTTTCAATTCGGTGGACTGCACACACACACACACACATACACACACACACACAACATATCCACATTTTTTTAGCTGACATCAACTGAAAAAGGTTTCAGTCTCACAGGCATAAACAAATCGAACTTCCATGAATTTCTATACTTTTTACAAAAAACTTTTTTGCAAGAATTTTGATAAACTTTTGCCCATGAGCAGTACTGCATTAACATCTCCTGTACAAAATTGTTTGTCTTTTACATTAGCGGGTGGAACGTCACAAGCGGATGGAGGTGCACGTTGGTGAACAGGAGAAGGAAGAATGGTGATGCTGGTGAAGGTCGGATTCGGTCGTCGCTACAGTCCACACGCGACAATAATCTCGGTCGTTTGTGGACACAGGGTCAACGACGAGCGGAATGCAGCGCTCCACACATCTCTCTGTGACCGGATGCCCACACCTGCATCAATTTCACAAGGCAAAATAAAGAGTTTGTGATCAGAGCTGCATCTATGAACATGGTTAGTCACTCGCGAGACAATCGAGTATTTCAGTTTTTTAGTTAGAGCATCTCTTGTTGTCTGCTAGAGCAGTGTGCAAAGTTTCAGTATCACAATTTTTGAGCTCGATGCCTACTGATTTAGGCTAACCAACTACTTTAAGAATTATGTAAAAGTAACTAATAGTAGCACCAGTTTCTAGACCAACTATTATACTGAGCTGAAGGAATATATGGATGGTCAACTAACAGTAGCACAAGTTTCTTCAAAATGCATTTTTCAGAAGCCAAAGCTCACATACCGGAGCGCACACACGAATGGTAAGAAAAGACAGAGCGCACACCCATAGAGTGAGCGCCCACACACAAGAGACATCACACTTAGCACACACGCACCAAACACACTAATCTTTTTAGTAATAATACTTCGTAACCCTCTTCCTTGAAATTGAACTTTTCATGAAACTCAACTTTTGAACTTCTGAATATCTTCATATAACCTGCACTCTGACTCTGAAGTATACTTATAGGTTTGACTGTATGAACATTCAGTTAACTACATTCTGAAGCCTGAAGTATACTAATCTAGTTTCTAGAGCAACATCTGTCATTCGATTATCTAAACTCTTGCTAAAGTTGTTGAATTTGGTGCCAAATGTTGATGTAGCAGTAGCAGGGAGGCAAAGCTTCATGGCCAGCTACATGATTTGGGACACGACATGGGGGCTAAGTTCGGATGACGACGACAGGTGCTGCAACCTACAGCAGCTACAAAAAATGGAGCAGATACACAAACTGGACAGGGGGGACAGTACAGCTGAACTTCAGACATCAAATTCACTTAGAGAACAATACAGAACAGGAAAACGGGAAGGAATCGACGCTTTGACTTGGATACAGTTTTTAAGAGAGGTGGGAAGGAACCAACTTCAGACATCAAATGAGGCCACCTGCCACAAGCATGGCGCCTCGAAGCGGAGCAAGTTGCAAGATGCGGCGAAGTTTCACGGCCTAAGGAGGCGAAGTTGAACATCCTGGACACTGCGGCTATACACACAAGGAATCGCCAGTTCACAAAAATGTACGGGCAGGGAATCCAGCGAGCTCATGTTCCCTGCCATGGTGTCCATCACGCACAGCGGAAGATGGAAGGAGATGGAGGAGAAGCTAGGAGGGGCGGTGTTGGTGGCGGGGTAGCCTCGCCGGGGACAGCCAGGAGGAGATGAAGGCTAGTGGCGGGAGGTAGCAGCCAAATCGACGGAGGTGAGTGGTGGTTGGCGGCAGTGGAGGCGCGTCAGGGAGAGTTGACCTCACCGGATCCAGTCCGCTATGAGGGAAGGTGGACTACTAGTGTCTCGGGGCCGCATAGTGGCTAGGGAGGACGCGTGACGGTAGGAGGTGTGGCGACGCGCACCGGCGCAGGTCGCGCGGGCTGGGATGCGCTGCCACATGGCGACGCAAGTGGCACCTGGATCGGGAGGGTCCGAGAGGAAGTTCAGGGCTGCGCACGACTGGGGTTCTGCTGGTTGCAGGCGGCGGTGGGGGTGGGAGCTGGCCAACGCCGGCGGGGGTGGGTTGCGGGGTCGTGGTGCACGCCGCTGCGCGTGGTAGTGGGTGGATGGGGCAAGTGTGGATGGAGGCGCGTCAAGGGGAGGCGGTGAGGAGCCGGGACGGCGGCGCGTCGGGTGGGATGGTGCCACGGCGGTGGTCGGAAGCGGGCCGGCGGCATGGCGGTTGTGGCAGGGGGCGAGAGCTCGACGCCGCTGGATCGGGGGAGGTCGGGGATCGGGGAGGCGTTTTTTCTCCGCGACTTTGCAAGGACCTCCGTGCGCCTATATAGAGCCTACCATGATCAGAATAGTTATTCTAATTCCAGGATTAGAATAGTGTTTTCCTATATATATATACATATATATATATATAAATGAAATAAACATCCAATTACATAAGTGACTATACAGATCATTCGCACACACTTCAATAAACAATTGCACACATTCTAAAGTAGGAGAAACGATCGTCTAGTCATCTACTTCTTGTGACGCTCCCACCACTGCTCTGTGGCTTGATCCCTTGGCTCGGTCATGAACAAGACACTTCCTCATGTCAACGATCTGCCTGTACATCTCGTAGCTTGTGTACGTGTCATTGGCTGTGTACTTGACTTGTTCTTCATCCAGTCTCTTATGCCAAACACTGTGCCAGGTGTCCTTGTCCTTCTTGCTTTCATCCTTCATCTTCTTGTAGTTGGGGCCGATGACGGCCGAGGCGAGGTCAACCAGGGAGTTCAGTTTGTTCTTGGCGCTGCCCCAGACCTTGTAGTGGTCCTGGATGTTGACAAGATTCGGGCATTTCAAGCCCGAAACCTTGAGCGCTTTTAGATCATTGGTGGTGTCCACCGCGGCGAACTTGTAGTCGGAGCTCTTGATAAAACTGAAGAAACGCTCGCAAGGCCTTGTGGCCAGGTGGTAGTGGCAGATGAGGACGTCATGTCGCATGCACAACTAGGCGATGGCAACCTTCCGATCGTGCCCGGCATGACCGGTGGTGTACTCGAGGTCGAAGCCGACCACTTGGTACTCGTCCTCGGTAAGTAAATGCTCCGTAGTTTGGATGGAGCTCTCCATCAACACCGGATCGTTCGTGTATGAGCGTCCACTACGTGATGCATGGTGAACTGCATGCCGTTGTCGTCGTCGACCGCTGGGAGCGCCATTGGAGCCACGGGGATCGCCATTGGAACCGCTGGATGTCCTCTCTGTATGTGTCGTCGTGGAGGTGCTTATTGTCTCGTGTGGCGCGAGAGATGAAGGTAAATGGCCGCAGGAATAAATGGGGGCCGGGCGGCCTGGATTCTCGGCGCGTCTGCATGGCAGTTTTTGCATCGGGTAACTGCATTGTGGAGCCGCACCCGGCGCAACTGCATGCACACGAACGTGTGTGATCGTGCGCCGGCCCCAAACACTGGCAGCGCGTGTGGAGGGACGAGGGTAGAGCACCGGGAGGGACGCGAGAGGGCAGAGTGCACGCTGTGGAACGTGAGCAAAGCGCGCCGCGGCCGCCTGAACTGCAAGCAACCACACGCATAGAGCAGTTGAACACACATGAAATGGTCGCCTACAAGCCGGCCGACACTTGCGTCGCTACATAGAGAGCGGCCATGTGCTACTACCTCTCTCTTGGTCTATAGTCCCCTTTATATTATGTGCCATACTATTCCCTCAAATTTAACCAACAAAATATGAATGCATGTTATAAAAATTATATAATTGGAAACTATGTTCAAATACGAATCGAACAATATAATCTTTGGCAACATGCATTCGTATTTTATTAGTTAAATCCTATTTATAAACCAGGATGGGTGCATAGTAGGTAATTCAATCGCAAACATTCTTTTTATTAACCGTATGTGTATGTGGCCTTTCGTCCTCCTCTCGCACGTCTTGTCACCCTGCTGCCCCAGACGGCTTATAGCGCAAGCTTGCGCAGCATGCGGGAAAGTTCTTTTGGCCAAACGGTGGCACCAATGAATCGTCGGTGAGCCCGTTCCCATGCAACGTTGCAGGTTCCCGTGCAAGCTTCCCGCCCGACTGGGTGTAATCCCCCAAAATCCCAATGCTTACCGGCCTTCTATAAAAAAACCACGACCGGCGAGTCCTACTTCGCATTTTCCCCTCCCTCCCTGTAGCTTATCTCGTGTGCTTCTTCCACAATCGCCAATGGCACTGGTTGATACGTCTCCAACGTATCTATAATTTATTGTTACGCCCAATATGCGATACTATCCTAAAGAGACTCGAGGGTCCCACCAAGGATAGAACCACATATTGACACGCTTTTGCAAGGTGGATATCATTACATCAACATTACATAAGGCATACAATGCCACAGGAATACAACATCACAATACATAATAGCATCATCCGACTACGGATGAAACACAAACAGAAACTCAAACGACATCCACCCTGCTAGCCCAGGCTGCCGACCTGGAACCTATCCCCTGATCGAAGAAGAAACAGAAGAAGAACTCCAAAACAAGCAAACATCGCTCTCGCGTCATGATCATCGCATAACCTATACCTGCAACTATTGTTGTAGTAATCTGTGAGCCACAAGGACTCAGCAATCCCATTACCATGGGTATCAAGACTAGCAAAGCTTAAAGGGTAAGGAAGGGGTAAAGTGGTGAGGTTGCAGCAGTGACTAAGCATATATGGTGGCTAACATTCGCAAGAAGAGCGAGAAGAGAAGCAAAGGAATGGTCGTGAAGCTAGCAATGATCAAGAGGTGATCCTGAACTCCTACTTACGTCAAACATAACCCAAAACCGTGTTCACTTCCCGGACTCCGCCGAAAAGAGACCATCATGGCTACACACTCGGTTGATGCGTTTTAATTAAGTCAAGTGTCAAGTTATCTACAACCGGACATTAACAAATTCCCATCTGCCCATAACCGCGGGCACGGCTTTAGAAAGTTTATAACCTGCAGGGGTGTCCCAACTTAGCCCATGATAAGCTCTCGCGATCAACAAAGGATATACCTTCTCCCAGGAAGACCCGATCAGACTCGGAATCCCGGTTTACAAGACATTTCAACAATGGTAAAACAAGACCAGCAAAGCCGCTCGATGCGCCGACAATCCCGATAGGAGCTGCACATATCTCGTTCTCAGGGAAACACCGGATAAGTCAAGCTACAAGTAAAACCAGACCTCGAGTTTCCCCGAGGGGGCCCCGCAGGCTGCTCAGTTCGGACCAACACTTAGACAAGCACTGGCCCAGGGGGGCTAAAATAAAGATGACCCTCGGGCTCCGAAAACCCAAGGGAAAAAGGGCTAGGTGAGGCAAATGGTAAAACCAAGGTTGGGCCTTGCTGGAGGAGTTTTATTCAAAGCAAACTGTCAAGGGGGTCCCATAAATCACCCAACCGCGCTAGGAATGCAAAATCCGGGAACATAACACCGGTATGACGGAAACTAGGGCGGCAAGAATGGAACAAAACACCAGGCATAAGGCCGAGTCTTCCACCCTTTACCAAGTATATAGATGCATTAATTAAATAAGAGATATTGTGATATCCCAACATAATCCTGTCCATCATGGAGCAATCTTCAACTTCACCTGCAACTAACAACGCTATAAGAGGGGCTGAGCAAAGCGGTAACATAGCCAAGCAATGGTTTGCTAGGAAGGGTGAAAAGGTTAGAGGCTGCATGGCAAATCCGGGAGGCTTGAAGAGCAAGCAATAGGTAGCGCAGCATAGCGATAGAACGAAGCAACTAGCATAGCAATGATAGTAGTGAGATCCAGGGTAGCGGTCATCTTGCCTGAAATCCCGCAAGGAAGGAGAACGAGTCCATGAAGAAGACAAACGGACGTAGTCGACCAAATCCTCACAATCGCAACATTACCGGAACTAAGAAGCAATTCCGGAAAGAAACAAACAACATGGTAAACACACAAGCATAATTATGGCATGATGCACAATCAAGTATGATGCATGTCCGTTTTAATGAGGCATGGCATGGAAAAATGCAACAAACAATACTATAAGTTAAGTGGAGCTCAATATGCAACGAGTTGCATATTGATGAAACACCACATCCGAGTTATTTAGTTCGCTCTCGTTTAGGTACACAACAATATTAAATGTTGTTAAACATCGCAAGAGGTGAAACATAATTAAACTACCTATCTAGGCAAGTTTAAGTGAGGCCGGAAACAACAACCAACAATTCTGGAAAAACCTCATATGCATATTTATGAATTCGGTACTGTTCTGACCTAAACCATATTTTAAGGTTGTTAAACAGGAAAATAAAGTGGACCATGTTAAACTAGGCATTTTTCCACCCCATTTATATATAAAGTTTATTTAAAACCGAGCTACGGTTATCTAGTTATGAACTAAATCATTTTAACATGGCATTTGAGAAAAATTAAACAAACAGCATTTTAAACATTTCAAACATGGACGGAAGTGCCATATTATGAAACTAGATGAATTATAAGCAGTTTGCATATATAAAACATCTTAATACGATGCACGGTTATGAAGTTATTAATGCATGAACTTTAGGGGGTTTTCTGCAAATCTGTAAATCCTATTATAAATGATAAAATCGCATACATGAAAAAAAACACGTGGGCTGAATCTGGCGGAACTGGGCTGGGGGAAACTGCTCACTTTGCAGGCTGGGCCCGGGTCGGTCGGTGGAGGAGGCCGAAGCAGGCCGGATCTGGCGCGACTGGGCCTTGTAGAGAACGAAGGGCGCTGCTGGGCTGGCTACTGCTGGTTTTGACGCGGACGGATGCACGCGCGCGGTCAACGGGCACGGGCGCTGCTCGTGCGCTCGTTCACCTCGCATGGACGAAGCAGCCAGGGTGGGAGCAATGCGGGGACTTGGCGTAGGGAGGCCCGGCAGTGGGCTCCCGAGGTGGATCCGGTGAGGTTTGACCGCGGAGGCGCGCCGGCGTCGAGGTAGAAGACCGGCGGCGACAGCTGCTGCTGAAGGGGATCAAGGCGGAGCGACCGGATCAGGGCAGCGGTGGAGCATCTGGGCACGGGGAAGCTCGATTTTGTCTGAATCCGGCCCGACTTGGTCGCGGACGGCGCTAGGATGAGGAGGCCGCCGACGAGCTTGCTTCGAGATGAGGTGGCCATGGTGGGGCATGCTCCTATTCATCCTGAAGAAAGAGAGAGAGACCGCGAGGTTAGGGAGAGAGAAGATCCACGTGAAGAAGGAGAGGGAGGCGACGGGGAGCTGCAGAAGGGCCGGCCTTGGAGCACTGGTGCTCGGGGCGACGAGCATCAGGGAGGAAGGGAAAAAAAGGGGAGGCGAGGGCGCGAGGCAGTTCCTGGTGGTTGGAGACGAGGCGAGGTGGAGGAGCACGGGGAGGCTCGGGCAGAGAGGCTTCGGGCGTGGTGGTTGGATGGATCTGACTGGTGGTGTGCGGTGGTTGGGCAGGGAAGAAATCGAGGAGAGACAAACTAGCGGCGGCGGCGGAGGGATTTGGAGGATGGGACAGCTCTCCTAGAAACTAGGTTAATGTATTTATATAGCAAGTGGGGTAGGTTTAGGGGTATTTGGTCCCTCCGATCGTAATCGGACGGTCGAAGATAAATGGCTTTTGGGAGTCCAACAAATAAACGCAGATGTTTTATAGATGTTAGGGGATGACATAAATCCATCGGTGATGACTGAGCAATTCGGGTTCGGGCAAGTCTCGGACGCGCGCGAGGGGGTCAGTGCACTGTGCGGTGAGGCTATGTGGTCTACCAAGAGAGAAACGAAAAACCCGGTTGGTCTGGAACAGTCAAGGAAACCAAGGGGGGACGCGGCAACTAAGAACGGGTGTAAGTTAAAAAAAAAGATGGCAACGAGTGCAGATGCAATGCAAATGATGCGATGATGAAATGCATGACAAGAACAAAATGCAAAACAACAGACAAAAACCCAACCATGGAGGAAATAACATATCGCATCTCCGGAAAAGGCAAGAGTTGGAGTTACGAATTTGGAAAGTTGTATCCGGGGCGTTACATTTATGAAGCATTCATGCTATTATATTATATATTTTGAATGATTACGGGCTTTATTATACACTTTTATATTACTTTTGGGACTAACCTATTAACCGAGGCCCAGCCCATATTGCTGTTTTATTGCATGTTTCAATATTTCGAAGAAAAGGAATATCAAACGGAGTCCAAACGGAATGAAACCTTTGGCAGCGTGATTTTTTGAAAGAATATGATCCTGGAGACTTGGAGTTCACGTCAGAAGATCCTCGAGGAGGCCAGGAGATAGGAGGGCGTGCCCACCCATCCTGGGCGCGCCACCTATCTCGTGGCCCCTCGAGCACCCCCCGACCGACTTCTTTCGCCTATATAGTCCCATATACCCTAAAAATATCAGGGGAGAAGATAGATCGGGAGTTCCGCCGCCGCAAGCCTTTGTAGCCACCAAAAACCTCTCGGGAGCCCATTCCGGCACCCTGCCGGAGGGGGAACCCATCACCGATGGCCATCTTCATCATCCCGGCGCTCTCCATGACGAGGAGGGAGTAGTTCACCCTCGAGGCTGACGGTATGTGTCGGTGTCAAAACCGGCGGATCTCGGGTAGGGGGTCCCGAACTGTGCGTCTAGGCGGATGGTAACAGGAGACAAGGGACACGATGTTTTTACCTAGGTTCGGGCCCTCTCGATGGAGGTAAAACCCTACTCCTGCTTGATTAATATTGATGATATGTGTAGTACAAGAGTAGATCTACCACGAGATCGGAGTGGCTAAACCCTAGAAGCTAGCCTATGGTATGATTGTTGTTCGTCCTACGGACTAAAACTCTCCGGTTTATATAGACACCGGAGAGGGCTAGGGTTACACAGAGTTGGTTACAATGGGAGGAGATCTTCATATCGTATCGCCAAGCTTGCCTTCCACGCCAAGGAAAGTCCCATCCGGACACGGGACGAAGTCTTCAATCTTGTATCTTCATAGTCCGGGAGTCCGGCCAAAGGTCTTAGTCCGGCCATCCGGACACCCCCTAATCCAGGACTCCCTCA
Source organism: Triticum dicoccoides (assembly GCF_002162155.2). Taxonomy (NCBI): domain Eukaryota; kingdom Viridiplantae; phylum Streptophyta; class Magnoliopsida; order Poales; family Poaceae; genus Triticum; species Triticum dicoccoides. The sequence continues at coordinate 632,405,772 of NC_041383.1, forward strand.
GTAGCCCCTGAACCAGGCTTTAATGACGACGAGTCCAGCGCGCAAGTTGTCTTCGGCATTGCAAGGCGGGTTCCTCCTCCGAATATTTCATAGAAGATGTTTGAACACTAGGGTAGTGTCCAGCTCTGCAAAATAAGTCCCACATTCCTTCATAGAGAGAATAATATTTGTATCAATCGGATCTGCTGACGTATTCCGTGGCGTGACATCATGCCACAGCCAGGCTCTTTATTCATTTTATTGTTCCACCTCAGCGTGTTCAGCGAGGCGGTTTCCTTGGCACGTCTTGTCAAAGCAGAGATCGTGTCCCCTTATTCCGGGATTCTCATCAATACGGGTGTGGGTAACCCAACCGCGCCATTAACCGCGGCGCTTGGGAGATAAGCGAGTTTTATTAGGCCGGTGGGGGCTCATAGTTTTGGCCGCCCATATAAGGGGATAAGAATCCGCCCTTTCCATTCATGCCCTCTTCCTCCTCTGCTTATCCGTCCCTGCGCGCTCGAGCTCCAGCACCCAAGCCCGCACTTCCCACCTCAACCTTCTCCAACCATGTCTGGAGCGGGAGGTAGATGGATGGCCTCCTCCGTCACGGAGGGACAAATCAAAAACCTGAGGAAGGCCAGATACTTGTCTAACGGCATCGCGCAGCGGCTCCCAGATGCGGGGCAACTCATCCCCACCCCCAGGCCCCATGAGAGGGTTGTTTTTCTTCCCCATTTCCTCCGCGGACTGGGTTTTCCTCTTCACCCGTTCGTCCGGGGGATCATGTTCTACTACGGCCTGGACTTCCACGATCTGGCCCCGAACTTCATCCTCAATATCTCGGCGTTTATCGTCGTGTGCGAGGCCTTCTTCCGCATCCAGCCCCACTTTGGCCTATGGCTGAAGATCTTCAGCGTCAAGCCGAAGGTCGTGCAAGGCCGACAGGCGGAATGCGGAGGCGCCATGGTGGGCAAGATAGCCAATGTCACCTGGCTCGAGGGTGCCTTCGTGGAAACCATCAAAGGGTGGCAATCGAGGTGGTTTTATATCACCGAGCTGCGTGACCCTAAATGGGCAGCGGCCCCCGAATTTCGATCCGGCATCCCCACCCGGCTCACATCTTGGAAAGAGACGGGCCTGTCATGGGGCAATCCGGAAGAGGTGACCGGACTCCAAACCTGCGTCCGAGACCTGGTGACCAAGAAGGTCAAGCTTGTCAACGTGGTCCAGGTCATGCTCTTCCGCCGGATCCTCCCGTGTCAACGACGGGACTTCAATTTGTGGGAGTTCGACCCGGCCCGGCACCAGACTCTATCCCGGCTCTTTGAAATGAAGCACGAGGACGCCTGGAAGGTGCTTTTCAAGAGTTCCGAGGTCTCCCCTCCCGTCACCGAGGATCGCGGATTCTGCGCCAAACGTGAAGCCTCCGAAGTAAGCTTACATTTAGTCCCTTACGGGATACCCAAATTTCGTAGTGTGACTTTTATGTGGGATCTAAACTCCCGTTCCTTTGACAGGACTGGAAGAGGACATCCGGATAGTTCGACTGTCCGGCCCCTTTGCCCGAAGGCCCAGTAGACGCACACTTAGCGAAGCTACTAGTTCTGGCACCTCACGTGGTGCCGGAGAAGAAGGCCAAGGAGAAGGACACGGGGACCCGAAAGAGTTCCCGGCGCCCGGTGTCGTCGGATTTGCCCGACGGCCCCAACGCACCCTCCGCCTCCGAAGACGAGGAGGAGGAGGAAGAAGAAGATGCCTCTCCCCCTCCAACGGGGGGAGGAAAGAAGAGAAAGGCTGCCCCAACTAGGGAAGCCGGAGGGTCCAAGAAGGGGAAGACCCTTCTGCCGGACTACGCCCCCGACGCCAAAGATGGCGGGGAGGACTGGCCATCCAGGGTCAAGCCCCTAGCAAAATCGTAAGTGTCCGGCTACCCGAATGACTTATCGCACTCCTTTATTATTTGATAGCTTTTAACGCCGAAGCTAATCATGCAGTCCGCCCAGAGCTCAGCTTGGCGATTCGTCGAGTGGATCTCTGAATTCGTCAGATGTGAACAACGCTTCACTTCCGACGGCCTCCTCCCCTCTCCCTACGGACGACGCTGAGGTGGAGTCCCGTAGGGGACAAAACCAGGAGGAGGTGGTCCTGGAAGCGCCACAAGGCGACCTTCCGGACTCCAAGCCCAAAGGGGGTAAAGCCCCGGAGGGATCTAAGTCCGGCTCCGAGCCGGACACTGCTCCGGAACCATCAGTGGTTCCAGAGTCCGACAGGCGGCGCCTTCATAAGAAGGGCAAGCCCGCGGCGCCGGTGACTTCCGTCCACCCGGAGGCGCCGGACAATTTCCTGGAGGCGCTAAACGGCGCCTCCATCAACGAAGAACATCGCACTGTTATGAGTGCGGTGATTCAGAAGGTTCAGTCCGCCAAGAGCGGGCTGACGGAAGCCTGCACAAGCCTGTTAACGGGCTTTGAGGTATGTGTTCAAATACATATATAAAAAATGTTACCACATAGACAGTAGGCCCTGATGCTCAGTTCGGTGTTCGGAAAGAAAAGCCGAACCGAGGATCTCAAAAGATACACGCAGGAGTCTAACAGAAATATGTCAATATGGGAACGCAGGCTGCGCTGCTGACCTCTGCCTCACTGACTGCGGAGGTCAATGCCTTGAAGGAAAGCCTCGAGCGGTCCGAGAGCAAGCTCGGCCGTGCCAAGAAGCAACTCGAGGATAAAGAGGGTACATAGTACCTCCTGTAAATGTATATAGAAATACTTGGTTGCATAATAATAACAGGACCAACATTAATGTTGCAGGAGCCACGACCGAGGTGGCGACCCTGAAAGAGGCGGTCTCGAAGGCCGAAAAGAGTGCGGCCTTGGAGTGCACCGAGTGAGAGAAGCAGGAGGTGCGGGTGGCGTAGGTTCGGCAAGAGATCCAGGCTCTCGTGGAAAAACACGTGAGTTTGGAGCGTAACTCGAAGACTCGAGAGTCCGAGCTTGCCTTGGCTCTAGAGAGTGCCAAGACCGCTAAGGCCGAAGCCCAGAAGGCCCTTCAGGAGATCGAGGCGATGAAGAAGATAGCGGCGGGTAAGGCATTCTTTATGCAAAGAAAAAATATAAAAGTTAATTATCTGCTAGTTACCCGAATCCGGAGCTCTCCAGGAGCGTTCGCCAATCTGCCTCGTAGTGTGTCTGATGCCGCCGCATACTACCGAGCCGAAGAGGGGATCTCGTCGGAAAAAGTGTTCTGGTCTCAGTATGCTGAGGCCAAAAATCTGGTGCCCCTGAGCGACCAGCTGCTTCTCCACAAGGTGGCCGAACAGGCCATGAAGGGCCTCATAGCTCGGCTGTGGCCTAGAGAAGTCATGCCTGGGAGCTACTTTGGTCTGGTGCGGCGGCTGGTGGACGCGTGTCCATGGATTGAGGTCGTCAAGCGCTCCGTTTGTATTGATGGTGCCCGTTGGGCCCTTGCCCGTGCTAAGGTGCACTGGGGCAAGCTAGACGTGGAGAAGCTATTGACGGACGCGCCACCGCCGGGCAAGGAGTATCGTACGCCCGAGATGTATTATAATGGCGTCCTGAAGGGTGCCCGCCGCATAGCAGATGAGTGATCCAAAGATGTATTTTTTGAGTAAACTCGCATTTGTTATCCTGTACGCTGAAGCTTTGTTCATATGCGTTAAGCAACGCTTGTTAATTAAAATATTACCTTCTGTGCGGCCGTTTATCAAATCTGAGAGATGCAAGTCATCGGCTTCGACCCCCATGCCATGAGTGCTGGGGTGTTCGGGATAAACCTGAGCGCTCTTGTTCCCATACTTGGGTCCATCTAGGGAGGCGTTCAGCACAACGAACCAGGCCGTCGGACTTATAATGCTTTATCACTCTCATTTAGCCATAGAATTCTATAATTTTAAATTTCGGCGAAGCTCCTAGTATTCGGAAGACCGAGTTCGGGGTGCTATCCACGCCTGGGCCGGATAAGTCCGGTTCCTCGCTCGAAGCAGCATAAGTCTTTAAGGACTCGAAGAAACCACGCGAATAACGATCGGTCTCTCGCACTATCATGACAGTCAGTTTTAGCTTTCTCTACTGAGGTGTTAACCCAGCTCAACTGGGGAACAATCGTAGTAGTTCTCCCAGCGCTACCTTAGCCAACAATGCGGAACGTAAGGCACCAAAACATGGGAGCCGGGCAAACCCAACTATTGACCAAAGACATGATTCGGAGCCGATGCATATAGTGCTATAAGTTCGGGGTGCCGCACTCGTTAGAGTGTTCGGTCTTCTCACACCATGTTATGGGGTGTTGTAAGCCCCTGGTGTATTATCCGTACCAAAGTGTACGGTTGCAGAATTTCATGACTGAACATATTTGTATATAAAAATAGATAAGTACAATAATAGGTAGGAGCTATATATTGTTTATTAAAAAAGGGCTGCTGCGAAAGCAGAATGATACAAGAAGTGCGGTAAGCAAGAGATGGGAGTATTTGACATATTCCCCTCCAGGGGAAAGCTGCTGGATTGTAAGTAAAACAGGTATTAAACTCGTTATAGAGACCACCTGGACTTTTGACATGGCTTGCTTCCTCCCTGGCTGTTGCGTCGTTGGTTCGGCGAGTGTATTGCCGGACAGGCCTTCCGAATAGTTGGGTCCTGAAAGTGTGTGAAAAGGAAAACGGCGGTATAGGGAGCCCCCTAGTGCGGTTGAGCCGCATTCTGGGCGTGCCGTTGTTGTGCCCCTCCCCTTATGCCCATGGTATTTCTAAGGCGTAGTTATGTACACGTGGTACCAGTATCGCCATTCGGCGGGGGCTGGGGTTGGGGCCGCACTGCTATGCTTGCTCGGAACGTGCCAGACGGATTTGTTGTAGGTTACTTCGGGCTCGCTTGACATTGTCCAGACGTTTGGCGCCTGGATTGGAGAACTGCCTTGAGAGGCTACTCTGTACTTCCGCCGCCAGGGCCGCCATGTGCTCCTCTGTTCGGAGAGAGCGTTCGGTGTTTCCATTTACCCTGATGACTCCGTGAGGTCCTGGCATCTTGAGCTTGAGATATGCGTAGTGCGGCACCGCATTGAATTTTGCAAATGCGGTTCGTCCGAGCAGGGCGTGATAACCGCTGCGGAATGGGACTATGTCGAAGATTAACTCCTCGCTCTGGAAGTTATCCGGTGATCGGAAGACCACCCCGAGTGTGACCGAGCCTGTACAGCTGGCTTCTACCCCTGGTATGACACCTTTGAAGGTTGTTTTTGTGGGTTTAATCCTTGAAGGATCGATATCCATTTTTCGCACTGTGTCCTGGTAAAGCAGGTTCAGGCTATTGCCGCCGTCCATTAGGACTCTGGTATGGTGAAATCCGTCGATAATTGGGTCTAGGACCAGTGCGGAGAATCCGCCGTGACGGATACTGGTGGGATGGTCTCGTCGATCGAAGGTGATCGGGCAGGAGGACCATGGGTTGAACTTTGCGGCAACTGGCTCCAGCGCATAGACATCCTTGAGAGCACGCTTCCGCTCCCTTTTGGGGATGTGGGTTGCGTATATCATATTCAGCGTCCGAACTTGTCGGGGAAATCCCTTCTGTCCTTTGTTGTTCGGCGGCCGGGGCCCCTCCTCGTCATCGCTATGTAGCCCCTTGTCTCTGGTCTCGGCACTTATCTTGCCTGCCTGCTTGAACACCCAACAATCCCTGTTGGTGTGATTGACTGGCTGTTTGGGGGTGCCGTGTATCTAGCACGAGCGATCAAGTATCCGGTCTAAGCTGGATGGGCCCTGAGGGTTTCTTTTGAATGGCTTCTTCCGCTGACCCGGTTTAGAGCCTCTGAATCCGGCATTGACTGCCGTATCTTTAGTATTGTCACCGTTAATGTGGCGCTTATGCTTGTTGCGACGTGACCTGCCGTTGTTATCCTTGGTATCCGAATTGTCGGGGATATTGGTTATGTTATTGCTACGAGCTAGCCAGTTGTCTTCTCCCGTGCAGAAGCGGGTCATGAGTGTCGTGATGGCTTCCATAGACTTTGGCTTTTCCTGTCCTAGGTGCCGGGCAAGCCACTCGTCTCGGATGTTGTGCCTGAAGGCTGCAAGGGCCTCGGCATCCGGACAGTCGACTATTTTTTCTTGGTTAGGAACCGTGTCCAGAATTGTCTGGCCGATTCCTCTGGCTGCTGGATTGTGTGGCTTAGGTCATTGGCGTCTGGTGATTGCACGTACGTGCCCTCGAAGTTGTCAAGGAATGCGGATTCTAGGTCCTCCCAACAACTAATTGACTCTGCTGGCAGGCTGTTAAGCCAATGTCGAGCTGGTCCTTTAAGCTTGAGCGGCAGGTATTTGATGGCATGTAGATCATCACCACGGGCCATGTGGATATGAAGGAGATAATCCTTGATCCATACCGCATGATCTGTTGTGCCATCGTATGATTCGATGTTTACGGGTTTGAAGCCCTCGGGGATTTGATGATCCATTACTTCGTCTGTGAAGCATAGTGGGTGTGCGGCGTCCCTGTACTGGGCTATATCACGATGCAGCTCGGACGAGCTTGGTCTGTTGTATTCGGCCGGGCCATACTTATTATGTCCGACGTGATGGCTAGTGTCACGTGAAGCGGGGCGGCCATGCGATCCGTAGATCGATCTTGTTTGCCTTGCCTTATTCTCCAAGATGTCTCGCAGGTCTGTTGCGTCTCCCCGTACTCTGGTATGTTTTGAGCAGTGTCGGTGTGCGGCTTGGGTTGAGGGCCTAAAGGCCTCTCTATCGCGGCCACAGGGTGGCCGATCGGGCGCATCGTATGCTGTTGATGTAGGTTTAGTTGCTTCCTCCTCAAGTTGGGGTAGTAGCCTGCGCTTTGGGTAGCTCTTGGATGGGCGTTCTAGTTTATACTCTTCGGCCGCCAGGACTTCGGTCCATCTGTCGGCTAGCAAGTCTTGGTCAGCTCTAAGCTGCTGCTGTTTCTTCTTGAGGCTGCTTGCCGTGGCTACGAGTTTGTGTTTGAAACGCTCTTGTTCGACGGGATCCTCTGGCACGACGAATTCGTTGTCGTCGAGGCTTGCCTCGTCTTCGGAGGGAGGCATGTAATTGTCGTCCTCATCATCTTTGTCGGCCGCTCTCTCATGAGGGCTGGCTCCTTCGTCCTCCTGCACTGAATCCTGCTGGAGGGGGTTGTCTTCGGCACTGTCCGGCGTATTGTTATCTTCGGTGCCGGAATCGCCGTTTTTGCTTTGGCGGGACTTAGAGCGGCGCCGCTGACGTCGGTGCTTGGGTTGCTTCTTGGAGGGGTCATCCTCTGTTTTCTCCTCGCCATCCCCCGCTTTAGGGGTGTCCACCATGTATATGTCATATGACGAGGTGGCTTTCCAGTTCCCTATAGGTGCTGGTTCTTGATCGTCTCCTTCATCGGCGTCCATGCCGTTGATGTCTTCGGAGTCAAAGTCGAGCATGTCGGTTAAATCGTCGACAGTGGCTACGAAGTGGGTGGTGGGTCGGCTGCGAATTTCTTCGTCGTCCGTATCCCAACCGTGTTGGCCGTAGTCCGGCCAGGGCTCTCCTGACAAAGAGAGAGATTTTAACGAATTCATGATATTTCTGAAAGGCGAGTGCTGAAAGACATCCGCGGCGGTGAACTCCATGACCGGAGCCCAATCGGGCTTAATCGGAAGAGGTGCGGGATTTACGGAGTCCGGATCGGAGTCCGGCACCTTGGAGTCACGGGCCTTGCGAGGGACTAGGCTGGTATCCGGCTCTATCGCCGTAGAGGTTGCAGTTTCTGGGGCGGCGTCCAACCGTCCGTCCCCGACTGGCGTAGTGGGCTCCGAGCTAATGGTCGGAGCGGACACTTGAGTGACGCTCTGGGCGTTGTCCGATGACAGAGCTAAATCATGCCCATCATGACAGTGCGGCGCGCCCGGTCGTGGCTCGAATCCGTCAAAGATCAAGTCCCCGCGGATGTTGGCCATCTAGTTTAAGCTTCCAAACCTGACCTGATGGCCAGGGGCGTTGCTTTCGATCTGCTTTAGATGGCCGAGCGAGTCGGCCCGCAGTGCGAAGCCGCCGAATACAAAGATCTGTCTGGGGAGAAAAATCTCATCCCGGACCGTATCGCGATTGTCGAGCAAATAAGCCATCGGGCCTAAAGGCGACGACACAGAGGAACTCTCAATGAAAGCACCAATGTCAGTGTCAAAACCGGCGGATCTCGGGTAGGGGGTCTCGAACTGTGCGTCTAGGCGGATGGTAACAGGAGACAAGGGACACGATGTTTTTACCCAGGTTCGGGCCCTCTCAATGGAGGTAAAACCCTACTCCTGCTTGATTAATATTGATGATATGGGTAGTACAAGAGTAGATCTACCACGAGATCGGAGTGGCTAAACCCTAGAAGCTAGCCTATGGTATGATTGTTGTTCGTCCTACGGACTAAAACTCTCCGGTTTATATAGACACCGGAGAGGGCTAGGGTTACACAGAGTTGGTTACAATGGGAGGAGATCTTCATATCGTATCGCCAAGCTTGCCTTCCACGCCAAGGAAAGTCCCATCCGGACACGGGACGGAGTCTTCAATCTTGTATCTTCATAGTCCAGGAGTCCGGCCAAAGGTCTTAGTCCGGCCATCCGGACACCCCCTAATCCAGGATTCCCTCAGTATGTACCAGTAGCTATGTGTTTGATCTCTCTCTCTCGTGTTCTCTCTATGGCACGATCTTGATGTATCGTGGGCTTTGCTATTATAGTTGGATCTTATGATGTTTCTCCCCCTCTACTCTCTTGTGATTAATTGAGTTTTCCCTGTGAAGTTATCTTATCGGATTGAGTCTTTAATGATTTGAAAACACTTGATGTATGTCTTGTCGTGCTTATCTGTGGTGACAATGGGATATCATGTGCCACTTGATGTATGTTTTTGTGACAAACTTGCGGGTTCCGCCCATGAACCTATGCATAGGGGTTGGCACACATTTTCCTCTTGACTTTCTGGTAGAAACTTTGGGGCACTCTTTGAAGTACTTTGTGTTGGTTGAATAGATGAATATGAGATTGTGTGATGCATACCGTATAATCATGCACACGGATACTTGAGGTGACAATGGAGTATCTAGGTGACATTAGGGTTTTGGTTGATTTGTGTCTTAAGGTGTTATTCTAGTATGAACTCTTGAATAGATTGATCGGAAAGAATAACTTTGAGGTGGTTTCGTACCCTACCATAATCTCTTCGTTTGTTCTATGCTATTAGTGGCTTTGGAGTGACTCTTTGTTGCATGTTGAGGGATTGTTATATGATCTATCTATGTTATTATTGTTGAGAGAACTTGCACTAGTGAAAGTATGAACCTTAGGCCTTGTTTCCACGCATTGCAATACCATTTACGCTCACTTTTATCACTTGTTGCCTTGTTGTTTTTATAATTTCAGATTACAAATACTTATATCTACCATCCATATTGCACTTGTATCACCATCTCTTCGCCGAACTAGTGCACCTATACAATTTACCATTGTATTGGGTGTGTTGGAGACACAACAGACTCTTTGTTATTTGGTTGCAGGGTTGTTTGAGAGAGACCATTTTCATCCTACGCCTCCCACAGATTGATAAACCTTAGGTCATCCACTTGAGGGAAATTTGCTACTGTCCTACAAACCTGTGCACTTGCAGGCCCAACAACGTCTACAAGAAGAAGGTTGTGGAGTAGAAATCACCGGTCCGTCGTGGTCGCTCAGCAACTCCACCGTCATCAGATGACAGCTCCAGCTGGGAGGGTACACTGTGGCGGTGGCGCAGTCCTTGGCGTAGTGTAGTGCGCATGGCGACCCTATTGGGTTTGCGCAGAACACCCACCACACGCTCCACCGCCGGTGCCCGTCGGTAGCTGTTGTCGGCCGCCATTGCCGCCACACCACCGTAGAAAGCAAGGGCCATCGCCCGCTCCGCCGCCGTGGTCTGAAGGCGGGAGGTGGCCATCGTGGCCGCCACCCCACTGTCGGCCACCGTGTCCATCACCCGCTCTGTCACCATGGCCCGAAGGCGGGAGGTGGTGGTCGTGGCCCATCGTCGGCCGCCCTGGCCGCCAGCCCATCATCGACCGCCAGGGTCATCACCCGCTCCGCCACCGCCGCCCAAAGGCGGGAGGCGGAGGTGGATGCCGGCACATGCGTCAGCGACCTTGCGCGCTACACCGAGTTCCCGCGGGAGGAGGAGGAGCGCCTCATCGAGCATGCAAAGACCCTTACCACTGCCGTGGCCGTGGCACGCGCCGCCTCAGAGGTGAGGAATCAGGAGATCTACGAGGAGAACCACTGCTTCGAGAGGGATTGTCCGGAGCGGCTGTGGGCATTCGAGCTGGCGAGCGTCACCAAATGTGCAGCAGCGGCAGGCACCGTATTGTATTTGTCCAGCTCATCAGTAGGCTCCTCCTCCTCTGCCTCTTACTGAGCACGCTCTGCAGAGGAGAGGCTGCCGAAAGTAGTACAAATCCCCTGCGTAGTAGTAGTAGTAGTATTTAGGGGTAATTTTGTTTAGTTCATCTGACTATAGATGTGGTGGAACTGTACAACATACTTAAAATTAGCTAGTATATAAATTAGAACTAGCTATTTCAGTACATGGTTGGCAACAATTGGGGAAAAGTTTGGTCGGTTCAGCTATCGAGTTGAACTGTTTGTATAAATTAAGCACGACTTCTTAATCTATGAATGAAATCTATGCTTAATTACTGAATTTTAGTTGCAAAAATTAGATAGTGCTAGTGATTTTTAGCTGCATATTTTGACAAATCACAGTGTTACAAGGTTGACAAATGGCAATGTTACTATATCAACAAATGTCAATCTTTCAAGTTTGACAAATGGCAACATACCCAATATAACAGATGCAGATCTTACCAAATTGTTTGTAAGTGGTTGCACACGGGTCATCCAAAACAACCGTGTGTGTTGAAGAGATGCACAAATCCTGCTCTCGCTTTGCATCCAGGTGCTCTATCTAAAACATTTGCGATCAACAGCTACACAAACCCTGCTTGACACATTTTCCCTTGTCTTCCTGGGGAAGCTGTCGGTTTGCATACGGGTGTTCTAACTAAAACGTTTGCGATCGAGATGCAATATTAAACCCAAGTAAAAAACTATTTCCGGCTATGGCGGAGGCGGCATGCCACGCTGTCCTTGTCATTGTCGTCCTTTGGGACGCCGTTGTTGAAGTCTTCAAGGTAGCTCAGAATGTTCTTCACTTGTAAATCAAACATCATGTCGTCATGCGATCGACGGGCGGGGAACGGGAAGACGGCAGCTGGCGGTGCTGAGAGGCAGCGGTCGACGACAGCGTCCCATGCCGCTGAGGGGGGCGCGCACATGGGCACGGGTGCGGAGGGAGCAACCAAACGCACGGGACCGGCACCGCAGTGGGTGGAGGGGCGCGTACGCGCACGGGCATGGGCACAGGCACTGGTGCTGGAGCTGGCATGTACACGAGCTCGCGCGGGTCCGCGGAGACCTCGGTGACGCACGCGACTTCCAGCTCTATGATAGTGCTTGGCGACCAGACCATGAATACTAACGGGATGGTTGCTGGCGCGGGCGCGGGGATGGGAGCTGAGACCGGAGCGGGGGCAGCAACAGCCGCGGCCAGCTCGTTCTGGGCCATGTCCATGAGGCCCCATTCCTCCTTATTTTCTATCTCCTCTAGCTCGGAGTCGACTTCACCAAACTTGAAGACTAGTGGCAGATGATCCTTCTCCGCCATGGCGTTGGTGGAGGTGTGCGGGACGGAGGGGAATGGAATTCGAACAGTAAGGCCGCCCGTATTAAGCAGCAGCTTGGGCACCATTAATGGAGAGGAAGGCGGGCGGCCATGGAAGTCAAAGGACTCGATTCCCATTGAGCCTGCGCAGTGTACAACTCGCACGCTTCCCCGTGAGCCTGCATATTGGAGGCCAACTTGCACGCCTCTCGGTCAGCCTGCGCACCGGACTGCGCTCGCACGCCTCCTGTTCAGTCAAGCAGCTGTCCGCACGGCACCTCCTATAGCCATTAGAACGAAGACACGTGGCGTCATGTGAATGGTTAACATAACACACATGATTTGAATTATACAAATGTTTGCAAGGTTAGAGTGGCGGATATTTGTTTGAAAATGCCTTTGTTGGTTGTTATTCGAGTGCTTCTTCTCTCAAAATGGACACGAGAAATACCACAGCATGTCAGGTGCCATTCCATAATAGCATGCCAAGTTTCATGAACTTCAAACGAGTTTTGGATTTGCTAGAATTTAAAAACAAAGTATCTCAATGTTTTGCCGGCAATCAACAGTGCCCTAGTGTTTGAAATTCATTCCCATTTCTTGCATGGGACCTAAGCATGCACCCAAGGACAAAGATTTGATATTTCAACCAATTTATATGCACTGGAGCATGTGCATGTAGTTCAAATTTGAATTATGCACATAAAATGCCTAGAAAACCCAGTTAATGTATAAAAATGTCCAAACGAACCTCGAAAATTGCAAAATTTAACACAACACTCCTGTTGTTCTATGTTGACACTAGAAAATTTTTGAAAGCAATAAGAGGCAGTGGATATCGTTTCCTCCCCGAAGGTGGGACATTCCTACCAAAACCATTAGGCTTAGTGTGAGAAGCTCTGGTTTGTGAGAAGCTCATACACAAACCTGCCCCAAATGGGACAAAAAATTACCATGGCATGTTGATGCCACTCCATGATAGCATGCCAAGTTTCATGAATTTTAGACGAGTTTTGGATTTACTAGAATTTAAAAACCCGGAATCTCAATGTTTGTGGCCGAGTGATAGTGGCAGGGTGTTTGACATTCATTCCCATTTCTTGCATGGGACCTAAGCATGCAATCAAGGACAACGATTTGATTTTTCAACCAATTTATATGCGTCAGAGCATGTGCAGGTAGTTCAAATTTGAATTATGCACATAAATGCATCGAAAACTCAATTAATGCACAAAAATGTCCAAACGAACCCCGGAAAATCCCAATTGACACAACACTCCTATTGTTCTGTGTTGACTCTAGAAATTTTTTGAAGGCAATAAGAGGCAGCGGATATCGTTTCGTCCCTAAAGGTGGGATGTTCCCTACCGAAACCATCGGGCTTGTTGTGAGAACCTTTGGTTTGTGAGAAGCATATCCCCAAACCTTCCCCAAATGGGATAATATCTTTACCACGGCATGTTTATGCCGCTCCATGATAGCATGCCAAGTTTCATGAAATTTAGACGAGTTTGGGATTTACTAGAATTTAAAAACTAGGAATCTCAATGTTTGCGGCCGAGTGACATGGCAGGGTGTTTGACATTCATTCCCATTTCGTGCATGGGACCTAAGCATGCAACCAAGGACACACATTTGAATTTTCAACCAATTTATATGCATTAGAGCATGTGCATGTAGTTCAAAGTTGAATTGTGCTCTTAATGCATTGAAAACACAACTGATGCATAAAAATGTCCAAACAAACCCCGAAAAATCCCAAAAATTGACACGACACTCCTATTGTTCTATGTTGACACTAATTTTTTTGAAATCAATAAGAGGCAGCGGATATCGTTTCATCCCCAAAGGTGGGACGTACCCTACCGAAAGCATCAGGCTTGTTGTGAGAGCCTTTGGTTTGTGAGAAGCATATCCCCAAACTTGCCCCAAATGGGACAATATGTTTACCATGACACCATGATAACATGCTAAGTTTCATGAATTTAAGACGAGTTTTGGATATACTAGAGTTTAAAAACCAGAAATCTCAATGTTTGCGGCCGAGTGACGGTGGCAGGGTGTTTGACATTCATTCCCATTTCTTGCATGGGACCTAAGTGAAAGTGCAACTATCCCTAGGTGGTTTTGGTAATTCATAACAACATATAGCTCATTGAGCTAATGCTATTCCAAGAATATTATTTCAGGAAAGCTCAATGAATGGCATGGCATGGATGATGAAAGTGGATCCCTCAAAATACTAAGGACAAAGGATTGGCTCAAGCTCAAAAGCTCAAGACTCTTCATTTTACATTTTAGTGATCCAAGATCACATTGAGTCTATAGGAAAAGCCAATACTATCAAGAAGGGATGAGGTGTTGCTTAATGAGCCTCTTGCTTCATGTGCTAAGTGATTTGCACCAAAACCCTCAACTACTTTCCCACATCCACAAATGACCTAAACCTAAAGCCAAAATCGGTCACACCGATTCTTTCTATCCGGCACCACCGATTCCAAAAGTCATAGCCACTGCCAGAAACCCTAAGAAAATCGGTCTTACCGATAGGGATCTCGGTCTCACCGAGATGGGGTTGCAATCTCTCTGTTTCCCTTCGTAACGTTTCGGTCTAACCAAAGTGAGCGATTGGTCCCACCGAGATTGCAATGCAAACTCTCTGTTTCCTTTTTGTAACATTTCGGTCTCACCGAAAAGAGCAAATCGGTCCCACCGAGTTTACCTGACCAACTCTCTGGTTAGCTAATTACCAAAATCGGTCTCACCGAGTTTGTGTAATCAGTCTCACCGAGATTACGTTATGCCCTAACCCTAACCGAATCAGTCTCACCGAGATGCATGTCAGTCCCACCGAAGATCACTAACGGTCACTAGGTTTACTAAATCGGTCCGACCGAGTTTAACTATTTGGTCCCACCGAGTTTGGTAAATTGTGTGTAACGGTTAGATTTTGTGTGGAGGCTATATATATCCCTCCACCTCCTCTTCATTCATGGAGAGAGCCATCAGACTAAACCTACACTTCCAACTTACCATTTCTGAGAGAGAACCACCTACATGTGTTGAGGCCAAGATATTCCATTCCTACCATATGAATCTTGATCTCTAGCCTTCCCCAAGTTGCTTTCCACTCAAACCCTCTTTCCACCAGATCCAAATCCTATGAGAGAGAGTTGAGTGTTGGGGAGACTATCATTTGAAGCACAAGAGCAAGGAGTTCATCATCAACGCACCATTTGTTACTTCTTGGAGAGTGGTGTCTCCTAGATTGGCTAGGTGTCACTTGGGAGCCTCCTACTTCGTGAAGATCTACCGCTAGTTAGGCAAGTCCTTCGTGGGCGACGGCCATGGTGGGATATACAAGGTTGCTTCTTTGTGGACCCTTTGTGGTTGGAGCCCTCCGTGGACTCGCGCAGCCGTTACCCTTCGTGGGTTGAAGTCTCCATCAACGTGGATGTACGATAGCGCCACCTATCGGAACCACGCCAAAAACATCCGTGTCTCCAATTGTGTTTGAATCCTCCAAACCCTTCCCTTTACTTTCTTGCAAGTCGTATGCTTTAATTTCCACTGCCTATATACTCTTTGCATGCTTGATTGAATTGTGTGATGATTGCTTGACTTGTCCTAAAATAGCTAAAATCTGCCAAACTCTAAAATTGGGAAAAGGTTAGGTTTTTAATTGGTCAAGTAGTCTAATCACCCCCCCTCTAGACATACTTCAAGGTCCTACAAGTGGTATCAGAGCATTGGTCTCCATTTGCTTTGATTTCCATAGCTTTTGGTGGTCATAGCCTTGGTTTCACAACCTAGGAGAGTATGGCGTCTAGCGAGGGAAATTATCACCGTAGAGGTCCTTACTTTGATGGTACTAATTTTGCTAGTTGGAAGCATAAGATGAAAATGCATATTCTTGGACATAACCCCGCCGTTTGGGAAATTATTTGTATTGGCTTGCAAGGGGAATTCTTCGATGGGAGAGAACCAAACCGTGAAGCAAATTCAAAAGAATTGAAGATGTTGCAATACAACGCTCAAGCTTGTGATATCATCTTCAACGGATTGTGCCCCGAAGAGTTCAACAAAATCAGCCGTCTTGAGAATGCAAAGGAAATTTGGGATACTTTGATTGATATGCACGAAGGTATTGAGTCCGTCGAGGAATCCAAGTTGGATGTGCTCCAAAGTCAGCTCGACAAGTTCAAAATGAAGGATGGTCAAGGTGTCGCTGTAATGTACTCTAGGCTTGCACTTATCACAAATGAGATTGCCGGCTTTGGGAGTGAAGAGATGACCGACAGATTCATCATCAAGAAGATCCTAGGAGTATTGGATGGAAAGTATGATACCGTGTGCACGTTGATCCAAATGATGCCAAACTACAAAGATCTCAAGCCAACGGAAGTCATTGGAAGGAGTGTTGCTCATGAGATGTCACTCAAGGACAAGGAGGAACTTCACAACAAGTCAAGTGGTGCTTACAAAGCCTCAAGTGAAGCCCCCACATCATCAAGTGAGAAACAAACCTTCAATGAAGAATTGAGCTTAATGGTGAAGAACTTCAACAAATTCTACAAGAGTAGAAGCAAAGAAAGAAGCTCCAAGTCAAGGTCTTATCATGACAAGAGATCTTCTAGTCGAGAGAGCAATTGCTACAATTGTGGGAGGCCTGGACACTATTCCAATGAGTGTACGACACCCTACAAAAGAAGAGAAGATTCTTCAAAAAGAAGAAGCAAAAGAGAAGAATCACCACCAAGAGAGAGGAGGAGTAGAGATGATCGTTATGAACGAAGACCCTCCGGAGAAGCAAGGATTCGGAAAGGAAGGACAAGTCATCAAGGAGCTACACAAAACGAAGACATCAAGCTCATGTTGGTGAATGGGTTTCCGGCTCCGACTCCGACAATCACTCCGACTCCGAACATACTCAAGATGAAGGTGTTGCCGGTCTAGCACTTGTGTCAACCAACTCCTACGACATATTTGATTCACCAAATGAAGGAATTGGAAGATGCTTCATGTCCAAAGGTCCAAAGGTAACACATCCCGAGTATGTTGATTTCAATAGTGATGAAGATGACTTGCTTGTGGATGATGATTTCCTTGTTGACAACTCTAGTGATGAATACTATGATGAAACGTCAATTAATCATGCTAATCAAACGAATGACAATGATAAGGAGAAAATTGAGCTTCTAACTAAAGAACTAAACACTCTTAAGTTAGCTCATGAAACTATCTTCGAAGATCATCGAGAACTTTTAAGGGCTCATGAGAAGTTACGCTTTGAAAAGCTCAATCTTGAGCAAGAGCATGAGTTCTTAAAGGCAATCAATGATGATCTCCGCAAGAAAAGTTCTTCTTACATTGCCAAGCGTTTACTCTTATCTACTTACGTGCCTCAAGTCAAGTCTAGTAACAAGTACAAGAATGATACTTCCTCTAGTAGTAACAAAAATAATGTTAAATCCAATGTTGTTGCTTCTAGTAGTTCTCTTGATTCCACTAATGATTCTCTTAGCCAAGTTACACTTGAGCAAGAAAATAGTTTATTGAAGGGAATTATAGAGAAAGGTGTATACAAGAGCCTTGCCGGGAGTAAGCAATTCGAGGAAATTGTACGCAAGCAAGGAAGACACCGGAAGAATCAAGGTGTTGGTTTTGAACAAAAGTTCAATACCAATGGAGTTGAGTGGGAAGAAGATCAATACCCCAAGACAAAGTTTGTTCCTCAACAAGAGATGTATGATCCTACTTCTTTCAAGGGGACACAAGCTCAAGATGATCTTCCACCACAAGACCACAAGAACAAAGGCAAGGACAAGCTTCAAGAAGAGATTGATGCATTTGAAGAAGCACCCAAGGCCTTGGTCAAGTGGATTCCCAAGACTACGTCAAGTTCTACTTCATCAAGTACAACTACAACTCCAAGGATTCCAGCAAGATGATGTGGATCCCGAAGAAGAAGAACTAGAGAGTTCTTGAGGGTGACTCCGCCAACATTCTTCACTCATATCATTTTGGCAAGAACAAGTGCAATCAACTTCCACATCTTGCACTAGTTCAAGGAGTCACAAACCCTCATGTTGGTAAGGCAAGGGACAAGGTAACCTAATGTTTTCATGGACATCATCTTGTGTCTGCATCACTCTATGTCTATGGATATTCTTGTTTGTTCCTTGTGGGACTAACCCATGTAGGTAAGTTGAAAGTGCAACTCACTCCAAAGGATTGCTCCAAATGATCTACATAAACATTGAGCATCTACATCTTCAACACCTACATGAAGTCATCATCGACAAAACCCAAGGTTAGTTCATCCCTCTAAGGGGGGATCTCACATCTAGGGGGAGCTTAACTCTAAGAATTGAGTGAAAGCAACTCTAATGGTGTGAACACATTAATGCATTATGTAAAAGTGGTAACCCCACTTGAGCTTAAACGATGAGTATGACCTATGATCAAATGTTCTCATTTGACTCCGAAGTCAATATACTCACATATAGATGACCTAGTCATCGCCAATTGTTTTATAGATGCTAGAATTGGTTGTGCATGCTTTGCCACATATTTCATTTGCCATCTTATTGTGTGAGCATGTTGGTGCATATTTTACTCATTCAAGGACATCCACTTGTTGTTTTGTTTGTTTGGATTTATCTTCTTTGTGCCAAGTGGATGAACAAGAATGCCTAAGAACCTTCTTTAGATATCTATGTTTTTCTCGTCTCAAACTCTATTCATGCTACATCACAAAATTTGATCAAGTCAGATTTGAACCACTCTGTGTGAGGAGCACTCGGAGTCCCCGATTCGTCATAGACTTAAACTTCCAAAACCTCTTTGTGATTCTCGGTCTGACCGATTCCTCCATTTCGGTCCTACCAAGATCATCAAGTTGATCTGAGTTTTCAATCTCGGTGCAACCGATTTGAACTTTTCGATCACACCGAGTTACTGTAACTGAACACAGTTATGCATCTCGGTGCCACCGAGTTGTTCCACTCGGTCACACCGACAGGGTCGGGCTATATATAGACACACACAAAATTTTGGAAACTTCTCCGAAACCCTTCGCCCGCGCAACAACTGGCTCTGCCATCGTGGTCTCCGGATCGTCTCCTCGCCGCCAGCAGCCTCCTGTCGCTGGTCTTTGCCGCCGTCAACGGATTTCGTCCCCGCCGTTGCCGTCGTAGCAAGTCCACCGCCAAGTTAGGGTATGGACTTGATCTTTGTGCTATCCATGTCTGATTCCTAGCACATTGTACTCTTATTGATTCTTGCCACGATTGAAACTCTTCTATCCAGCCAAAGTAGTCCGTAGTTTATATGTGATTCAAATTTTTAGGGTTAGGTTTCCGCCGAAACCATCTCGGACCCACCGAGTTGAAAAACTCAGTCTCACCGATTTGGCTTATGCCATTGCACTAGTGACTCTCGGTCTGACCGAGAATTACTAATCGGTGTGACCGATTTTAGGATTCAGTGAAATGCTAGCAGTCTCGGTGCCACCGAACTGTGACTCGGTCCAACCGAGTTCATCAGTTTAGGTTCCAAAAACTGCTTCGGTATCACCGAGTTTGAAAATCGGTTCATCCGAAATGCTTTCTTTGGAAAACTAAAACTGAACTTTTGAGTCATTCTTTTGCAAAAACCTCTGCATTTTGTGATGCTCATCTTTTCTATCTCATCTATAACTCTTCACAGGGTCAGCAGTCAGTATGTCTGATCAAAGTGACAGCTAGAACAGGCCAGAAGAGCAGATTCACTTGAGTGAGGGCACTAGTCCCTCTTGTACTTCAGATGAAGGGAGCATAAGTACTCCTAGCAATTTGCCTAAGGCTGCAACTAGGCAAAGGAGGAAAAGAACTTCAGATTCAGAGGATGAAGATTACAGAGCTGAGGAAGATGAGGCTACTTCCAAGAAAGTGATGCTCAAGAAGGAATATAGCTCAGCAAAAGATATTAAGCCAGGCATGAAGATTAAGAGGCCTGCAAGAAGGCAACCTATGCCCAAGGCCAGAGCATCAACTCAACTGCCTAAAAATCCTGATCCCAAAGAGCCAGCTAAAGAAAGCAAGAAGAGGAAGGAAAGGGTCAAGAAGACCATGGCCAGAGTTGTAGGGCAACCTTCCATGATGGAAGAGGAAGAGCTTTCTGCACCAGCACCAAAGGCACCAAAGCTTATGGGTGATGCAATCAGATCTGGGGCTGCAACATCTAAGCCCAAGGAAGCACCCAAAGCTGCCCCCAGGGCCAAGTCTGCACCAAAGAGGAATACCAGGAGTATTCCAGCTGCTGAGAAGAACAAGGCCCCAGTGCCAAATGTTGCTGAGGAGGAAGATGAAGGACAGGTTCTAAGGAAGCTCAAGCTAAAGATACCAGACCACAATGATGCCCATCCTGTGGCTGAGGACATGAGAATCAGAAAAGACTCAGGATTGAGACGGTGGAGGATGGCAGATCCATATGCCACAAGGAGAAGAACTGCTGTTGATTACAGGTTCCATACAAAGGAACAGCAGGACTTCTATGAGACAATTCTGTTGGACAAGAAGCCCATAGTTTGTGACACGAGATGGGTTGACTGGAAATTCATCAAGGAGAATGAACAGCACTATCCTGGAGTGCAAGACAGCTTTGTTGCTTCTGGAGTTGCAGATTTTGTCGGGCAAAAGTTCACAAGCTGGAATGATGAGCTTATCATGCAATTCTACTCCACAGCACACTTTTATCCAGATGGGAGAATTGTTTGGATGTCTGAAGGTACAAGGTACCAATCCACTGTAGAAGAATGGGCAAGTCTGATAAATGCCCCAAAGGAAAATGATGATGATCTGGACATTTATGCAAAGAAGAAGATGGGACACAATTCAATGTCACACATGTACAAGGAGATCCCAGAAAAAGCTCTAGAGACTTTCTCTTTTGGATCAGTCCACTTTCTGTTGTCAGGCTTGCCAACTATAAATTGGATTCTGAGGCACACTTTGTTGCCCAAGTCTGGTGACCACAACATGATCAGAGGGCATGCCATCAATATGTTGCATTTATTTGATGTGCCACAAAAATTCAAAGTCATGAGCCTTATAGTTGAAACCATCAAGAGGACTGCAGCAGATTAGAAGAGGAGCTGTGGATATGCACCTCAGATTCAAGAATTGATAAACTCAAAGATGGGCACAGGAAAATATCTATTGGATAGGGAACATTTTCCACTCTATCTAGACTTTGAGGACAATGAGGTTGTCATGAATGAAGATGATCCATCATCAGTTCAAGCACAAGAAAAGAAGGAGAAGGCAAAGAAGGAGAAAGCTGCCAAGATGCCAACTCAAGAGGAGGCATCTGAATATTTCTTGAAAACCAAATAGGATCAGCTAGGTTACTTGATAGCATCATCTCTGAGTTTTGAGTTAGGGTGGCCAACCCCTTCTATGATCATGGAACAAAAATTCTATGATCTAGATGTCAAAGTAACTGAGATTCAGTCAGTTGTGGAGCAGCTGCAGGATGACATGCAGGAGAGGAAGGGTAAGACTACAACAAATGTGTTTGCCAGCGTGCCCAGAGCTCAGAGGTCAACTGCTGTGCCAGTGCCAGACACTAGAGCAACATCTTCAACACCAGCTACTGCCCCTTCAGCTCCAGTGCAACCAGCTTCAGCATCAACTCCAGCACCCTCTACATCAACTGAAGCCATCGTCCTTGGAGTCATCAGGACACCACCACCAGAAGATCAAGCCTGAGAGTCAATCTAGCACTATGCATTTTCTATGAACTTTTTGGTAACTTGTTGCCAAAGGGGGAGAAAAATGTATAGATCATAGGCTTCAGGAGAGAGAGTGTGTTGCTTTTGTTCTCTCTTGCTTTATTTGGTGGTTTTTCAATCTTTGTTTGCTTTTGGTTGAGATACTATGCTTGTGAGACATTGATGATCATGTGCTTGATCATAAGATACACTTATGCATGCTTGATATTATCCTATCTATCTTATGTGATCACTCACTATGCTTGGTGATGAGTGCATGTATTCATTGTTTATTATTTTGAGCGCTCCACCAAGATGTATGTGACATGGAAGAGTAACCCATGAGCCTAATTCATTGTGCATTTGCAGTCCAAAGCAAATCTAAAACTATGCACAAATTTAGGGGGAGCTCTTGCTTATCACATATTTCTCAAAGCGATGATGTTATTTAAATTTTATTATCATTTGTCGAAGCTTTGATCTATATGTTGTCATCAATTACCAAAAAGGGGGACATTGAAAGTGCAACTATCCCTAGGTGGTTTTGGTAATTCATAACAACATATAGCTCATTGAGCTAATGCTATTCCAAGAATATTGTTTCAGGAAAGCTCAATGAATGGCATGGCATGGATGATGAAAGTGGATCTCTCAAAATACTAAGGACAAAGGATTGGCTCAAGCTCAAAAGCTCAAGACTCTTCATTTTACATTTTAGTGATCCAAGATCACATTGAGTCTATAGGAAAAGCCAATACTATCAAGAAGGGATGAGGTGTTGCTTAATGAGCCTCTTGCTTCATGTGCTTAGTGATATGCTCCAAAACCCTCAACTACTTTCCCACATTCACAAATGACCTAAACCTAAAGCCAAAATCGGTCACACCAATTCTTTCTATCCGGCGCCACCGATTCCAAAAGTCATAGCCACTGCCACAAACCCTAAGCAAATCGGTCTTACCGATAGGGATCTCGGTCTCTCTGAGATGGGGTTGTAATCTCTATGTTTCCCTTCGTAACGTTTCGGTCTAACCGAAGTGAGCGATCGGTCCCACCGAGATTGCAATATAAACTCTCTGTTTCCTTTTTGTAACATTTCCGTCTCACCGAAAAGATAAAATTGGTCCCACCAAGTTTACCTGACCAACTCTCTGGTTAGCTAATTACCAAAATCGGTCTCACCGAGTTTGTGTAATCGGTCTCACCGAGATTACGTTATGCCGTAACCCTAACCGAATCGGTCTCACCGAGATGCATGTTAGTCCCACCGAAAGTCACTAACGGTCACTAGGTTTACTAAATCGGTCCGACCAAGTTTAACTATTCGGTCCCACCGAGTTTGGTAAATTGTGTGTAACGGTTAGATTTTGTGTGGAGGCTATATATACCCCTCCACCTCCTCTTCATTCGTGGAGAGAGCCATCAGACTAAACCTACACTTCCAACTTACCATTTCTGAGAGAGAACCACCTACTCATGTGTTGAGGCCAAGATATTCCATTCCTACCATATGAATCTTGATCTCTAGCCTTCCCCAAGTTACTTTCCACTCAAACCCTCTTTCCACCAGATCCAAATGCTATGGGAGAGAGTTCAGTGTTGGGGAGACTATCATTTGAAGCACAAGAGCAATTAGTTCATCATCAACGCACCATTTGTTACTTGTTGGAGAGTGGTGTCTCCTAGATTGGCTAGGTGTCACTTGGGAGCCTCCGACAAGATTGTGGAGTTGAACCAAGGAGTTTGTAAGGGCAAGGAGATCGCCTACTTCGTGAAGATCTACCGCTAGTGAGGCAAGTCCTTCGTGGGCGACGGCCATGGTGGGATAGACAAGGTTGCTTCTTCGTGGAACCTTTGTGGGTGGAGCCCTCCGTGGACTCACGCAGCTGTTACCCTTCGTGGGTTGAAGTCTCCATCAACGTGGATGTATGATAGCACCACCTATCGAAACCACGCCAAAAACATCTGTGTCTCCAATTGTGTTTGAATCCTCCAAACCCTTCCCTTTACTTTCTTGCAAGTTGTATGCTTTAATTTCCGCTGCCTATATACTCTTTGCATGCTTGCTTGAATTGTGTGATGATTGCTTGACTTGTCCTAAAATAGCTAAAATCTGCCAAACTCTAAAATTGGGAAAATGTTAGGTTTTTAATTGGTCAAGTAGTCTAATCACCCCCCCTCTAGACATACTTCAAGGTCCTACACTAAGCATGCAACCAAGGACATAGATTTGAATTTTCAACCAATTTACATGCATTAGAGCATGTGCATGTAGTTCACATTTGAATTGTGCTAATAAATGCATTGAAAACGCAATTCATGCATAAAAATGTCCAAACAAACCCCAAAAATCCCAAAAATTGACACGGCATATTGTTCTATGTTGACACTAGAATTTTTTTGAAAGCAATAAGTGGCAATGGATATCGTTTCGTCCCCAAAGGTGGGACGTACCCTACCGAAACCATCAGGCTTGTTGTGAGAGCCTTTGATTTGTGGAAGCATATACCCAAACCTGCCCCAAATGGGACAATATTTTTACCACGGCATGTTGATGTCGCTCCATGATAGCATGCCAAGTTTCATGAATTTCAGACGAGTTTTGGATTTACTAGAATTTAAACACCAGGAATCTGGCAGGGTGTTTGACATTCATTACCATTTCTTGCATGGGACCTAAGCACGCAACCAAGGACAAATATTTGAATTTTCTACCAATTTATATGCATTAGAGCATGTGCATGTAGTTCAAATTTGATTTGTGCTCATAAATGCATTAAAAACACAATTAATGCATGAAAATGTCAAAACGAACCTCGAGAAATCCCAAAACTTGACACAACACTCGTGTTGTTCTATGTTGACACGAGAAACATTTTGAAAGTAAGAATAGGCAACATATATCGTTTCGTCCCCCAAGGTGGCATGTACCCTACTGAAACCATGAGGCTTGTTGTGAGAGAAGCTCTAGTTTGCGAGAAGCTTATACCCCACACATGCCCCAAATGGGACAATATTTTTACCACGACATGTCGCTGCCATTCCATGATATCATGTCAAGTTTCATGAATTTCAGATGAGTTTCGATTTACTAGAATGTTAAAAGCATGTATCTCAATGTTAGCGGTTGAACACTAATATCTAGCAATGGATCTCCTCTCCTCTCCACCTGATCTCCCACCACCCTAATGGAAATCTTCGCCAGTGACTTCAATGGAGGGTCTTCTGCATTGGGATTTCAACCCCGGCCTAGCGGTCGCAGATCAGGTGCGTTGATGTTTCGGCTCTACGGTTCAGTTTTCCTCCGCCCATGGGACCAAGGAATTTTTCTTGGTCGTATACTTCTCATCGGCTTCCTTCATTCTATTGGAGGAGTCAGTTGGTTTGGCGCTACAATGCTGTATTGGAGGCTTACCCTCGGGCCTTAATGTCCAAACCCTAAGCGATCGGTGCTTCCGCTTCTTGGTGGCATCTAACAAAGTTGGTCATTTAATATACCACCTCAAAGATCGCATCTGGACGGACTTCATATGTCACTTTCAAGTCTTTCGAGCCAGGGATCATGGCGTTGCTCCCATTGATAACTTTTGGCACTCGGATGAGAATGCACATGATATTTATGTCCATTCTCCAATTGCTATCAGGTCTAATCTGGATTTTTTATGCACACATAGCCAAAGGAATTCTGATTCTCTTCATGGTCCTCATGGCCACGGTTCTACTATGGGTTTTGGAGGTTTGCCGGATTCCTTGCCGCCGATGACCACCACGGCCATTCCGGCCACTCACCTCAGTTTTGGTAACACGGTGCAGGCAGTTAATGGTCTTAATGGTAATTATGGCTCTCAATCTACGGCTGGTCTTTCCTATGGGAATTTTCGTCTGCCCAATCAGCTTAATGAGAATGCGGGATTTCAGGAGAATCAGCATTTACTACCTAATAGACTATGTTTGGAAACAATCAATTGTGACTTATTGGGTGGTCGTCCCGCTCCAGAAAAAATGCGCTTTGAAGGTCGGTATTTTAAGCAAACATATTGGGACTCCATTCCAACTTTCATGATCTATCACATTTTGGACCAACTTCGCTTTGGGTACTCTACTACACATATTGCTACCATTTGGTGCCTCTCGTCCACGCCTCCACTGGATTACATTTATAAGCGTCTGCGCATTTGCTCAAACTGTGATATCTATGGACATTTCTCAAATAAATGCCCGGGGAACCATGTGACACTTGCTTCGAGGTGCCTTGCCAATGCATTTCTTTAGAGGTGGGAATATTTGGAGACACTCGAAACGTTGAAACAACCCACCATAAGTCAGGTCCTTCTAACAGATTATCTTGCCCAACGTGCAACTCTACAAATCACTCTTATTTTAACTGCTTGGGCCTTAAGTTGTGTTCCCCTTGTGGCTGGCTGGGCCACTTCTTTGGAGATTGTTGGGGGATCCAGGTTCCCCGCTTTAAATGGGCTTCCAAGGAAGAGCTGCATGGCCGGCCCACGGATATCCGATCATGCCCTAGTGATACTAGGCCTCCCATCGGTGCTTCTGATTTATTGCCGCCCGATGAATTGGACAAATCAATTTCGACCGATTCTTTTCAAAGACAAAATGGCAACTTATCTCAGTCCATCTCAGTCAATATCGACAAGCGGCATCCAATCAACTAGGCTGATTTTAATGATTCACTTTCCCTCAACCACCCTGGTCCCATGGCTGGAAATAAAAGCACTAGCACCGTCCGATGCAGATCGTATGGTGACCCTGGCCACGTGGCGACATCTTGTTGGGTCAAGCGGAGGCAGGGTCGTCGCGTTTGGGTTCCCAAGAGGCAAAATACCCCTGTCGATATGCCTCCCTCTCTGTCACATGTCATCCCCTCGATCCCTCCCCTCGCTCCTCCACCAAGCTCTCCCATGGCGAACTACCCTGTCAATGTAGTCCCCTACCTGCCACAAGGCATGACCATTGAGCTAGGGCCTGAGGATAGGTTGGTCAGAGATGAGATGGTGGTCAGTCCGGTGCCGCCGCTCCGTCATGACTTGTTGGCTATTGCAGAGGTGAACCGCTTCATCCCTTTCCATCAGAAAGCTCTGCTTCGTCACACCAACAAAGGTTTGCTCAATGAGTCCAATTTCTTCCCCATTGAAGTAGATGACTACCCACTAGGGATTGGCATCTTTGGTTTCGTGGATTCTGTTGTTAGAGATGCTGTAGTGGGTACGACTTTTGAGGATGATGATAATCAGGGCACCATTGTTTCTTTTGTTCCTCACGATGCTGCTATCAATATGCGCCAAACTAGTTTTGGGCCTCAAGTGTGGTTGCTATACATTGTCTTTCCTCATGATTATTAGAATTCACATTATATTCATAAGTCTATGGACAAATTTGGTGAGCTTATCACTTGGAATAATCCTAGGGGGGACAGGAAGTTTGTTCTGATCAAGACACGAGTTCTTAGTTTGCATCGGGTGCCCAAAAGCTTCTTTATGCATCAGTTAGGTGGTGAGCGCCACTGCTGGACAGTTTGTGTCACGATCCCGTGCAGCAGTGATTGGAACGCTCATATCCCGGATGTGCCATCGGCGGACATTGACCCACCTCCTGCTAATGGGATCCCCCACCCCCTGTTCGGAGAGGGTCTTACTGTCGAACAGATGTACCAGGCTCAGATGCATAATTGGCATGCTCGGAATGCCGCACCTAATCCTCTTGATGCTGCTCCACAACACAATGCTGCGCAAGGCCACGATGTTCACTTCCAAGCTGTTTGGGGTGCTTGGTCCGCTTCTCCCCCGCCTGCTCTGTATAACTTTCAGGCCTGGCCGACAGCTGAAGGTTTGCAGGTTCAGGATGGGATTTTACCTGCAAACAACCTTCAGGATAGTCCAGGTACTACTTGGATCCATTCTTTCACTGGATATGATAGTTCAGACTCTAGTGTAACAATCTCGGACAGTTATATCATGGTTCCCAGCAATATCTTCAATGCTCTGACTGTGGGGGACAATTCTGCCGTGCTTGGAAACAGTGTTGCACCTAGTCCGGCCCCTCGACAGCATGCCCTGGAAATCCAAGTTTCCATCTCTGTTGCTGGATTACAGTTTGCTATGTCTACTCAAGGTGATATTGTCAGCTCAATGTTGTTAACTGCTGGTTTCCCCATTGTCACGCTTAACACCTTCCTCAGATCTGCGAGTATGCCTATCATTGCAGCATATGGCCCCTAGAGTTCTGGTTTTGTCCTTAGAGATGCAAGAGTGGAATTTAAAGTTGCAATTACTGAGGAGGAGGGGATTTTAACTCTTGCAGAAGCTACAAAAACTGTCACCATGCATAATTCTGCTTTTGTTCTTGTTGAGCAGATGACCACGACTATTGTTCTGTCTATGACTGAACCGATCTTCGATGTTGATTCAGACATGTCTCACGGTGATTCTGCACCTTTACTGGCTCTCGCCCCTCCTATGCTGAATTTTACTGCTCAGAACCAACTGCTCACACCGGATACCCCTCCTGAGAATACTTTGATGCAGCTTCCCGGCCCTTCTGTGCCTGCTGCCTCTGAGGGACTGCCTGACCAAGTGATTTCTGGGATTGGTCGCCATGGGAAAGCCTCCATACCTAAGTCATCAGTTAATCTTCCACGGAGTGCTTGAAAGAACAAATATGATGGCTTTAAAGTGCCACTGATTTCAGATACCAGGATCAGAGCTTCTAAGGTGAAACCAAGGGTCATTCCCTCTACTGCCGCAGCTATCACTATAACTGAACCCGCTAATGAAGCTACTCTGCCACCTCCAACCCCAATTCCAGTCATTCAGCATATTGGCAATGTCATGTGTGGAATTCCAGCTGCTGAGCTCTCGGAGGAGGAGCTCCTGGCTAGCCAGGATGCGGGGCCATCTTCTGATGCTGCCTAGTTTTTCTATTTATCTTTTTTATGCCCCTTTTGGTTAGTTGGAATGTACTTTGTTGGAATGTACGTGGGCTCAACTCTGAAGCCAAACAATTAGCGCTTTCTAATGCGATCAAATCTAGTGGCTGCGCGGTTATTTGCTTGCAGGAAATGAAAAAAAAATCATCTTTTGATAATGCTTTCATTAAATCTTGTTGCCTTCGACGATTTGATAAGTTTGATTGTATCCCCTCACATGGAGCTTCGGGGGGAATTGCCATAATTTGGAACAATGTTGTTTTCTCAGCTACGACTGTAGCCTCCGAAGAGTTTGCCCTGGTCACTCATTTCCACTCCACCCAGTCGGCTCAATCTTGGACCTTAGTGAATGTGTAGGCCTTGTCAAGGTGACCCAAGAAATAACTTCATTGCATGGCTATTTTCACTTGATATACCAGCTCATGAAGATTGGCTCTTGTGCGGTGATTTTAATTTCATTAGAGGGCCCGAGAATCGTCACAAACCAGGTGGTCGTTTTGGTGACATGATTACTTTTAATGATTTCATCATATCACAGGCTTTGATTGAATTGCCCATCAAGGGAAGACCCTTCACATGGAGAAACATGCAAATTGACCCACTGCTTGAGCAAATTGACTGGTTCTTCACTAGCAACCATTGGACCACCTCATACCCAAACACTCTTGTTAAACCTCTTGGTAGACCAGTCTCCGATCACATTCCTTGTGTCATCAATATTGAAACGAAAATCCCTCGCTCCAAGTTGTTCAGATTTGAGTCTTATTGGATCCATCATCCGGGTTTTTTGGACACTGTCAAGAGGGCCTGGTCCAAGCTGGTCCACTCTCCAAATATGGCATCAAATCTTTGCAAAAAGCTCAAGCACCTTAGTCATAAACTCAAAAGCTAGAGTAAGAACATCTCAAAGTTATCTATTACTATTGAGAACACTAATAAAGCTCTGCTGGAACTTGATGGCTTGGAAGATAGGAGACCTCTCACAACACCGGAAACTAATTTCCGAACCATTCTCAAAACATTTATTGAGGCTTCTATCATATCAACGACAATACTGGAAGAAGCGTTGCACAATTCGTTGGGTCTAGTTCGGTGATGAAAATTCAAAAAATTTCCAAGGAATAGCTTCAGAGAGATACCGCAGAAATAACATACCCTCCCTCACGACTGAGTCCGGCTTTTGTCTGGAAGATCATGCTAGCAAGGAGGCCATCATATTTCAGACCTTCAAAGAGCGACTTGGCACTAATTCCAAGCATGACATGAAGTTTGACTTGCCCAGACTCATCAAAAAGATTGATGGCTTGGATGAACTCACTGTGCCCTTCACCATGGCAGAGATAGACCAGGTGATCAAAACAATGCTGGCCGATCATGCTCTGGGCCCTGATGGATCTATAGGTGTATTCCTTAAAACTTGCTGGGAGGTGATCAAGGAAGACTTTTACAAGCTTTGCAACTAGTTCTTCGAGGGTAATCTAAACTTAGAGAGCATTAATGAAGGCCTAATCACTCACATTCCCAAAGTCAATGTGTCGTCAACAGTTAACTAGTATCGGCCAATCAAGTTGCTTAATTGTTGTCTTAAAGTTATAACTAGATTGTTGGCCAACCAACTACAACGACTTGTGCTCAAAATTGTTCACCGCAATCAATACGGCTTCCTCAAGGGGCGCACGATCCAAGACTGTCCCGCCTCGGCATTTGAATACATTTATCAATGCCAATCTTCCAGGAGAGAGATTGTTCTGCTTAAGCTTGACTTTTCTAAAGCCTTCGACACCATTGATCATGATGCAATGATTGAGATCATGCGCAACATGGGTTTTAATGACAAGTGGCTCGGTTGGATTAGATGCATTTTTGCCTCGGGAAAGTCAGTTGTCCTCCTCAATGGCGTACCTGGGCGACAATTTCACTGCAAATGTGGTGTTCTCCAAGGGGACTCCTAGTCCCCCCTCATTTTGGTCTTGGCCGCAGATTTGCTGCAAGCTGCAATTAATGACGCATTTGCTCAGGACCTCATCAAGCTACCTTTCCCATGCAACACTCAGAAGGACTACCCGGTTATCCAATATGCGTACGACATGATCCTTGCAACGTCAGCGTGTCCCATCCAGGCTGCAATCATCAAAAATATTATGTCCAACTATGCCACTTCTATTGGCTTGAAAATAAACATCCACAAATCCACACTTGTCCCAGTCAACTGTTATGAGACTCTATACACCAACCTGGCGAATATTTTCAGATGTGTGGTGGGAAAGATGCCATTTACTTACCTTGGCCTCCCCATGGGGTGTCACATCCCTGGTCCTGTTATGCACTAGGCTAGACCTCATGTGAGCATCATGTTTTAATTCAAATGAAATTTGAATTGAGGAATTTTCAAAGCCTCAGAAACCTTCTAAAAATGATCAACATTAAAATCTCCTCAAAGAAGTCCAAGAAAATGTTCCTCTTAGTCTCTGAAAATATTGCAAAGAGGTAGAACTCAAAACAATATTTTTGGTATCTCAGAGTTAATTATTTTAGGCCTTTGAATTAAATAAATAGCTATTTGCATTGGATATATATATTATATATAAATAATATATGTCCAATAATTACTGGAACATTTTATGTGGTTTGGTATATTTTAGTTCTAGCCACATAATTATTTTCAGGATTTTATAAAATGGTTTAGTATTTTTACTAAACCAAAACAAAACAGAACAAAATAGAAAACAATAAATAAAAGCAGAGAGAGAGAACTTACCTCAGCTTACCTGGCAGCCCACCCGCAGCCCAACAGCTGGCCAGCCCATCTGGCCGGCCCAGCCCACCTCCTCCCCCTTGTCATCTTCCTCCTCAGCCAGGAGGACGAACAGGTGCGTGGCGGGCGCCGACGCTGCCCCGGCCACCTCCTGCTTCCCCTGGCCACCTCCTTCTGCCTCCTCGACGCCCGGGTGACGCCACGCGCCTCCCCGACCCCCCTCTCACTTCCTCTCTCCCTCTGGACCGCTCCCCCTCCTCTGGCTCCCTGTTCCCCTCTCTTCCCTGTGAGCCCCGAGAGCACGCTGTCGCCGTAGCCGTGGCCATAGGCCACCACCCGCCCAACCAGCACGGCGAAGAGCTCCACCACGACGCCGTGGAGCTACACACTGACGCATGCGACCAGGGGAGCCCTGCAACGTCATCCCCGGCCTCATCTTCAACCTCCGGCCGCCGGTGACTTCGCAGTCGATTCGCGAGCTCCAGCACTTCCCCGACCTCGTCGTCGACTCTGCTAGTCCCTACGTGAGCCACTCTCCATTTTCCCCCTGGAATCCCCGTCGTTCCCCTCCCCTAGCTAGCTTCCCCACCTCCGCCGAGGCTCGCCGCCGCCATGGTCAACGAGCTCCGCGCTCGTGAGCTCGGCCGCTCGCCCGAGCATCACCAGCGTGCTCACCGCGCTCCTGCGAACCCGAAACACCCACGGGTGCTCCCTGCCATGCCCTATAGCGCCATCTCCGCGGTTGCCCGAACTCCGGCCGCCGCCTTTGAGCTCGCCGCCGTCGATATAGGCCGCCCCCGGCATAACTGACCGCACCACTCGACGCGCGGGATCTTCAGCGTCACGTAGCTGCCCTCCGCCGGCCATTTGGTCGCCGGAGGAGGAATTCCGACCCCCTCCGCCGTCTCGGGCTTCACCGGCGACGAGCCGTGGACCAAGTCCGGCGAGTTTGACCCCAGTTGGACGCCCCTGACTCAATGACAGGTGGGCCCAGCCCTGTTAGCTAATTAGGATTAGCACTAATCGAATTAGTTAAACTAATTACCCCCCTGCTGACACTGATAGTGGGCCCCACTGGTCAAACCCCAGTCAGCGCTGGGTTTGACCGGGATTAGTTCCTGTGTCACTGACGTGTGGCCCCCACACGTCAGGTTTGACCTGGACCCGCCCTGTTGACCTGATGACGTCAGGGTGAGGTCATACTGACGCAATATTCATTTTCTGGAATTTAGTTTATTTTATTATATTCAGGAAATTCCAGAAAATAGCTAAAACTTCTAAAAATCATAGAAATTCAACCGTAACTCCAAATTAAATAATTTATATATGAAAAATTATCAGAAAAATTCAAGGAATCCATCTGTACCATTTTCATGCATGTTAGAACAACTTACAGCTACTGTTTAGCACAAATCAATTAAATGGCATTTGAATAATCACATATGGAGTTTAAATTTGAATCTTGTATTCAGACCAACTTCATTTAATCTGTTGCTAGTTGCATTAGCTCAAAACACATTCATTTTTCCATGTCATGATCATGCATCATATTGTGCATTGCATTGATTGTGTTCCCTTCTATGTTGCCGGTAATTGTCCCCTCTCGATAGACGTGATACCGATGATGTGATCGTTGACACTGATGAAGACTCAATGCTATCTTCAGAAGTGCCAGGCAAGCAAAACCCCCTTGTTCATTCCGATACAATCCCACTCTCTCGCTCCTGCTCTCTTTTACTGCATTAGGACAACATCGATTCGTCTATTACTTGCTGCGGTAGCTGAACCCCTTTATCCTTTGCATGACCTGTCATTGCCACAGTAAATAGATGAAACCCACTAGCATGAGTAGGAGTTGTTTGAGCCCTGTTGTGCCTACTCATTCATGTTTGTTTGTCATGCCTGCTACTGCTTAGAGTTGAGTCAGGTCTGATTCATCCGGGATGAATCAGAGGTGTGTGAACATGTCCTACTGTGTGTGAGCTAAGTGTGTGAACACGATTTGGTAAAAGGTGTCGGTGAGAGGCCATGTAGGAGTACACGGTGGGTTGTCTCATTGAAGCCGTCCTCAGGAACTGAGTTCTGTGTTTGTGATCCATGATTCAGCTACTACCATACATTGGGCCCTGAAATATGACCCCGCTCGACTTCTTATTCACCCTTGTCCTCTGTCCAGGAGTTGCAAGTAGTTTCTGGTGTTTATAGTATGCTGGAGCCCGTGGACAGCGCTGACCGTAGGGGTGGGCTGTGATGCGGTAGGCACGTGGCCGGGTATACCGGGCGCCCGTTTGGTGTCACGGAACCCTGTTCACATCGTTTGGGGCTGTGAGCGAAACTCCGGCCGGATCTCCTCATGGATGGAACCCGAATAGGCGATAAACCTAGACTAGAGACTTGAGTGTTTAGGTAGGTCGTGGTCTACACCCACGTCGTCTTTCGCTTGAAGTCTGCCGAGCACATGTCGTGTGCAGACGCTAAGTGGTGGAAACATGTATGAAGAAGTACACCCCTGCAGGGTTAACATCATCTATTCGAATAGCCGTGTCCGCGGAAAAGGACTTCTGGGTTGCTTATATCAGTTCATAGACAAGTGAAAGTGGATACTCTAAAATGCGCAAGATAAGCGTGAGTGCTATGGATGGCATTCTCGTAGGGTGACGGGAGCGGTTCCATAGTGGTGTATTGGTTGGTGAATATGTGGACTCGTGTGCGCCACCTCAAAAGAGTTACTTGCAGTCGTAGTTCAGGATAGCCACCGAGTCAAAGCTGGCTTGCTGCAGTTAAACCCCACCATCCCCTTGTTGATAATGATGCATATGTAGTTAGATCTGATGTAAGTCTTGCTGGGTACATTTGTACTCATGTTTGCTTAATTTATGTTTTGCAGAGAGACCTCTGTCTCGCTAGTTGTTCCACGCGTACTTTGACGTTTAGCTTGTTACCTCAGCTACGATCTTGTGCCTCGGCAGGATCTGGTAGATAGTCAGGCTTCTCAGCCTTTTTCAGTTATAGATGTCTGTACCCAGACATGATAGCTTCCTCTTGTGCTTTGATTTATATGCTCTGATTGTTGGGTCATGAGACCCATGTTTGTAATATCTCGCTCCTCGGAGCCTATTGAATAAATTACTTGAGTCGTAGAGTCATGTTGTGATGCCATGTTATATTTGCACATATCGAGCATATTGTGTGTATGTTACTGAAATGCTTGGTATGTGTGGGATCTGACCATCTAGTTGTTTATCTTTAGTAGCCTCTCTTACGGGGAAATGTCTCCTGGTGTTTCACTGAGCCATGGTAGCTTGCTACTGCTCCGGAACACTTAGGCTGGCTGGCATGTGTCCTTCTTCGTTCCTGTGTCTGTCCCTTCGAGGAAATGTCACGCGATGAATACCGGAGTCCTGTTAGCCCGCTACAGCCCGGTTCACCGGAGTCCTGCTAGCCCAGTGCTACAGCCTGGATTCACTCGCTGATGACCGACACGTTCGATGCTGGGTCATGGATGCCTGTCCCTGTAAGTATGTGCCACTTTGGGTTTACGACTAGCCATGTCAGCCCGGGCTCCTTATCATATGGATGCTAGCGACACTGTCATATACGTGTGCCAAAAGGCGCAAACGGTCCCGGGCAAAGGTAAGGCGACAACCGTGGGAATACCGTGCGTGAGGCCGCAAAGTGATATGAGGTGTTGCATGCTAGATCGATGTGGCATTGAGTCGGGGTCCTGACAGCGTTGGTATCAGAGCTTGACTGCCTGTAG
The DNA here is from genome assembly GCF_002162155.2 of Triticum dicoccoides. NCBI lineage: Eukaryota > Viridiplantae > Streptophyta > Magnoliopsida > Poales > Poaceae > Triticum > Triticum dicoccoides. The sequence goes on from NC_041383.1 coordinate 632,440,715, forward strand.
GATTACCAAGCCAAACTGGTCGAAGTTGAGTCTACAAATTCTTTAGTTATATAAGGGAATTGATTGTGGGATGGAACGTAAGGCTCTTTTTACTCCTTTACCTCATGCCCTTCTGATCTGAGTCATCTTATCTTTTCTATGGGGTTAAGAACTAGGCTATCCCTTCTTTCTATCAGGATCACGTGTTACTAGTCCGTAGACTTAAAGAACTGTTGGACTTAAGCCTCGTTTCAGTTCCTATTACTTCCGTATGTTAGTTGTTGATCTCGAAACCTTGATATTGTGCTTCTGAGTGGTTATGCCACCATTTTTGTGAATGTCTCAAATCTTTTCTGAGCATTTACAGCCGTTATGCTGTCCGAGTCATCTCAGGTCTCTAAGTAGTCTGATGCATTTGCAAATCCTTTCTTCCCGTTTCAATGTTCCTTTGGGCCAGATTAACCACACTAATCAGTGAGTTGAGGTACTCCGTTACCCTGACATATATGTTGGAGATATTATTATGACCCTAGGTGTCTTAGGGGATCATCTAGTAATCTAGCAATGTTTTGTGTTCCCAGTGTGAAGATTCTGGCCATCATTCTCGAAAGCATCCCGTGGTGCTACTTAGTAGTAGGTATTCTACTCCTGGGTTCTGAACCCGAGATTCACTCTACCTACTTCATGTTGATAGTAATTGCTAGTGCCTTTAGGATATTAGTAACCTTTGCGATAGTCCTTGAAGTCCGTGGTATCTTCTTCTTCCAAATACCATGAACTACTTATGGCAGAAGTTCCTCGTTGAACTGAAATATAACAACAGGATTATTCTTGATGAGTTCTCCATTATATATTGTGACTCTGCCAGTTCTACCTTTCTGCATGGGTTATCCGGAAGAAATATGTTGAACTTGGTTCGACATACTAATCTATGCATCCACAACTCAGAAAATTATATGTTCCTTTGAGTTGTTCTCTTTAGTTGCATTCTGACCCTCGTCTATCAATTGATAGTCAAGAGTATGCGTGCGTTCGTTTATCGATGCCTATTACTCTTGTGGTCCGTCAAGCCATTCTATCGCGGAATGACTAGGAGAAACAAACTCCAGTACCTCTTCCCTATCCAGGATTGGGTCAAAGAAGTTGTGCTCCGCAGATCAAATTGCTAATCCAGCTTTTGTTCTGTTCTACCTTGGAGTATTACCATTTTTATATCGGGATTGTTATAGGAATTGCACACCATCCTATGAACTCTTGGTACAGTGATACTTCTTGCCATCATTAGTCATTCCTCGGTCTTCGTGTTGATGCAACCGGAATACCGACAAATGAATTGTGATGTGTGAAATCAATACGCCTAGCAACCTCGTTGCTGGGTAGTTAAAGGACAATAATTTCACTCTTAGCGCGCTGGTTTTGAATCATCATTCTAAGGTTGATCATGCTACCTAGTCCTTGTTCTCGGTGCACTCCTCGATCGATGAGTTAGGATTATTTCAAATCCTTGCTCTATTGATCATATCGTCTTGCCCTGAAAAGCAAGGTCGTTCTCGAGCTTAGTAACATACCGGTGGTTCGTGATTTTCTGAATATCTTCTCAGAAGTATTACCAGGTTGTCACCTGACCGCTATGTTGAGTTCGTGATCAAGTTGGTTTATTCCTGTAAACCACCCCTTCTCCAAGAATCCGTGTTGGATACCCTGAGCTAGTTGGATAAGCTAAACAACAACTTGGAGAGTTGGAAGATAAAAGCTTGTCCGACTTAGTTCATGTTAAGGGATATCTTTTTGTGTGTGTGTGTGTTGAAGAAAGATGATATCTTCATCAATTGGTCCTTGTGAACAATTGTTGGATCTATTATCTTACCCAAACCTTTGATTGAGTATGGGCTATCATCCAATCAGACCAGAACCAACGATATTCGTAATGTTGTCTTACTAGTGGTTGATCCCTCGAGCATACACCATTATATCTTTTGGGTCTGACCAATGCTATCACTTGTTCACTTAACTATGGAATTCCTTTTAAAAGGAAACCCAGATGAATTGTTGTTGTGCCCATTGACAACATCCTTGTCTTCTCCATAATTTTGCTGAACATTAAGCTAGTGTTGGAAACTTTTGAAAGCATTTGTTCATGCTAGCTCATGAAGCATATTTTCGGGTGTAAGAAGTGACTTCCTCTAGTTCATGTGCATTTGATGCAAAGTTGCCGCCGTGAATTTGAGAAAGTTAGTTTTGCTTCCTCTGGAATCATCCCAAATCAGTCATGCATACGTGCGAAGTATTCTGTGGTTCGGAGACTTGCAACCTTCATTCCATATGTGTATCCTAGCACACCAAGCCACTGACTGATTTGTTCAAGGAGAAGGAGTATCTTCATAAGAGCTAATCCGGACTTATGAAGGAACTTCGATATCCTCGCTGATGGTTCCCAACCAGAACTCGGTAGTGTTTTATTGTAAGACTACCATGTGGGCATGCTTGTCTGGGACAACGTGTTCACATGTTTGTAGCAGAACCAGCTCATGTTTTGGAGCTTGCTATCGTAGTTCATCTCCCGAGAATCCCGCAACGTCATCTCGTCGATTTGTGTTGCAAACTTTCATTTTTCTTCCTAGACTCGATGGGTCTGGAATATTCTGACACAAACCAGATCTGAATCTCAGGCAGATATGATGGTTGGAACATTTCCCCAAGAACTATAGTATTGGCTCCTCGATAACTGGTAAAGTGGATGTCGTGGCCAGCACCACCCAGCCGAAAGACCTATTATTGTAGTATCTTGATTGAAGAAGTTGGCCACCTCCCCATAAGGATTTCGTAGGATTTACCTCCGTAACTGTTCCTTATGGATTCTACTGCTCCCGAAGTCCGACCTTTTACTTGATGTTCTAGTTATCAAACCATATCTATGAATGGGTTACACTAGCACATCAAGGAGAACATTAGAAGCGGAGTGCTAAATGTCTCTCGGTCGATCATCCAGATTTTATTTCCTTGGCCTCGCTAAGATGAAATCTGAGAAAGTGTTATCTTTCTTTGCATCTGCATCATCCATCATCATTCATCATGGTAGTAAGTTGTGTTGCCAGAATCCTTGACACGGATATTGGTAAAACCTTGATGATTATGGAAATGCTCAAGTTCTTGAGAGCATGCACAAGCACTACGTGTTATCATCGGCACTAACTGGGATTCCTCTCAGTTTCCTCGGCAATGCTATGACCTTTTCAAATAGTGAATTCACTCTCTATTGTTGGGTTCTTCCCCAGTTACCAGAATCATTCCCAGCATTTGCATTTTGTTCCTAGCTTGCACTGCCAATGTGCCATTCTACCATGGGTCTCTTCCATTTCCGGTGGCAAGCAAATTCATCCATTACGTTGTCTTCAACAAGGTAATCCACATCATCCAAGTCCGAGTATGCCATTCTACCGACCCCCTCCAAATGATCGCTCGAGAATTGCCTTAGGCTGGTTTAAAGAGTTTCAATGATCTCTGAATCAAAGGTAATTCTTCTTGCCACTTAAGGGGATATATCTACGAGTCACCATCCCTAAGATGCCTCGTTGTGGTATCATGGCAACTCAACTCCTCGCTATGTTGACAATCGATTACCACCTTCTTAAGCATGAAATTGTTGTCTACCTAGTGAACCTTCGTCATCTGCCTCACTCCATTCTTATGGATGTGTGCTTCGTCTCTCAGCTCGAGAGATGTTGCTATGTCTCATCCCGAGAGTTACTCCTGAGTTGTTCGACCTCCGAGAAGAACGATTCTTTTAGGGTCTTTCCTTTCCTCTCGTTGTCATGTTAGTTGGAGTTCTCAGAGCAAGACTTCGAGAAATGATGGTGATCGAATCAACGTTCCTATGAAGTGCACCCTGGATCGTGAAGATTATACTAGTTGCGTTTCCCTTCACCTTACCCCACGCTTGAATCTCGGGACGAGATTTTTGTTTAGTGGGGGTGAGTTGTCACATCCCTGGTCCTGTTATGCACTAGGCTAGACCTCATGTGAGCATCATGTTTTAATTCAAATGAAATTTGAATTGAGGAATTTTCAAAGCCTCAGAAACCTTCTAAAAATGATCAACATTAAAATCTCCTCAAAGAAGTCCAAGAAAATGTTCCTCTTAGTCTCTGAAAATATTGCAAAGAGGTAGAACTCAAAACAATATTTTTGGTATCTCAGAGTTAATTATTTTGGGCCTTTGAATTAAATAAATAGCTATTTGCATTGGATATATATATTATATATAAATAATATATGTCCAATAATTACTGGAACATTTTATGTGGTTTGGTATATTTTAGTTCTAGCCACATAATTATTTCAGGATTTTATAAAATGGTTTAGTATTTTTACTAAACCAAAACAAAACAGAACAAAATAGAAAACAATAAATAAAAGTAGAGAGAGAGAACTTACCTCAGCTTACCTGGCAGCCCACCCGCAGCCCAACAGCTGGCCAGCCCATCTGGCCGGCCCAGCCCACCTCCTCCCCCTTGTCATCTTCCTCCTTAGCCAGGAGGACGAACAGGTGCGTGGCGGGCGCCGACGCTGCCCCGGCCACCTCCTGCTTCCCCTGGCCACCTCCTGCTTCCTCCTCGACGCCCGGGTGACGCCACGCGCCTCCCCGACCCCCTCTCACTTCCTCTCTCCCTCTGGACCGCTCCCCCTCCTCTGGTTCCCTCTTCCCCTCTCTTCCCTGTGAGCCCCGAGAGCACGCCGTCGCCATAGCCGTGGCCATAGGCCACCACCCGCCCAACCAGCACGGCGAAGAGCTCCACCACGACGCCGTGGAGCTACACACTGACGCATGCGACCAGGGGAGCCCTGCAACGTCATCCCCGGCCTCATCTTCAACCTCCGGCCGCCGGTGACTTCGCAGTCGATTCGCGGGCTCCAGCACTTCCCCGACCTCGTCGTCGACTCTGCTAGTCCCTACGTGAGCCACTCTCCATTTTCCCCCTGGAATCCCCGTCGTTCCCCTCCCCTAGCTAGCTTCCCCACCTCCGCCGAGGCTCGCCGCCGCCATGGTCAACGAGCTCCGCGCTCGTGAGCTCGGCCGCTCGCCCGAGCATCACCAGCATGCTCACCGCGCTCCTGCGAACCCGAAACACGCACGGGTGCTCCCTGCCATGCCCTATAGCGCCATCTCCGCGGTTGCCCGAACTCCGGCCGCCGCCTTTGAGCTCGCCGCCGTCGATATAGGCCGCCCCCGGCATAACTGACCGCACCACTCGACGCGCGGGATCTTCAGCGTCACGTAGCTGCCCTCCGCCGGCCATTTGGTCGCCGGAGGAGGAATTCCGACCCCCTCCGCCGTCTCGGGCTTCACCGGCGACGAGCCGTGGACCAAGTCCGGCGAGTTTGACCCTAGTTGGACGCCCCTGACTCAATGACAGGTGGGCCCAGCCCTGTTAGCTAATTAGGATTAGCACTAATCGAATTAGTTAAACTAATTACCCCCCCTGCTGACACTGACAGTGGGCCCCACCCCTGGTCAAACCCCAGTCAGCGCTCGGTTTGACCGGGATTAGTTCCTGTGTCACTGACGTGTGGCCCCCACACGTCAGGTTTGACCTGGACCCGCCCTGTTGACCTGATGACGTCAGGGTGAGGTCATGCTGACGCAATATTCATTTTCTGGAATTTAGTTTATTTTATTATATTCAGGAAATTCCAGAAAATAGCTAAAACTTCTAAAAATCATAGAAATTCAACCGTAACTCCAAATTAAATAATTTATATATGAAAAATTATCAGAAAAATTCAAGGAATCCATCTGTACCATTTTCATGCATGTTAGAACAACTTACAGCTGCTGTTTAGCACAAATCAATTAAATGGCATTTGAATAATCACATATGGAGTTTAAATTTGAATCTTGTATTCAAACCAACTTCATTTAATCTGTTGCTAGTTGCATTAGCTCAAAACACATTCATTTTGCCATGTCATGATCATGCATCGTATTGTGCATTGCATTGATTGTGTTCCCTTCTATGTTGCCGGTAATTGTCCCCTCTCGATAGACGTGATACCGATGATGTGATCGTTGACACTGATGAAGACTCAATGCTATCTTCAGAAGTGCCAGGCAAGCAAAACCCCCTTGTTCATTCCGATACAATCCCACTCTCCCGCTCCTGCTCTCTTTTACTGCATTAGGACAACATCGATTCATCTGTTACTTGCTGCGGTAGCTGAACCCCTTTATCCTTTGCATGACCTGTCATTGCCACAGTAAATAGATGAAACCCACTAGCATGAGTAGGAGTTGTTTGAGCCCTGTTGTGCCTACTCATTCATGTTTGTTTGTCATGCCTGCTACTGCTTAGAGTTGAGTCAGGTCTGATTCATCCGGGATGAATCAGAGGTGTGTGAACATGTCCTACTGTGTGTGAGCTAAGTGTGTGAACACGATTTGGTAAAAGGTGTCGGTGAGAGGCCATGTAGGAGTACATGGTGGGTTGTCTCATTGAAGCCGTCCTCAGGAACTGAGTTCTGTGTTTGTGATCCATGATTCAGCTACTACCATACATTGGGCCCTGAAATATGACCCCGCTCGACTTCTTATTCACCCTTGTCCTCTGTCCAGGAGTTGCAAGTAGTTTCTGGTGTTTATAGTATGCTGGAGGCCGTGGACAGCGCTGACCGTAGGGGTGGGCTGTGATGCGGTAGGCACGTGGCCGGGTATACCGGGCGCCCGTTTGGTGTCACGGAACCCTGTTCACATCGTTTGGGGCTGTGAGCGAAACTCCGGCCGGATCTCCTCATGGATGGAACCCGAATAGGCGATAAACCTGGACTAGAGACTTGAGTGTTTAGGTAGGTCGTGGTCTACACCCACGTCGGCTTTCGCTTGAAGTCTGCCGAGCACATGTCGTGTGCAGACGCTAAGTGGTGGAAACATGTATGAAGAAGTACACCCCTGCAGGGTTAACATCATCTATTCGAATAGCCGTGTCCGCGGAAAAGGACTTCTGGTTTGCTTATATCAGTTCATAGACAAGTGAAAGTGGATACTCTAAAATGCGCAAGATAAGCGTGAGTGCTATGGATGGCATTCTCGTAGGGAGACGGGAGCGGTTCCATAGTGGTGTATTGGTTGGTGAATATGTGGACTCGTGTGCGCCACCTCAAAAGAGTTACTTGCAGTCATAGTTTAGGATAGCCACCGAGTCAAAGCTGGCTTGATGCAGTTAAACCCCACCATCCCCTTGTTGATAATGATGCATATGTAGTTAGATCTGATGTAAGTCTTGCTGGGTACATTTGTACTCACGTTTGCTTAATTTATGTTTTGCAGAGAGACCTCTGTCTCGCTAGTTGTTCCACGCGGACTTCAATGTTTAGCTTGTTACCTCAGCTACGATCTTGTGCCTCGGCAGGATCTTGTAGATAGTCAGGCTTCTCAGCCTTTTTCAGTTATAGATGTCTGTACCCAGACATGATAGCTTCCGCTTGTGCTTTGATTTGTATGCTCTGATTGTTGGGTCATGAGACCCATGTTTGTAATATCTCGCTCCTCGGAGCCTATTGAATAAATTACTTGAGTCGTAGAGTCATGTTGTGATGCCATGTTGTATTTGCACATATCGAGCATATTGTGTGTATGTTACTGAAATGCTTGGTATGTGTGGGATCTGACCATCTAGTTGTTTATCTTTAGTAGCCTCTCTTACAGGGAAATGTCTCCTGGTGTTTCACTGAGCCATGGTAGCTTGCTACTGCTCCGGAACACTTAGGCTGGCCGGCATGTGTCCTTCTTCGTTCCTGTGTGTGTCCCTTCGGGGAAATGTCACACGATGAATACCAGAGTCCTGTTAGCCCGCTACAGCCCGGTTCACCGGAGTCCTGCTAGCCCAGTGCTACAGCCTGGATTCACTCGCTGATGACCGACACGTTCGATGCTGGGTCATGGATGCTTGTCCCTGTAAGTCTGTGCCACTTTGGGTTTACGACTAGCCATGTCAGCCCGGGCTCCTTATCATATGGATGCTAGCGACACTGTCATATACGTGTGCCAAAAGGCGCAACGGTCCCGGGCAAAGGTGAGGCGACACCCGTGGGAATACCGTGCGTGAGGCCGCAAAGTGATATGAGGTGTTACATGCTAGATCGATGTGGCATTGAGTCGGGGTCCTGACATGGGGACTACTAAACCTTCCATGCATGATCTTATGCCTCTGGTTTGTCGTCTGGAAAGAATAATGTCTGCAACTCTTAATATGATATCCTATGGTGGCAAGCTCTCTCTGCTCAGTTCGGTCATTACTTCTTTGATCATCTTCGCTATGTGCACACTCAAGCTGCCAGCTAAAATTATTGAACTTCTGGACAAGATATGACGAAAATGTATGTGGACAAAGGAAACAGATCAAGGCAATAAATGTAATTCCCTGGCTGCCTGGGACATGGTCTGCAAACCAAAAAAGTGTGGTGGTCTTGGGATTCTAAATTTGAAAATCCAGAATGAGGCCCTACTCCTCAAGTTTCTACATAAGTTCTATAATCATTCGGATCTGCCCTGGGTTGAGTTGATCTGGAATTCTTATTACACATCCAGGATACCTCACGCAACTGACTATTGTGGCTCCTTCTGGTGGCGAGACATCTCAAAGCTCATGCCCACTTATAGGGGAATCACCCAGGTTAATGTGAATAATGGAGAAACCACTCTCTTCTGGAAAGATATGTGGTTGGGTGAAATCCTGGCCGAAACACACCCACGCGCCTTCTCTTTTGCTAAGGATGAAGACTTATCTGTTCGCGCGTTTCTAGGGACCACCAGCTTACAGGAAACGTCCCATCTACCACTCTCCGAGCAGGCTCATGCTGAGACCAGAGACTTACAACACATGACCTCGGACGTGCAGCTGGAGGATCAATCAATATTTGATGAATGGACTTACATCTAGGGCTCACCTCTCTTCTCAGCCAACAAATTTTATGATTTCTTCTTTAGAGATATCCAAGCTCATCCTGCCTACTCATGGCTATGGAAGTCCAAAACCACTATGAAAATCAAAGTCTTTGGGTGGCTCCTTCTTTCGGACAGGTTGAATACCAGAAACATGCTAAAACGAAGGCATTACAAAATTGGTAACACCTTGGGCTGCTTGATTTGCCCAACATGCAATGATGAAACGGTGGATCGCCTGTTCTTTGAATGCCCTTTTAGCCTACATTGTTGGGCCAAAGTTGGAATACAAGGGTCCACTCAAGGCAATAGGCTCGACTGGGTGCAATCGGCTAAAACCTCATGGAATAGGCCCTTATTCATTGAGATCCTTCTTAAATCTGCTTGGACCATTTGGAAAGAAAGAAATAACAAGCACTTCTGAGGAATAACTCCATCCACAAGATCTTGGCTCTCTAGACTGAAAGAAGACCTAGCTCTCCTAGCTTATAGGGTGGGAGATAAGAATAAACCTTTCGTACTTTCTTTCTTACATACCTTGTAATAAAGCTCAAATTACTTTTCCACCCCACCCCACCCCACCTACAAAGTGGGATGGCTTTGTAACATTTAACTCATGTACAGTTCCTGATTATTTTATTTAATTAGCAGTAGGAGCCTCTCCTACTATTTCAGTGGTTCAAAAAACTGTTAGCGGCTAGGCGACAGTGTCAAGGTGTTTGACATTCATTCTCATTTCTTGCATGTGACCTAAGCTTGCAACCAAGGACAAACATTTGATTTTGTAACCCGTTTTTATGGACTGGAGCATGTGGTTTAATTTTGAATTGTGCACCTAAAATGCCAAGAAAACCAAGTTATCGTATAAATTTGTCCAAAGGAACCCTAATCAATTCCAAATTTTTTATGACACACATATAGTTGCATGTTCACTGCAGATAAAAGGTCTGGCAATTCAAACACTGTCCATTGCCGTTGTGACCCCATTCTATAATTCAAACCAAAATTAAAAATCAAGTTGATCCAACACAGTTTATTATCACCAACCGTGTGAGATGTAGTATAAGATATCCTAGAGCACCATCGGTGTATAGGACGCATATGGCTTACGCAAGAAGGTGCGTCGTCTACAGTCCACGGCCGGTATGTCAAGCACATTAGCTCGCTCCCAAATACCGTTTCACTATTCAATCATCGTCGGTGAAAGATGGGGACGTGGACCCGCGTCGTGAGGGCAACTTCGTCGGCCCACTCCAGCGAGAGCGCGGACACAGCCACCATGCGCGTGCTAACAAGGTGCTTGAGCGTGGCCGTAATCTGCGATCGGGCGGCCATGGCAGCCCAAACGGCCGTTGTTGCTTCTCAGGTGGCGGCAGCAACATCTTCCTCGGGGATAGCAGCTGGCGAGAGCGGCAAGCAATTGTCCGTTCCACAATGGTGGCCTTAGCCCTAATGGAGGCCGCCCACGACCATGTCGAGGCCGTCCACGCCCAGCTCGTGGCGGCCACTGCACAAATCGAACAAAGCTTCTCCGACAACGGTCGGCAACCCACGTCCGAAGAGTTGGCAATCGCCGAGAGTGTTCGAGCAGCCGTCCGTTCCTCTGCCGCATACCTTGCAACGACGGAACCCGTCCAAGCCCAGATCACGGCCGCCCATGCCCAGCTCGTGGCGGCCTTTTCCAAAGAGATGGCGGACACGGATGGCGAGATGCTTGCCGAGTATGGTGCGATGGATGCCATGGAGCCCCTTCCCTAGTTGACCGTCGGGCGTGAGCTGGACATGGAGGAGGCGGCGGAGATCAACGAGCACCAACCGTAGTAGTACTCTTTGTTTTGTTTAATTAAGAGCACCGGTCTTTAATTTGTTAGAGTAATGTTTAGGCCAGCTACCTCTGTTTAATTGCTGAACTTGCTCGATTAAGAAGTGTGGGCGTACTATAGTCTCCTTTGTGTACCCAAATTATGCAATGACGTGGATGAGCACTGTAACCAGGGAAATTGGAACCAAAAATTTTGATGTTCAAACTCATCGCACACGGGTTAAGCTATCTGAACCGTTTGTGATGTTCACATGTTGTACACAGTTCTAAATAAGGGACCATGCCTGATGACACTTTGCGCACCGGTTTTTCACTGAAGCGATTCCAAATTTTCGGCTTCTGCGGAAATATCTACCTCCCCGCCCCCTCCCCCTTACCAAAAGCCACATTTCCCATGTTTCCTCCTTCCTTTCCAAGTAGAAATCTTCACTCCTTGCTTGCAGCGTCGCCTCCTCTCCAGAGACCCTTCTTCATGCTGCTCGGCCTCACCTATCCAGGCAAGTAAACCACACCCGAACCCTGTCCTCCTCCTCCTTCCACATCCCACATGCCCCGACCGCCGGCACGAGCGCGACGCCTTCCACCCAAATCACTAACCCCTCCACCAAATAAGCTCCGCCTTAAGCCATGGTGCATGCAGTATAGCTAGGATCTCAAGGAGCATTTGGCAGTGGAGAAGCAAATCATGGTCGCACGCGTGGATGAGGTCATGATGGATACCATTCGTGCCGACCCCTAGATCTTGGAGGAGCACCTTGTCATTTGCTAGCTACGCCGGTTAAGCATGCTCTATTTACCCGTTGCATGTGCTGCTCCTACCTTTCCTTAACAAATTCTAGTGAATTATGCTATCTAATTTTACCATGCAATATGTTGCTCTTGTGTATATGTTCTATATGTCGTGCAGTGTGGTGCTCACTTATTAACTGTTTGGTTAATTAGTTGTCATCTTCTGGTAACTGTTTGGTTCAATTCCTTAAATGTGATGTTCAATTCTTCAGGCTGCAATTTTGTATTGTCTTCCATGTGAGAAATAAATTGAATTTATCTTTACAAAATACATGAGAAACGAATACAAAAACAATTGCTATATTTCCAAGTTGTCAAGCATGCTTGGTTTGGTTATACATTGCACAATGTGGTGCTCAGTTAACGTTTGGTTCATTTGTGTTGTGGTATTTAGTTAACTGTTTGGTTCAATTCTACAATGCGATGTTCAATAGCTGTGGGTGCATTCTGTTATTGTATACCATGTGAGAAGTAAATCGAATTTGGATGTACTAAATACATGAGAAACAAATACAATTGCTATATTTCAAAGTTGTCAAGCACGGTTGGGTTGGTTATACATTGTGCAATGTGTTGCTCAGTTAACGTTTGGTTCATTTGTGTTGTGGTGTTTAGTTAATTATTTGGTTCAATTTTGCAACGCAATGTTCAATAGTTGTGGGTGCATTCTGTTATTGTATACCATGTGAGAAGTAAATCGAATTTGTCTGTACTAAATACATCAGAAACAAATACAATTGCTATATTTCCAAGTTGTTAAGCATGCTTGGTTCGGTTAACTGTCTGATCTTTTATTAGGAGTATGTTATATTGTGCAATGTGGTGCTCAATTAATGTTTGGTTCATTTGTTGTGGTGTTTAGTTAACTGCTTGGTTCAATTCTGCAATGCGATGTCCAATTGTCGTGGTTGGAATTTTGTATTGTTGTGCATGTGAGGAATAAATCGAATTTGGCAGCACTTAATACATGGTTGCACTTAATACATGAGAAACATATGCAAGTGCTATATTTACTAGTTCTTAATCTTGCTTTGTTTGCTTAAATGGGTTTTCCATGTGGCTTGAATTAATCTGATGAATCTGCAATGTGCTTATTTTTCATCAACATATTTTACTGATAGCATGTGAACCATTACTTAACCTGATGACTAACTACCTTATATGTGTTGCAGGGAAACAATATAATGGGAAGCACTGAGGTTCACAATCGAGGTTAGCACGTGCATGGTCCGTTGTCTAATAGCACATTAATTATTGTGCAATTGCAGGAACCATTCTAATACTTAGGTTTTTAACAATTTGGTCTTGCACATGTAGGTCCTGCTGTCATAGGTTTTGACCCACTGTTCGACCCTTTTTGCATATGGGGAAATGAGTTGTCCATGAATATCAATCAAGTCAAGAAACTTAGAAAGATTGTTAGGATAAATAAATTGGCGACAAAAAACAACAAGATCTTTGTCCTCACAATGAAGAATACATCAGTTCACTACAAGCTGGTACTAACTATTATACCTTGCCTTTTTTATTCATTTGCCCCATTTCCAATAAAGAGAAGATATTTATGCACATCCTTGTTTTCAGGCCTTTCCACAGCAGTTCACTGATGATTACCTCTCAAACCACCTCTATGGTCAGGAGGCGAGGAAGGTTTTCATACAAGACCCACAGTTCAATATTGAAGTGTTCCTGAAGAGGACGAAGGATGGACGGTCAATCATCCATAGGCACTGGCCTAAAGTTTCAAAGACCTTCAACATCAATGAAGTCTCAATATTCGCCTTCGGCTTCAGAAGTTTTCCCGATGAGATGCATCTGTCTTTGTACCGTCTATGATGCTAATTTCGAAAGGTTCTAGATGTTGCATGTGAAACTTGGTGCTGGTGCAGTTGTGCAATGGGGTAGCTGCATGCTGAAGCTATCATGTTGTACTCTGATGTATTTCAACTATGAAATCCTGCTTCCTTAATATGGGAATGAAATATATTATGTGTTCAATATGAATGTCAATTAGATTAATAAATGGATTATTAATAATAGGGAAATTAGTCTGCTAATGGTGAATTAGCCTGCTAATTGGTTTTTGCTATTGCAAACGGTTATTGAGAAAATACCGTGGGCGATGACCTAAGGCAACACACACAGTTTCTAGGAATAAACCGTGTTGGGTCGATGAACAACCACACACGATATTCTCTTCAAAACTGTTTCCGTTAGGCCACCTTGCGCATACGTTTACCACATAAAAACTGTGTGTGATGGATAGCCTTTGCCACACAGTTTCTTCTACGCACCATGTGTGATGCATTCAATAACGCAAACGATAATTTTTTTTAATATTGTGTGTGATGGGAACGCCATCACAAACGATTTAACGGGGAAAATTATTTTTGATGTACCTGACACATCCCTAGTTTTGGTATGACCTAGACTAGCTAGACATGAGTGCGTCATGTTTAAATTCCATTTAAATTTGAAATGAGGATCTGTGAAACCCTCAAAAATCACCTCTGGAAATGACTCAAATAAAAATTGCACCAAAAGGGTCCAAGAAAATGTTCATGTTGCTCTCTGAAAATATTGGTCAGAGGTAAAATTCAAACCAATATTTTTAGGAGCTCATAGATATTTATTTTGGGCATTTGGAATTAATGCAGTAATTATTTGCTTTGGATATATATATATATATATATATATATATGTTATATATCCAAAAATTATGCTTGTTGTTGAGGAGCTCTCGAATAATATAACTAGCTCCTACAAAAATTGGCATAAGAAAATAAATTAGTTGGTATTGTTTTTTTTAAATCAAAAAAATGTCAGAAAAGTAGAAAAGGAAACAAAATGGAAAAGCTTACCTGGCACCTGCCTGCAGCCCTAATGCCTAAGCTGGCCCAGCGGTGCGGCCCACTGGTCCACTAGCGCTGTCATCCTCCTGGCCCTAGTCGGCCAGCCGTGTGGCCATCGCACGCACACGGCCGTGCGGCCACGCCACCTATCTTCCTATCTCCCCCCATCGCCTGGATGCCCCGTGCGACGCCACGCACCGCCCTGCACCTCTCTCACTCTCTCTCGAATAGCCCGAGCGCCACCGTCGCCACCGTCGCCATTGCCGCGCTCACCGCCATTGCCTCGCCTCTCCGACAAGCTCAGAAGCTCCGCCACGTCGCCGGCTATCTCTCCGCCAAGTCACGCGCCTCGGGAGGCCCTGGAGCGCCTCCATCACCGTCGTCTTCATCTCCGGCCGCCGTGGATCCCCAACACCGCCCCACCGACTCCAGTGCATCCTCGAGCACGTCGTCAAGACCGTCGAGTCCGTTGTGAGCTCCTTTGTTTCCCCCTCCCCATTTCGCCGCCTGCGCATTGTAGCTCCGTCTGCCACCATGGCCATAGCTCCTCGCCGCCGTCCATGTCGCCGCCATTGCCCTAGCCACCGCAGCTCGCACCCGCGCATGCCAACGTGCTCCATAGCTCCCTAGCAAGCTAACGCCGCCAACCGCAGCCCCTGCCGTGCACCGCAGCGATGCGCGTGCACTTGGTCGTGCTCCGGCCGCTGCCTCGATCTCGTTTCCGGTGAGCTCTGGCACCCTCGCGCCCTCCCGCTTGCTCCAAGCGACGCGGACGATGCTCAGCTCCTTGCATGTGGTCTCCGCCGCCTGAATGGTCGCCGGAGGGCAAATCTCGTGCCCGTCCGCCGGTGTTCGGCCTCGCCAGCGGCTAAAGGCCGGCGGGTTTGACCGCTTTGACCTCGCTGGCCCATCTGGTGGGCCCCGTATTCAGGTGACTGCTCCCATACTTGTGCCGCCGGATTTCATGAAGGACTTTGTTATCTACTGTGATGTCTAACGACTGGGACTAGGTTGCATTCTTATGCAGGATCGCCATGTGATTGCCTATGCATCTCGACAGTTGCATCCACATGAGGATAATTATCCTACACATGATCTAGAGTTTGCAGTCGTAGTCTATGCACTCAAGACCTGGCGACATTACCTCCTTGGTAAACGTTGCGAGATCTACATCGATCACCAGAGTCTCAAGTATATCTTCACCCAACCAGATTTGAACCTTAGGCAAAGACGTGGGTTGGAGGTGATCTCAAATTATGATCTAGGGATTACCTACACCCCGGGCAAAGCCAATGTTATGGCTGATACGCTAAGTCGTAAATCCTATTGCAACAATCTCATGTTGCAGCAGGGCCAACCACTTCTCCATGAGGAATTCTGTAAGCTTAATCTTCACATTGCTCCTCACGAATTCCTTTCTACCTTGGTGGCAAAACCTACCCTCGAGGATCAGATCATTACCGACCAGAAGTTTGATAGGGGTGTTATCCACATCAAGAGAAACATTAAGAAGGGAGTTGGTGGATGTTTCTCTATGGATGATCGAGGTGTTGTTTTCTTTGAAAATCGCTTGGTGGTTCCCAAGAATCAACATCTGCGACAATTGATTCTTCAGGAGGCGCATGAATCTCCTCTCACAATTCATCATGGTTGTACTAATATGTATCAGGACGTACGCCGGAGGTTCTGGTGGACTAGGATGAAGAGATAAATTGCTCAATTTATTGCTAACTGTGACGTTTGTCGTCATGTTAAGTCAGAGCATCAGAGACCTGCTGGCACCCTTCAGCCTTTAGCTATTCCTGAGTGGAAATGGGATAAAGTTGGTATGGAATTCATCATCGGCTTTCCCAGGTCTAAGAGAGGGAATAATGCTACCTTCGTAGTCATTGATCGTCTCTCTAAAGTGGCCCACTTCCTACCTGCTCGAGAGAGTATCACTGCTAGTCAGCTCGCTGACTTATATATTTCTTGAATAGTGTCACTTCATGGTGTTCCACTAGAGATCAATTCAGACTGTGGCAGTCTTTTAACTTCTCATTTTTGGGGGAGTTTCCAAACTGCCATGGGAACCCATCTTTCCTTCAGTACCGCTTTCCACCCTCAGTTGAGTGGTCAGGTGGAAAGGGTCAACCAAATTCTCAAAGACATGCTTAGAGCTCGTGTTATCTCATTCGGTATGGATTGGGAGAAATGTCTTCCTTTTGCCGAGTTTGCTTATAACAACAGCTATCAATCCAGTCTCAAGAAAGCTCCATTTGAGATTCTCTATGGACGAAGATGTCGAACACCTTTGAACTAGTCAGAAACCGGTGGAAGACAATTCTTTGGACCGAACATGATCCAGGAGGCAGAAGAGCAAGTTCGCATCATTCGTGAGAATTTGAAAACAGCCCAGTCTCGTCAAAAGAGTCAGTATGATTGTCGTCATAAGGATGTGACTTATGAAGTTGGCGACAAAGCTTACCTTCAGGTTACTCCTTTGAAGGGTACCCATAGTTTCAGTATCAAGGGAAAATTGGATCCTTGTTACATAGGTCCTTTTCGCATTCTCGCTAAACGAGGAGAGGTTTCCTACCAGTTGAAACTACCCCCACATATTTCTCGAGTTCATGATGTTCTCCACGTCTCTCAACTCAGGCGTTGCTTCTCGGATCCCATCCATGAAGTGGACCATGAAACGCTTGATCTCCAAGATAACCTCACATATCGAGAGTATCCGGTTCGCATTCTTGATCAAGAAGAGTGTGTCACCCGATGTCAGAACATCAAGTTCCTCAAGGTTCAGTGGTCTCATTGTTGGTGTCAAAACTGGCGGATCTCGGGTAGGGGATCCAGAACTATGTGCCTAAGGCTAATGGTAACAGGAGGCAGGGGACACGATGTTTTACCCAGGTTCAGGCCCTCTCGATGGAGGTAATACCCTACTTCCTGCTTGATTGATCTTGATGATATGAGTGTTACAAGAGTCTATCTACCACGAGATCGTAGAGGCTAAACCCTAGATGCTAGCCTATGATTATGATTGTTGTTATCCTACGGACCAAACCCTCCGGTTTATATAGATAACGGAGCGGGCTAGGGTTACACATAGTCGGTTACAGAGAAGGAGATCTAACATCCGAATCGCCAAGCTTGACTTCCATGGAAAGGAGAGTCTCGTCCGGATACGGGACGAAGTCTTCAATCTTGTATCTTCATAGTCCAACAGTCCGGCCAAAGTATATAGTCCGGCTGTCCGGATACCCCCTAATCTAGGAATCCCTGACTCATCATTCTGAGAGAGAAGCTACTTTGGAGCGAGAAGATCGTCTTTGACTGGAGTACCCCACTTTCTTTCCGTCGACCCCTGAATCTCGGGACGAGATTCTTTCAAGTGGGGGCGAGTTGTCACATCCCTAGTTCTGGTATGACCTAGACTAGCTAGACATGTGTGCATCATGTTCAAATTCCATTTAAATTTGAAATGAGGATCTGTGAAACCCTCAGAAATCATCTCTGGAAATAACTCAAATAAAAATTGTTCCAAAAGGGTCCAAGAAAATGTTCATGTTGTTCTCTGAAAATATTGTTCAGAGGTAAAATTCAAACCAATATTTTTAGGAGCTCATAGATATTTATTTTGGGCATTTGGAATTAATGCAGTAATTATTTGCTTTGGATATATATATGTTATATACATATAATATGTCCAAAAATTATGCTAGTTGTTGAGGAGCTCTAGAATAATATAACTAGCTCCTACAAAAATTAGCATAAGAAAATAAATTAGTTGGTATTGTTTTTTTTAAATCACAC
The DNA here is from genome assembly GCF_002162155.2 of Triticum dicoccoides. Classification (NCBI taxonomy): domain Eukaryota; kingdom Viridiplantae; phylum Streptophyta; class Magnoliopsida; order Poales; family Poaceae; genus Triticum; species Triticum dicoccoides. The sequence continues at coordinate 632,458,890 of NC_041383.1, forward strand.
AAATTTTAGAAAAATAGAAAAGGAAACAAAATAGAAAAGCTTACCTGGCGCCTCAGCCGGCCCAGCGGTGCGGCCACTGGCCCACCAACGTCGTCGTCCTCCTGGCGCCAGTCGGCCAAGCGTGTGGCCGGCGCACGCGCACGGCCGTGCCGCCACGGCACCTGCCTGCCTGTCTCCCCTCCCCCCATCGCCTGGATGTCTCGCGCGACGCCACACGCCGTCCCGCACCTCTCTAACTCAATCTCATTCTCCCTCCTCCGCTGGATCCCTCTCTCTCGAACCGCCCGAGCGCCACTGTCGCCGCCGCTCGCCATTGCCGTGCCCACCGCCACGCCCTCACCTCTCCGACAAGCTCAGAAGCTCCGCCACGTCGTAGGCTACCTCTCCGCCAAGCCAAGCGCCTCGGGAGGCCCTGGAGTGCCTCCATCGACGTCGTCTTCATCTCTGGCCGCCGTGGATCCCCAATGCCGCCCCGCCGACTCCAGTGCATCCCCGAGCATGCTGTGAAGCCTGTTGAGTCCCCTGTGAGCTCCTGCTTTGTTTCCCCCTCCCCATTTCGCCGCCCACGCTTTGTAGCTCCGTATGCCACCATGGCCTTAGCTCCTCGCCGCCGTCCATGTCGCCACCGTCGCCATGTCCACCGCAGCTCGCGCCCGCGCATGCCAACATGCTCCATAGCTCCCTAGCAAGCTAATGTCGCCAACTGTAGCCCCTGTCGTGCACCGCAGCGATGCGCGCGCACTTGGCTGTGCTCCGGCCGCCGCCTCGAGCTCGTTTCCGGTGAGCTCCTACACCCTCCTGCCCTCCTGCTTGCTCCAACCGACGCAGACGAGGCTCGGCTCCTCGCCCGTGGTCTCCGCCGCCCGAATGGTCGCCGGAGGGCGAATCCCGTGCCCCTCCGCCATGTTCGGCCTCGCCGACGGCTAAACGCCGGGGGGTTTGACCGCTTTGACCTCACCGGCCCGTCAGGTGGGCCCCGTCCTTAGGTGATTAGCTTAGTGCTAATCACCACTTAACCACCCCCTGACACTAATCAGTGGGCCCAACACCACTAATCCCTCGATTAGGATAAGTTAAACCCCATGTTTAACCTGTGACACTGACGTGTGGACCCCACACGTCAGGTTTGACCAGGTCAGCACCGTTGACCTGCTGACGCAGGCATGACGCAATGCTGACGCAGTTATTTATTTTCTAGTATTAAAATAAATCAGGAAATTCCAGAAAATGCTTTAAACTTCAAAAAAATCATAAAAATTCAACCGTAGCTCAGAATGAAATAATTTATATTTGAAAAATTATCCAAAAAATGCAATCTATCCATATCTACTAGTTTCATGCATGACAAACCAACTTATACCTACTGTATAAGTGAAAACATATAGACGGCATTTATAAGAGCTTACTTTGGAGTTGCATTTGAATCTTTGGTTGAAATGGACTTCAACCAAGTGAATGCTAGTTGCATTAGCCCAAACAACATCACATCTTCATACCATGTTCACGCATCATATTGTTGCATATGCTTGTGTATTGATTGTCGACACCATTCCTTCTCGATAGGTCCTGCTCCGGAGACCATTCCAGAGTACCTGCCTGAGGAGCAGTGCCCCCGCTGTTGATCTACCAAGCAAGCAACCCCCCCCCCTGTACATTCGGATACAATCCTACTCTCTCGCTCCTGCTCTCTGTTATTGCATTAGGACAACAACGATTCAATTGCTACTTTGTGCTGCGGTAGTTGAACACATTCCTCTGCATGACCTATGATTGCCACAGTAAATAGTTGAAACCCACTAGCATGTGTGGGAGTTGATTGAAGCCATTGTTGTGTGTTCCTACCATGCCATGCCTGCTATTTCTTAGAGTGTGTCAGGTCTGATTAATTGGTAATGAATTGGAGTGCAGTGCTATGTTCTGATGCTGAGAGTAAAGTGTGTGAACACGATTTTGTAAAGGTAGCGGTGAGAGGCCATGTAGGAGTACATGGTGGGTTGTCTCACTGGAACCATCCTTAAGTACTGAGTTCTATGTATGTCGTCCAATGACTAGTTACTACCACGCATTGGAATGCTTAGGTGCTCCTCTCGACTTATTAACTGACTTGATCTCTGTCCAAGAGTCGCAACTAGTTTCTGGTGCTTGTAGGCAGTGTTATTCTTCTCCCAAGGGGCACCTGGTAGGGTGGGCTTGGGACAGACTAGGCACACGTGGCACGGTGTACTAAGTGGCCCGGTTGGTGGGCTTGGGAACCCTACTCACATCGTTTGGGGCCCTGACGAAAACCTAGGCCGGACTCCCTTGCGGATAGAACCCAAATAGGCGATAAACCTGGACTAGAGTCTTGTGTGGTTAGTCAGGTCGTGGCCGAGACCCTCGCCAGGCTTCCGCTTGAAGGTTGACGAGATACATGACGTGTACATGGCGGTAAGTGGCATGAGCATGTATGAAGAAGTACACCCCTGTAGGGTTAACATGATCTATTCGAATAGCCGGGTCCGCGGTAATGGACTTCTTGGATGCTTACGTGGTACATAGACAACTTGAAGTGGATACTCTAAAATGCTCAAGACAAGTGTGAGTGCTATGGATGGCCTTCTCGTAGAGAGACGAGGATGAGTCCATAGTAGGGTATTGTGTGGTGATTAGTGGACTCGTGTGTGTTGCCTCACCTTGAAGAAGTTTCTCGTAGTCATAGAATAGGATAGACACTGAGTCAAAGCTGGCTTGCTCAACTAAACCCCACATTACCTTCTTGATACAAATGCATGTACGATAGGATCTGATGTGTAAGTCTTGTTGATTACCTTTGTACACACATTGCTTTATTTATGTTTTTGTAGCGGAGACCTCGGTCTTACTAGTTTACGTGGACTTCGACAAGTAGCTTGTACCTCAGCTACGATCTTGATTGGATGTTGTAGATAGGTAGGCTCTTCGGCCTTTTTCATTTGTAGATGTCTGTACCCAGACATATAATTCTTCTGCTCGTTGCTTGTATGCTCTGAATGTTGGGGCATGTGACCCCTGTTTGTAATAAATGTTGTGATGGCTCTTCCGAGCTTTTATCTATATGAGTTGTTGAGTTATGTTGTGATGCCATGTTGTACAACACATACTTTCATGTATGCGTACGTGTAATGTGTATTGCTATGTGTGAGATCCGACAACCTAGTTGTTTACTCTTGGTAGCCTCTCTTATGGGGAAATGTCTCCTAGTGCTTCCACTGAGCCATGGTAGCTTGCTACTGCTCCAGAACACTTAGGTTGGCCGGCATGTGTCCTTCTTCGTTCCTGTGTCTGTCCCTACGGGGAAACGTCACGCGGTGTCTACCGGAGTCCTGTTAGCCTGTTATAGCCCGGATTCTCCGGAGTCCTGTTAGCCCAGCTGCTACAACCTAGATTCACTCGCTGATGACCGACATGTTTGTTGCTGGGTCATGTATGCATGTTCGTGTAAGTTTGTGCCACTTTGAGTTCACAACTAGTCATGTCGGCCCGGGTTCTCTGTCATATGGATGCTAGCACTACAAAAAAAATACACTTCCGTGATGATACGTGTTTGTCACAGTAGGTCGCATTTTTTGTCATGCATGTACATCCATGACAAATTTATGACAGAATCAAGATAGTCATACATGTGTTGTCGTAGAAGTGTTCCATGACATTACCAAAATTATCATCACGGAAGTGTCCACTTCCATGACGATAAATCGCGCGTCACAGAAGTGCTTTCGTCAAGGGTTACCGACATGTGGCATCCATCATAACGGAACGCCGTTAAGCTATCGGGTCGGGTTTTGGATCCGATAACCCGTTAACAGCCCCGACCAATGGGGATTTTCCACATGTAAAATCGTCATTGGCTGGAGGAAACACGTGTCGGCTCATTGTTGGGATAGATGTCATCCACTCATTGGACAGAAGGCGCCTATGATACGTCGACACGTGGCCTGGCCCAATAGAGGCCCATTCCTGTGAAAAGGCCGGCCCGTTTGACTTGGTCAAAAGGTGACGGGCCGGCCCATGGAAAGCCTGTTAACGGCCTTTTCGCATATAGCCCATTTACAGCCCGCTAACCCAAGGCCCGTTAAGCCGTACCCGAATTAGGCCCAGTAGCGTCATCTGGGCCATCCAATATGATTCCAGCCCGTTTTCACTTGTGGCCCATGTATGGCCCATGACGTCTTTAGGCCCATATGAGGCCCTATGTAACTCTTGGCCTATTAACGGCCCGTGGTAAAACTGGCCCGCAATGAACAGTGTGTCACTTTAGACCCATTAACGGCCTGTGGTGAAACTGGCCCGTAATGAACAGTGTATCACTTTATACCCATTAATGGCCCGTTATTCAGTTGGGTCGTTTCCAGCCCATGTTATCTTTCGGCCTTCTCAGAGCCCATTTATTCTTGGGCTCATTTCGACCATTCGTCTATTACGGCCCGTTACTGTAATTTTCTGCTTGTGGGCCAAATTCAGCCCGTGGTTACAGTCGGCCCGTTTGTGGTCCGTTAATACATTGTGTCGTTTTCATAGCGTCATCAAATACAGCCTATTAACGATGGCCCATTATGGTCGGCCCATGAACGGACGATTCCAACTCTAGCCCGTTCACGGCCATAATGCGGCCTGTTATTCGCCCATGTTTGGCCAATCGATCATACGGCCCGTATAAGGCCAATTGATGATAGGGCCCGTAGAAGGCCCATTGTTTCTGCAGCCCGTAGAAGGCCCAATGTTTCTACGGCCCGTAGAAGGCCTACTGTTTCTACGGCCCGTAGAAGGCCCACTGTTTCTACGGCCCGTAGGAGGCCCAGTGTCACTACAGTAAATATTAGCCCATGGTTATTGTGGCCTAGTTTTAAAAAATAGGTTATTGCAGCCACTAGCAAACCGCGGAAAAAGAACTGCACTGACTCCAAGCAAACAAATAAACAAGACAACAAGGAAATAAATAAGCAAGCAACTTATGCTAGGCTATCACGGCTATTACACATATTACATCCACTGGGCATCAAAGTTCACCACCAGTGCAAATATAGGGAACACAACAGCATATAAACGCCGCAGCAAAACAAGTCCAGAACTGAAACCACTTCAGAAGAGTTTAAGAAACAATATCCTGGGTACCCTTAATGCTGGCAAGATGCTTAGCAAGCTTATTAACTTTCTATTGTTTGGCGCTTAAATCCTCCAGCGCTTGCTGTTGCACAAGAAAGTACGCATCTGAATTCTGCAGGGACTTCCACAGTCCTTCGGCTTCTTGCCGCAGCACAGATGACTGATGACTTTCAGCTTGTAGCTGAGACTGAAGAAGCCGAAGTTATTCAGGCAGCGAGTTCGAACAGCTTGTGCCAGCGGTACTGGCTAGTAACTCGAACACTACATCAACGCAGGACTGTGGGGTTTTCTTCACTGTCTACAAGATCGTTTTTATCACCTTTCTTGGAGACCAACAGGTTTGTCTCACTATCTTGAACCTTATCTGCATTACTTTCTCTACCATTGCATAGTGGGGCGATCTTCTCCAATATTCTGTTTGCATACTACAAGAGAAACAAGAAAACACATCACAGGTTTAGCTTGTAGTATACCAAACTCATTTTGGTAAACCGGTTCAGTAGTAAGGTGGACAGGATAACAGCATGAAACAAACATATATCTATGTACTATGGTCACTGTATTGTCCATATCATTCTAGTTTATGTTCCCTAATCAAGATAGAGACACGGTTCAACTCATATATTTTTAAGACACAGCAGCATAGAAAGAATATAAGTGTGAGAAACTACACAGCATTGGTAGCACTTGTAATGTGCATCACATGAGAACATAACTGTTTATACAACTTAAACTAAAATCAACATAGAGTAAGAAGTTAGAACAACAATCCAGTTAAAGAAATAGGTTTAAAACATACTTGTTGCGCCGTTGGAGTTCCAATTGGATCCTTCAAATTCGGAAGTAGTTGGTTTGAGTAAATACAGTGATGCAACAGCAAAGGAATATGGACCATAGCTACGGAATCTGACCTGAGAACAGTTGCTCTTCTGCTTCAAACGTGGAGTTTGGGTTAGCTATGGTGGTCTTCATGCTTTGGGCACTGCAGTAGCTTTACAAACTGCTCATGTGGGGGTACTCTGTGGTGTACATGGTGCTTTGTCAACTATAAGTGGGTTACTATCCGCTGGGGTTGCGGTTAGATCGGTTGTAGCTGGTTCTCTGCCCAACGGTGTAAGTGTGCAATCTGGAAGAGTCTCGATTATGTGTGGTGGGGCTAGTTTGTGGGCTAGTACAACCATGGTTCTATCTGCATCGACGGGCAACACTGTCTTTTGTGAAGAACGGGTTTTTGCTCCCTTAGATACTGCCATCACCCCCTCCAATTCAAATGGCTGATAAACAAGAAACGAAATTGAACGTACAGACATTGTATGATAGACAGATGTGGTAATTCACATATATGTTGTCTAACCAAACAGGATAGCATGACAAAATTTCACATATATGATGCCTAACTAAACAGGATAGCATGACACAGTTTCAGATATATGATGGATAACTTAACAGGATATAATGGCATAATTCAACATATGATAAGTACCTAAATAGGATGACATGACAAAATTATATGATGTCTTTCTAAAATAGGTTGGGATGAAATAATTCACATACATGTTGTCTAAGTATACAGAATGGCATGATATAATTGACATAATTGATTCATATACTAAGCAGCTGGTACTCACATGTATGATCTCTAAACTAAGTAGAGAGAATTCAATATTGTGCATATGATGTCTAAACTAAGCAATGCAAGACACCATATGCATCATATGAGAAATATAAACATTGCAACTTAGAGCATACACCTCAGGTGGGATATAGGACTGGTCATTTGTCTCTGAATCCTCCTCTGAGGAGCTCCCTGTAACCATCGAGATATATGCTTCAACAGGTACCATTTCCTGCTCTGAAGACCTTGTTTTCACTCCAGATTTTTCCATAACTGGCTCAAATGGCTGATACACATGAAGAGTAGTTCAATATACACAGATTGTCGACAAATGGAATACGTAATGAAAAAAAAGATGGCATGAGATAATTCACATATATGATGCCTGGCTCCATGGCGGTGCATAATTCACATATATGATAACTGGCTGAAAAACATGGCATTGCATAATTCACATATCTGATATAGAAAGCAAACGGGAGGCATTCACACAAAGCATGTCTAATCTAAGCAGATGGCATGGCAATGCAAGACACCATATGCATGATATGAGGAATATAACTCAGCCAAGTTAGAGCATGCACCTCGAGGGGGGCGGGCGGGAATACGACTGGTCATCTCTCTCTGAATCCTCCTCTGAGGAGCTATCTGTAACCAGCAAGAAATCTGCATCGACAGGTAGCATTGACTGCTCAGAAGACCATGTTTTCACTCCAGATTTTCCCATGACCGACTCAAATGGCTGATGCACAGGAAGAGTAGTTGAATGTATAAACATTGCTGACAAATGGAACACATTATGGAAAAAAATATGGCACGATACAATTCGCATATACGATGACTGGCTAAACAGGATGGCATTGCATGCTTCACGTATATGATGCCTGGCTAAAGAAGATGGCATTGCATAATTCCCATATACTGCCTCTGTTCCTAAATATTTGTCTTTTTAGAGATTTCAAATGGACTACCACATACGGATGTGTATAGACATATTTTAGAGTGTAGATTCACTCATTTTGTTCCGTATGTAGTCACTTGTTGAAATATCTAAAAAGAAAAATATTTAGGAATGGTGGGAGTATGATATAGAAACCAAACAGGTGGCATTCACACAAAGCAAATCTAAACTAAGCTGATGACATATAAGATGTATAATGTAAGCAATGCAAGGCGCCATATGCATGATATGACCAACATCAGCATGCCAGGTTAGAGCAAACACCTCAGGTGGTAAACAGGCATGGTCGGCTCCTTCTGAATCTCCATCTGAATAGTTATCTTCCTCTGGAATACAAACTGGAAATGCAGGAATGCATGTGCAAAATAGAGCATTTGGAAACATAGGATTTCAGTCAACCGGTGTTTGGCTCACATGAATTGGAAGAACAGAGGAATGGAGAAACAAAGTGATGCAACGAGTGTACAACCTCTTTGGCATAGCCTTGTGGACCTCAGCATCATTGGGTTGGACGTGGAGGATGGTGATGATGCTGGTGTGACTGTCGGAGGCGGGGAAGAAGATCCGAGGCCTCTGGAAACGGTGCCGAGGGTACTGCTCCGCTGTGATGGACGGTCCCGTCGTTGGAGCAGCTCCGCTAAGGTGTACGGCGACGAGGCTGAAGCATGGCAAGACAAACAACTTTAATCTGAACTGGGACCCTAATATCATCTGCAATAGATGATGTAAAACACATCACCAAAAAGTGCTATATGTAAAATGCATCAGCTGCGCCACGGCCGCTCCGACATATGATGTAAGTACTTTTTCCTCTGAACTTAACTGAAGAAAATGAACTTCACAGTTGAAACTGAATTTTACTATCGAAACTGATTGAACTAGTAACAGAGCATTGCAATAGATGTTTAGGGCGTTTGAGCACTAGTAGCAGAGAAGCAGTGATCTAAATCAGCAGACGCTCGAGCAGGGAACGCACTAGCAGAGAGAAAGTTGTGCAGTAGCACCGCGAGCGAGTGCTAAAGCAGCAACTCCTGTAGCTGCCGATGGTCGTGCAGCAGCAGTAGCAGCACAAGTGAGAGCAAGAGCAGAGCAGCAGCACGAACAAAAGCAGGAGCAGTGCAGCAGCGCGACCGACAGCAAGAACAGAGCCGCAGCGCGAGCGAGAGCCGGAGCAGCTGCAGCTAGTGCCGTTGTGGAAGTCGCCGCCGAGGAAGCGACGACATGGGGGAGAGACGTCGTGGATGATGTGGCCGGTGACGGCGCCGTCGATGGAGATGCCATGTCTGCTCGGTATCGAGCACCGGCAGCCCCGTGAGATCGAATAAAAGATAAAATGCAGCGGTGAGTGCAGAACCTCCTTGGTGGTGCCGAGTTGGCCTCGGCTTCATCGAGGAATTGGTGAGGGTGCTGTGGTTCCGGTGGGGCAGGTCAAGACGGCACTGTGGGGATTTAGGTGGCGCGATAGACGAGGCGAACGTCAGGGCAGCTCCTTGGAGGTGGAGGACGGGGCGACTGGTCCGGCGGGACGACAAGATCGACAACGGATCCTCATCCAGTGAGGTGGATGAGGGACAGCGAGCTGTTGCGGTGGACGACGTAGTCGGGGAAGAGTCTCCGGCTGGGCGGCGGTCGGGAGGCCGACGGAGGAGCGTGGGGTTTCGCGGGTTTTTGCGGCCTCGGTGTACGAATGGGGGGCGAAGGGGGAGGGGGGAGCCAAGCTTAGGGACGCGCTTGTCCGAAATGTAGGGTAAGTTACCAGCATACCCCTACCGGTTTTGACACCGCGACGTGGAGCTTCATTTCCGGCTGAGGGTAGAAGGGGGATTTCACGTGTCTCGGCTGCAGGAGCGATTTCGGATGAGGAGGGAGTTCTCGCGCGCGTCCAAATTTCGGGATAACAAGGCGCGGCGCGGGTTGAAGAAGCGGGAGTTTTAAAGCAGGTGAGACAAAAGATACTCGAGCTTGAAAATTTCGGGATAACAAGGTGCAGATTCCTTGTTCGGCAGAACAAACTTAATCTGTAAAAAAAATCATACAAGACACAAGAGAGTCATGTTCCCTTTTACTATATTGCTATAGATGCCATTGAAAAAACTACAAGAAAAATGTAAAAAAATCGGGAGAACATGATTACCCTGCACAGTACCAAATCGATTCGCACTTCCCTCGACAACAACAAAAAACAAATCAATTCCCACCAAAGAAAGAGTAATGTCCCTTTTTATATGATTACAGATGCCATGATCTCGAATTTCAATTTTTAATCCACGTTATGTTGAATTCGAATATATCATTAGCTGACCTTGCGGTTTATAATGGATGTAGTCATACATTTTGATCTTCCATCATATATGAACATTTTACTCCACCATGTGAACATATATATTGTCGTCTACCATATGGACTAAATTTGAATCAATTTTCCTTATTTGAATACGATTTTTGTCAAGTTATACAATAGTTTAAATATTATCTTGATAACAAAAAGACATGCATATAGCAGTAATCATATTTCACTATGAACTACATGTACCATACGCTCTCCAATTCAAATATCTGTATCCATTTTATGTTGAATTCAAATCATAGTACATTATTGGTCTAGGTAGCGAGATGTTCGGGATAATCTAAACCATGTTTTCATACGTATAATTTTTGGCTGAATTGGGACAAGTTTTGGTATAAGCCTCTTGCAAAACCGGAGATTCTCTCAACAAGCCTCGTGGTTCCGAGAGGGAACGTGTCACCTTTGTGTGCGAAACGATATACGCTGCCTCCCCCCTGATTTTATTTACAGAGGCAACATAGAACTATATGAGTGCCCTGTTAAATTTTGGAATTATTTCGGGTTCATTTGGCCTTTTTATACATTAATTGAGTTTCTGGACTTTTAATGTGCATAATCTAAATATGAATTGCATGCACATGCTCCGGTGCACCAAAGTGGGTTGAAAAATCACATGTGTGTCCTTGGTTGAATTTCTAGGTCCCATGGAAGAAATGAAAATGAAATTCAAACATCTGGGCGTCATGACTCTGCCGGGACATCGAGAAACTTAGATTTTAAATTCATGTAATGAAACTTGGCATGGTGTCATGTCATGGCACTAACATGTTGTGGTAAAAAATTGG